>NW_024870696.1:0-107500 GCF_019054845.1 Dipodomys spectabilis | reverse complement strand
TACCACTGAGCCACCTGCCCAGCCCTTTACAGCTGTTTTAAGGTTTTATTTAAACGGGCTGCAGCTCGGGCCTCATCCTACACTCTGACACAGTGGAGCCTAGGAGGAGAGACCCAAGCTAAAGATTTTCAGGGTTTATAAAGGCACACAACCAATCAGGTGTTTGGATTACTACCATGTATTGCTCTGCTGGAAACAAGCAACAAGTGGTCACTGCCTCAAAACTTTAACCCTTCATTACCCCCCTTGACTTATGGTCCTGAGACACAATCTTCTGGCTCCAGCCCAAAACTAAACTCCAACAGCTCTTGATCTTGAATGGGTATAGTCCCTCTCTGACCTTAGCCATACTATTAAACAACCATACCAATAACAATCAGTTCATTTTTCTTTTCTTGAGGTGTATGCAGAGTAGTTGGGTAAGATGCTTGGAGACTTCCCATGTTTCCCCACGGTCGTCCAGGGCAAAGGGGTCATCTGGTCTGGCATGGGAGCAGTGGATCCAAGCAGCAATGCCATCCACCTTAAGGGCAGTAGGTGTAGCCAGTAGCCCCATGTAAGGTCCCTTCCACTGTGGTTCCAGAGATCTCAAGTTGTGCCTTCGAACAAACACCCAGTCCCCTGGTTTAAACAAATGGGGAGGGGGTAGGAATAGAAGCAGAATCATATAATGCTCTAAGCTGGGGCCACATACTCTTATGCACCAGCTGTAAATAGTCAAGCTTACACAGAAATTCAGTATCATCCAAATCAGCAAGCAATTCAGTCTGAAGGCTAGGGATAATGGGTGGAGGGTGTCCATACATCATTTCAAAAGGAGTAAAGCCAAGCTGATAGGGTGAATTTCTTACTCTAAACAGGGCAAAAGGAAGGAGTGATACCCAGTCTGCGCCAGTCTCCAAGGCCAATTTAGTTAAGGTCTCTTTTAGAGCCCGATTCATTCTTTCTACCTGCCCTGAACTCTGGGGTCTATAAGCACAGTGCAGTTTCCAATCCATCCCCAGTGCCCTGACTTACTTTTGAGATGAAGGCTGGTCCATTGTCCGACCCAATGGTGGATGGGAAGCTATACCTGGGTAGGATTTCTTCCAGGATCTTCTTAGCCACGATATTCACGGTCTCATGTTTTGTTGGGTAGGCTTCAACCCATCTTGAAAACGTGTCTACAAAAACTAGCAAATATTTATATCCAAATTTTCCAGTTTTAATTTCTGTGAAGTCTACTTCCCCACTACACACCTGCCCTATCTCCACGGAGGCGAGCTCCTTTTGTAACTGGTTGATTGGGGGCATTGGTGAGCTGACAGGCTTTACAATTTTTAACAATGTCCTCAATGAGTTGATTTCCTTGCCTAATTTTTACTTCTGAGTGTTGGAGCAAATCCTGCATTCTTCGGGTTCCCATGTGAGAAACCCGTTGGATTCTCAAGTATCCCCTTGCCCAATCTCTGTGGCAAGATAAGTTTCTCCTCACCAGTTTTACACCAGTCTTTGTTTCCTTCTCTGTCTGGTGGTTTATAGACCATGGGAATTTTCTTTATCCACTCCAAGTATTCTTGGGAGTACTGAGGCTCAGGAGGCAAAACTCATGGCCCTGGGTCTTCTAGAGTCAGTACTTCCACTCTGGGCTAGAGGGCCACCTCCTTAGCTGCCTGATCAGCCAAATTATTTCCTTTGGTTATAGAATCAGTTCCCTTTTGATGGCCAGGGCAGTGCATAATGGCAATATTTGCTGGTTCCCATAAGGCCCGGATGAGGCTTAAAATTTCTTGTTTGATTTTAATACCCTTTCCCTCAGCTGTCAGCAGCCTCCTCTCTTGGTAAATGGCTCCATGGACATGCAGGGTGGCAAAAGCATACCGACTGTCCGTGTAAATGTTTAGTCTCTTCCCTTTTCCCATTTGTAGGGCTTTTGTTAGTGCCACTAGTTCTGCTCTTTGTGCAGACATTCCCTGGAGAGTGCTTCTGCCCACACTATCTCAGTGTCCGTGGTGACTGCTGCGCCCGCGTACCTTTTTCCATCTTGAATGAAACTGCTGGTGTCTGTGAACCAGGTATGCTCAGCATGTGAAGGTGGTGAGCTCAACAAGTCTGGCCTCTTTTCCTTGGCCCGGTCTCTCTTTTCATGGTCATTTTCACATTCTCTGCCCTTCCTTTCCTGTCTTTGCTCCTCTGTCTCTCTTATTGTAAACCTTTTCTGCCACGGCTACTAGATCCCTAATCGACTTTTCACCAAGTCTGTCTAGATCCTGCAACTTTCGCTTTATGTCTGGTGCAGCTTGATTTATATAGGCAAACATAATCATCTGAGCTGACTCCTGGGTCTCAAGATCATATGGGGTATATTGACTAAAAGTTTCCATGAGCCACTGAACATATGCTGCTGGACTTTCACTTCCTCCCTGTCTTACACCATAAACCTTGGCCATATTAGTAGGTCGGTGAGCTGCCGCCTTGAGACCTGCCAACAGAGCCTGGCGGTAGACAAGGAGTTGCTCCCTACCTTCAACCATATTGTACTCCCATGTTGGTTCGATCTCAGGAAAATAGGCATCGATCAGGGCAGGATCCGTGATGGGTGCTCCTGTGGGGCCAGGGATATGTTTCCGGACCGCCTCTCAGATATGGTCTCTCTCTTCGGTGGTAAAAAGGACCTGTAAAAGCTGACTGCAATCATCCCAAGTGGGCTGATGAGTAAAGAGAATAGTTTCAAGCAAACAAATTAAATCCTGGGGTTTCTCAGAAAAGGGGGCACTTTGTGTACACCAATTGTACAGATCACTGGTAGAAAATGGTCAATATTGGAGTTGCTGTTGACCATCCGCATCCACAGGACCTATGGCACATAAGGGAAAAACAGCTGCATTAGAAGGGGGATTGATCCCATGGCATCGTCGAGTGACTGGCCCCTCAGAAACTTTAAGGACAGGTGCCAAGGGTTCGATAGCTCCCTCCTCCTCTTGATCATTCTCAGGTTCTGCAAAAGGAACCTGGGAAGGGGAGTATGGGGGAGAAAACATTTCTTCTTTCAAGTTATCTCCCTGAAAAACCAGGGGTACCTTTCCTTTTCCTCTTTCTCAGTTTCTTTCTGTAAGTCTAGGGGGCTAGATGGAGTGGTGCCCATGGTTTCCAGTCCCATCAGTCATACAGTCCAAAAAAAAATAAACAGTACAAACAAAACACATGCAGGCCTGACAGTTACGAAAAAAAGCTTACGAAGTGGAGATCTCCCGAATTGGTCCACTGACTCCTGTCACGGCGGGGTTCCACACCCACGCCCCACAGCAGAAGGAGCAGACCCGCAGTGGGCTCAGTTAGGAGGCCCTCTTGGTCAGTTCCAGCCTAACAGCGAACCGACCCCCACCCCACAATTCACAATTCCAAGGACTCCTGCTCCACACGGTGGGGTTCCAAGGACCCCCGCCCCACAAGAGGATCTGGGATGTCTCCCAGTTCCTCCAGGGTTGTCATGCAAGCGCATCCGATTCGACAACGCTTTACAAATTGGAGCAGCCTTTCTCACAAAGGAAAATGAAAGTAAAACAGACAAACGACAGGACAAGACAAATTAACAAAGACAGCACTGTTTTACCTTTGGAGTCTGAGGTCTCGGGGGTTTTTGGGGGGATCCCGGACGAGCCCCCACTAATATGTTATACCCAGGTCTCAGGACCTCCACCAAGAAGACCACTAAGAGCCAGACATTACAGCTGTTTTAAGGTTTTATTTAAACGGGCTGCAGCTCAGGCCTCATCCTACACTCCAACACAGTGGAGCCTAGGAGGAGAGCCACAAGCTAAAGATTTTCAGGGTTTATAAAGGCACACAACCAACCAGGTGTTTGGATTACCACCACGTGTTGCTCTGCTGGAAACAAGCAACAAGTGGTCACTGCCTCAAAACTTTAACCCTTCAGATACAAGACTGGCACTCTACCACTTGAGCCACAGCTCCACTTCTGGCTTTTTCATGGGTAATTGAAAAGAAGTACCACATGGACTTTTCTGTTTAGGATGGCTTCAAACCGTGATCCTCAGATCTCAACCTCCCAAGTAGATAGGATTACAGATGTGAGCTACCAGCACCCTGCTCATGGACTTGTTTTTAATAACCTTAATAGGAATTTAATCAAATTCCTTAAAAATCCATCAATTATTAGTTGAATAAATTCAGTGTTTTGTTCCTTTTTTGTAATAAGCTTACTTGGTACAGTTCAGATCTTCATTTGCACACAGTTCTTTCCTTTATCTGTTATGTATTTCACTCACCATAGTTGAGGTTTGGTGAACTCCATACCTTATGCTTTTCTAGATAGGAAAATGAATAGAAGTAACAAGATTCTCTCGAAAACTTAACCCAGGGGTCTGAAGTCCTGGAAACCAAACCAGCAAACTAAAGAGCTGATGTAAATGAAGAGCACAAGGACAACTGACTTCACCCCACTGACTGGGCCTATGACAAGTTTTGTGCTTGGAAAAGTGGGAAGAATGGCAAACCAGACATTTCAGACCTTGTGGTAGAGCCTGCTTGGACTTTTTATTTATACCACACTTCCCTCTTCCAGGAAAAGCAGTAACTTGCAACCTCTTGAGAGCCTGAGGTGAGGGGTCTTCCTTTGGTGTTTATAATGTTCCCAGTTTATATTCATTCATATGTTGACCAGTCTGCAGTGCTATTGGAAATACTAAGGTTTGACAGTAAGATAGAGCTCAAAGAGGCCAGGTAAAAAGAGGAAGGAAAAGCATTTGAACTTAAAAAAGACACAGAGGTAGAACAGGGAAATCAAGAGGATGAGGATTATTATCAATGAGGTAATTATGAGAGAAAGCTACAGTCCAAGTTCCATCATTTGGGGATCTTCAGTGTGTGTCAAATGTTTTGTAACTGGAGGCTTATCTTCACTCAGTAGTGTGATGTGTTATAGCTTTCTTCTTAGGATGCAGTTTTTTTTTGTTCTTATATTTCAATGAATCCTGGTACCAGGACATTGTATGTTTTACATAGGCAATATGCTTTTTTGGGTCCTCTTTTAAGATTGTTCTCCCACTTGGTGGATCCTCTTGATGTGTAGTCTTGGGACAGAAGACTTTATCATGATGTGGTGACAACATGGTAAAATGAACAGAGGATGTCATTGTGATGCAAGAGGTTACGATTATAGATCCATCTCTGTCACTATCTAACTTTATGACTTTAAGTAAATCTCTGTATCAATTTTTTGGTACAAATAAGAGTTGCCTGTTGCACTAATGAAGTATTCAAGACAAGCCGACTTCATTAAAAAAGAAGGTTCTTTTAGCTTACAGTGTTGAAAGTTTAAGAGCATGGTAGATGGCAGTGGTAAATAATTAGGAAGTCAGAAAGTGTGGGAACACATCAGACTTTTTATAACAATCTTCTTTTGAGGACTATTATGAGAAATTGCCTTAATCCTTTTTTTAGGATAGGGCCCTCAGTAACCTCTGGACTTCCCCCCTGCCCACCTTAGTGTTTCCATCAGCTCTTACGTTGCCACACTGGGGAACAAGGCCCCAACATGTGGAAACCTTGGGGACAAACAGAATCCTATCAGCACTCACAATCCTGGTTTATAATGTGCAGATAAGTTTCTTTTCTGCATTTCACAGGGTTATTAGGGAGGACCAAATAAAATAATGAAAGTGATGTGTTTTTGGAAAGTAATATGCAAATACTGAGCTGTAATTTATTGTTCTGAGAAGAGAAGGGAATTAAATTCACCTAAAGACCACAAAACAGTAGTTTCTTAGAATTGGATGATGATAGAGGAAAGAGAAAAGGAGTTGCTAGGAGGCATTATAAGCTGATGTCTCCAAGACAGACTTGAGTTGCCTAAATGGTAGGAAGTCTTCTAACATCCCTGAACTCTGACCATTCAGACTCCAAGGAGATGCAGTGCCTTGTGCCCAAGCTGAGTGTATCTATTAGAGTGAGTTTTTCCTAAGTAGACTATTGTGCTTATTGACTTAACTCTTGTTGATTTTAACCAACAGATCTCTGAAGAGCATTGATGTAGCAAGATAGGCCTCCCTGAAGTTTTGGTGGTTTGGACACATAGTAAAACAAAAGTTAAGGCAGTTAAATATTTGAGGGTTGTTTTTATGAGAATAAGTGGGAGGTGATGAGTTGTTAAAAATATGGAGCTTTATTTTCCCTCATGATTTGGAGATGTTTATGACTTTGACCTTTATCTTATTTGCTGTGGTGATGACCACTGGTGTATTCATGATCAGTACCTAGCACAGAGTTTAGCTTATATAAGGAGTCACTAAATGTTTGAAGGATGGGGAGAGTTCAGAAGAAAGAGAACTCATACATCTCTGTACTTTTCTGCATTAAAATGCTGCCACATATACAGGTGGACCTGTTGCAACAATGAGAAGTACAAGTTGTCATGTCCAAAACGAGCTTTACAACGTCGGTGCGGGGGGGGGGGAAGGGGGGGAAGGAGAAGGATTGGGATTGGGGGGGAGGGGGGAGGCTGGGAAGGGATGTGAAGGGTAAACAAAGGAGGAGGCTGCAATGCTTGGTAAGAAATGTACGCATTATCCTGCCCATGTAATTGTAACCCCTCTGTACAGTATGTTCACAAATGAAATAAAATTAAACTGAAAAAATAAAATAAAATAAAACAAAATAAAATGCTGCCACGTGAGATTTGATCTCACAAAGATGCTGGCAAGCTGAGAAAAAGGCCATAGGAATGTCATTCCTGTAAACAATGAAGATGCTTTATAGAGAATTACTAACTCAGAGAGGAGGATGAACTTAGGTCTCTGAGCTGTAACTACTAATGCACAACATATCTTCTGATGTCCAAATATGAGGGACTCTGTCCCCTTGCAGAGGTGGAGCAAACTTGGGCTACATAGGAGAGTGAGGCCTCGGTCCTTATTTTTAAATTCTTGTATTTTCCCTGCTTTTATTTATAGGGAGAGTATTTTGGTGGTTACAAATAAAGGAAAAAGTGCCTAAATTGTGCTGATCTCTTACTTTGGCATTTCAAGGGAGGAATTAAGAGTCTATCTTTTGAATATACAACCTGCCATAAAGATTTAAAGTCTAACAATGTTCTTTTTTATGTCCAAGTATTAATAACTTACAAAATGATCGATCCTGTCACATAAGGATAACACAGTTCTAGGTGTAGAGACAGAGTATATTTACTCTATACCTTGAAAAAGACTATAATTTTAATTTATTTGTTTGCTTTTCATAGGTTGGAGCAAGGTCTAAGACTGGCAGTATATTTTCTTTTTTCTTTTTGGTTGTGAAAATACCATACAGAGGGGTTACAATTACATGGGAAAGATAGTGAGTACATTTCTTATCAAGCATTGTTGCCTCCTCCTTTGTTTCCCCATACCATCCCTTCCCCTCTCCACCCCCACACCCCACACCCCCTACAACCACCACTCCCAACCCCCCCACCCCGCCAAAGTTGTAAAGTTCGTTTTTCGATATAACATCTTGTACATCTCATTGTTGTAACGGGTCCATCTGTAACCCTATTTAAACAATTTTATTTTCCCTTCCCCTCCCCAAATTATATCAACATCAAATACAGTGAAAGCAGGGGTTATACCATGGGGGAGGTATATACAAAGCAACAAAGAAATCATCTTATAAATGTGTTAGAAACAATCAAAAGAAAGAAAAAAAATTTGAATCCTTATCTTGGAGTTCATTTTGCCTAACTTCAACTTGTCTGACAGTTTCTCTTTGTCTCAGACATATACTAGTCATTGCAAATAAGGGAAACCATGGGAACTATATTTCTTTGAGCCTGGCTTACTTCACTTAATAGAATTTTTTCCAAGTCTTTCCATTTCCTAACAAATGAGGCAATGTCATTCTTTCTGATGAAGGCATAGAATTCCATTGTGTATATATACCACATTTTCTTGATCCATTCATCTACTGAGAGGCATCTGGGTTGGTTCCATATCTTAGCTATGGTAACAATGCTGCAATAAACACAGTTGTGCTGGTAGCTTTAGTATGGTCTTGTTTGTGATCATTTGGGTAAATGCCCAAAAGTGGGATTGCTGGGTCATAGGGGAGCTCTATGTGGAGTCTTTTGAGGAACCTCCATACTACTTTCCAAAGTGGTTGAACAAGTTTATACTCGCACCAACAATGAAGTAAGGTTCCCTTCTGTCCACGTCCCCTCCAGCATCTGTTGTTGCTAGAGTTTTTGATTACAGCCATTCTAACTGGGGTGAGGTGGTATCTTAATGTTGTTTTGATTTGCATTTCTTTTATGGCTAGGGAAGTTGAACATTTCTTCATGTGTTTATTGGCCATCCTTCTTTCTTCTTCAGCGAAGTTTCTCTTTAAGTCTTTAGCCCACTTATTTATTGGGCAGTTGTTTCTTTGAGGATTTGTTGTTGGGGGATTTAATTTTTTGAATTCCAGGTATATTTTAAATATGAGACCCTTGTCTGTTGTATGGCTAGTGAAGATCTCCCAATCTGTGGGTTTCTATTGATCTTGCTAGCTATGTCCTTTGCCATGCAGAAGGTCTGCAATTTCATGCAATCCCATTTGTCCAACCTTTCTTTGAATTGTTGTGTTTTGGGGTCTCTTTTAAGAAAATTTTGGCCTGTACCATCCTGTAATGTTTTCAGAGTGTCTGCTTTGACTCCGAGGTCTTTGATCCATTTGGAGTTGATTCTGGTGCAAGGTGATATATAAGGATCTAGCTTTAGTTTTCTACAAGTGATTAACCAATTTTACCGCACCATTTACTGAAGAGGCTCTTTCTTCCATTCTTTTTTTTAGCTCCCTTATTGAAGATTAGATGGCTATAGGTCTGTAGGTTCATTTCTGGGATTTCAATTCTATTCCATTGGTCCTGAGGTCTGTTCTAATGCCAGTACCAAGCTGTTTTGATTACTATGGATTTGTAGTAGAGTTTGAAATTTGGTATTGATATTCCTCCAGCACTGTTCTTTCTGTTGAGGATCGTTTTAGCTATTTGGGTTTTTTTTATTGTTCCATATGAATTTTTGGATTGCCTCTTTTATTTCCTTGAAGAATGAGGTTGGAATATTGATAGGTATGGCATTGAATTTGTAGATAGCATTGGGAAGTATTTCCATTTTCACGATCCAGGAGCATGGGAGGTTTTTCTACTTTCTAAGTTCTGTTTTGATTTCCTTTTTCAGGATTTTATAATTTTAATCATAAAGGTCTATCACTTCTTTGGTTAAGTTAATTCCTAGGGATTTTATTTTTTGTGGGGCTATTACAAATGGAGTTGTCTTCCTGATTTCAGCCACGCTTTTCTCATTGCTGGCATACAGAAAAGCCATTGATGTTTGAGGGTTAATTTTATACCCTGCTACTTTGCCAAAGTTTTGAATGAGCTTAAGTAATTTGGGAATGGATTCCGTGGGATTCTTAAATACAAAATCATGTCATCTGTACAGAGGGAGAGTTTTACTTCATCTTTCCCTATTTGGATCCCTTTCATGTTTTGATCTTGTCTTATTGCTGTAACTCGGCATTCTAATACTAGATTGAAGAGAAGTGGAGAGAGTGGACATCCTTGTCTTGTTCCTGAGTTAAGAAGAAATGGCTTTAGTTTTTCACCATTAAGTATAATGCTGGCTGTAGGTTTGTCATATACAGCCTTTATTGTATTGAGGAATGTTCCATGGATTCCTAATTTTTCCAAAACCTTCATCATAAAGGGGTGTTGGATCTTGTCGAATGCTTTTTCTGCATCTATTGAGATAACCATGTGGTTCTTATCCTTTCTCTTGTTGATGTGATGAATTATATTAACTGATTTGCATATATTGAACCAGCTTTGCACCCTGAAATGAATCCTGTTTGATTGCGGTGTATGATTTTTTGGATGAACTGTTGAAGTTGATTGGCTAAAATTTTGTTGAGAAGTTTTGCATCAATGTTCATCAAAGAAATGGATCTGTAGTTCTTTCTTTGATGAGTCCCTGCCTGCTTTTGGGATGAGGGTTATGATGGCTTCATAGAAAGAGTTTGGTAGTGAACTTTATCTTTCAATTTCATTGAACAGTTGGAGGAGTATTGGTGTGAGCTCTGCTTTGAAGATCTTGTAGAATTCTGCTGTGAATCCATCTGGTCATGGGCATTTCTAGGATGGGAGGTCTCTTATTGCTGTTTCTATTTCAATGCTTGATATGGACCTGTTAATTCATCTTGGTTTAGTTTCAGCATGTTGATATTTGCTAGGAAAAGGTCCATTTCTGCCACATTCTCAACTCTGTTTTGTTGATTCTTTCTATTTGTTTTTTGATTCTAATTCGTTTAATTCTGATTTAATTTTAATGATTTCTTTCCATCTACTGTATTGGGGTTTATCTTGCTGCTCTTTTTCAAGGAGGTTTAGCTGTGTCATTAAATTGTTGGTTTCAGATCTCTCCAATTTGTTGATGTAGGAGCTCAGAGCTATAAACTTGCCTTTGAGTACTGCCGTTGCTGTGTCCCAGAGGAGCTGGTAATTTGTGTGTTCCTTTTCGTTGAATAACATGAACATTTGAATTTCCTTTCTAATCTCTTCCATGACCCACTCATGATCCACAGTGTGTTGTTCAGCCTCCATGTGTTACAGGACTTTCTTTGGTGGCTTTTGGTGTTGAGTTCTAATTTTATTCCCTTGTGGTCTGAGAGAATGCAAGGTATAACTTCAGATTTTCTGAATTTGGACAAGTTTGCTTTGTGACCTAAAATGTGGTCTATTTTGGAAAATGTTCCATATGCTGCTGAGAAAAACGTGTATTCTGATGCTGCTGGGTGAAATATTTGGTAGATGTCTGTTAAATCTAGTTGATCTACGCAGTTGTTTAGATCTGTGGTTTCTCTGTTGAGTTTTGGCTGAGTTGATCTATCTAGTGAGAATAGTGGTGTGTTAAAGTTCCCAACAATTAATATCTTTGGATCTATGTAAGATTTAAGGGAAAGTAGTGTTTCTTGGATAAATTTGGGTGCTCCGTTGTTTGGCAAATAGATATTTAGAATTTTAATATCCTCCGAAGGTGAGCTCCCTTAATTAGTATGTAGCGACCTTCTTTATCTCTTCTCACTAATTTTAATTTAAAGTCTATTTTATCTGATATTAGGATTGCAACTCGCGCCTGTTTATGGGGGCCATTTGCTTGGTAGGTTTTGTTCCAGCATTTCACTTTCAAAAGTTGTTTGTTTTTATGAGCAAGTAGTGACTCCTGAAGGCAGCAGACAGAAGGATCTTGCTTTTTAATCCAACTAGACAGCCTATGTCACTTAATTGGAGAGTTAAGTCCCTTAATGTTGAGAGTTAGGACTGACAGGTAGTTAGGAGTTCCTGCCATATTATTCATCTTCTTGGGGCTCTTCCTATGGTTCTTGGATTTTCAGTTTGAGTGTGATTTCTTGGCCTTTATTGTAGTCTTGTTGGTTTTCTATGTGTAGGACATCTTTAAGAACCTTTTGTAGGGCTGGTTTGGTGGAGATATATTGTTACAGTTTGTCTTTGCTATGGAATGTTTTTATTTGACTTCTGGTTGTGAAGGAAAGTTTATCTGGGTACAGTATTCTTGGTTGATAGTTGGTTGTCTTTAGGGCACGGCATACATCATTCTAGGCTCTTCTTGCTTTAATTGTCTCTGATGAGAAATCTAAGGTGATTCTAATTGATTTCCCTTTAAAGGTGATTTTCCTGTGGCTTGATTGGTTTCTTAAGTCAGTTTGTTTGAGTAGGCAAAAAAATGCTCTTTGTTATCCAGGATTTTGTGATCCTCCTCCCAAGCTAGTTCAGTGGGAGGGAGATCTGCTTTGAGTATCACAAAAGAGGGAGATGGCTCTTTCCTCTAGATTGGAGATGCTGTGATGAGGCTAAGTTCTAGGTAAGGTTGAGGCCTTTCAGCAAAGCAGTAGCTTATCTGTGAGGGGCTAGCTCCAGAGACACTCACAGAGCCCAGCCTATGTCTATATTTACTCAATTTCAATTGATTGACTAGGCTGCTGTGGGGGGGGGACAGCCTCTGGCTCTGTTTACCCAGTGAAGAAAGCCACTCCTCTGGGGGCGGAGCTTTCTCTGCCTGGGCTGAGTGACTTTCCCCTGGGTGATGTTGAGCCTGGAAGGTCAGGTCAGGTTCCTGTGACCTGCTAAATAACTCTTTGTTTTCTTCCAAGGCCTGAGTTGGAGCTAGCTGCTCAGCAGGGCCTTTGTCTGTATCAAAGATGGAGATCTCTGGTGGGGGGGGCGGGAGGGGGAAGCCTTCCCTCCTCTGCTCCCCGAGAAGGACTGAGGATGTCAGGGTTCTACTCAGACTGGAGTCTTGGTTCCTGGGTTGTCTCTGGTCTGCGATTTGCAGGATGAAGATATCTGCTCCTTGTCACTTCTTGCTGGTGTTGAGTAGAATCAGGTCACCCACTGCGTCTGGCCCCTTTGTCCCAGACTCTGTTGTAAGTATGGTGGCTACGACCGCCATCGCAACTGCTGCAACCGAGGCTGCCAGCAGGTGCTCTGATCTGTCTCCTTGCCTGGATTTTCTCTCTCTGGCCAAACTCTGTGTACTGTAATGGCACACTTGGTGTGGTTCTCTGGCCTAGGATTGTTCACTGGAACACTAAAACTGCTTTCTATGCAAGAGCTTGTGTAGCCTCCAGCTTCTCCTCTGCCATCTTCCAGGAAATCCTGGCAGTATATTTTCTTACTGAAGAACTTACTAAATAGTGATAGATTAGTTCTAACAAAAATCAACAAATGTAATATGATATATTTCTGGCTATTGTTATATTTCTTGATTAATATATATAAAATTAATTACCATTTCTGTTATGAAGAGAAAACATTGCTTTTGTTACTAGTGCCTTGTTCATGGTAGACACTCTTTATTGTTGGACCTTATATCTTGAATGTGTGTTATAACAACAAAAAAATTAAACCTGACTTCCTCCAATGAAAGGTAAAAATGTATGCATTTCTGGGAATTTGAATTATGTTATTCATTATATCTCTAAAATACTCAGGGATTTAGGTGGAACAAGTTTTTCTTGGCTCTCTGAGAAGCTCAGGTGGTCTTCTCTTGGAGAATGAATGTTAGATTTCAAAGATAATGTAAAACCAGTATCCAGACTAGCCAGTGGTCGAAGCAGCTGGAACTGCCCATACATCTACACTCTGAGTAGTTACTGGGTATGAGCTTGAGTTCTTGGTCACTCAGATTCTTAAAACTCCTGTGTGCTCCCACTCTCTGGCAAGGTTAGAACTATTAGTCTTTTTTTTTTAAATAACATTTCTGCTCCTCTCTCTGTGCCAATATTTAGGACATGTGCTGGATGAGAAAAAAGTATTTCATGTTTCACATATCCAAGATCTTCACCAGCTCTGTTGATTTTTCCCCAAAGCAACCCTCTACTAGTACAAGATTCAGAGTCATCCACTCGACAAACTAGCACATGGCTGAAAGTGGCAGCAGATCTCATGCCTCTCTGAGACTTCCCCTTCTTTTAGGTCTTAGTCTCTCCATCCTTATTGCTTCAAGAACAACCAGGTGCCCTCAGATAGATGAGTTGAGATTTTACCTAGCTTTTCTAGTTACTCTCAAGGGAAGCACTGATGATGGAAATTTGTTCTGTTCCATCCAGAAACAAAAAATAAAAATTAATTTTTACTTTATTTCTGATGTGATATTGACCCATTTGTTTCACTAGGAAGCTCAGGATCAAAGTTAAAGCCCATGAGCAGACAAGGGTACAGAACCAATTGTAATATGTTTTAGATATTAACATTTATTCTTATTTTCCTATTCTCTTTTCTCCTAACTCATATTTCACCATGTATTCATTTGAATTTTATTTTAGTTATTGTTTTACATTTTAAAAAATTATATTTAAATAGTTGTACAAAGAAGTTGCTGTTTAACAAAGCAGTTTTTTAAAAGTCAAATTATAATAGCATCTTTAAACATTTCTGACTACCTTGGGTCTGTATCAAAGGTAGCTTAGGAAGCCCCTGTACAGACAAACTGTTAGAACCACACTGGAAAACAAATCAGTACTGAGTGAGAGTGACAGCTCTATGTCTTTGGAGGAGCCAGGTGTCTTTCTCCCACTGCCTTCATACAAAGATCTGTACAATCAGAGCACCATAACCATCTTGCTCACTTACATTCCAGCCCTTCATCACGTGAACTTAAACATGCAAATATCATCTTTATATTCCTGCTATAAGTCTGCTAATGGTCACAAATGCCTTCAGGGTCACATTCAAGTAGATCATTATGATTCGATCCCTACTGCAGCCTTCCAGACACTCTTATAATCACTTCTCATTGCTGTTGGTAGAGTATGAGCAATTTCCCATCACTATAAGATTACCCAACAGACATCCAGGATGTCCAATTGAATTTGTCTTTTAGCTAGATCAACAAAGCAGTATTATGAATACAATGTATCTTATGCAACTTTGGAAGTCAATCTAATCTTTATTAAAATGAGTCAGAATGAAGATAATTGAATAATTAATGACATCTAATGTTTATTAAACAATACTACTTTAATTTTTGACATAGGTTAACTTAGATTTTTTACAAGAATTCTAAACACAGGGGCCATACTATAATTAAACTAAGAATGCAAGCTTATGCAAATTTTATTGTGTGTACCGGTACTGGGTCTTAAACTCTGGGCTTCATACAAACTTAAAACTTGTACTCTACTACCTAAGCCATGCCTCCACTTCCTGATTTTTGCTGGCTAATTGGAGATATGACACTTATGGATTTGTCAGCCCTGGATGACTTTAAAGTGTGACTCCTCAGATCCCAGCCTCTTGAGTAGCTAGGATTATGGATGTGAACCACCACATTTCAAAAAAATATACTCTATTTTTTGCTTACATTGTATAAAATATTTACACAACTCTGGAAAGATAATTAAGGATGAGGAAGCTGAAATTCACAAAGGGATAAACCATAGTAACTTAGCCTTGGGGTCCTGTAATTTAGAAGCAGCACAATCAAGTTTTAAGACCTATAATGATTTCAAACAATGCTCAGCTTTCCCTCTTAATGCTTGAACTTCACTGCAACCCAGTTGTTTATTTTCAATACTTCTCCTTTGTTGGGTCTTCGTCCATCCCACGAAAGACGGATGGGGTCCGAGGAAAGGTAAGTGTGGTCGCTCACCTGTTCCCCAGCCTCCCTTAGCCCCGGAGACAATCAGACGCAGTGGGGAGTCAAGTCAAGCAGGAAAAAAACTCATTTATTAACAGAGCAAGCCCTTTTTAAAGCTAAAATGAGTGGGTGGCATGGCAGGGGAGGAAGAGGAACCAATCACTGTCAAGGTTACACCCTATTATGCACCTAAGCTTCCATGGGCTGGTTTCCGCACTGAACGAACGTAAAGCAAATTGGGTTCTGCCCACTGAACTCCCTCTCAGCACCATCTTTGCTACCAATGTGCCCTACAGATTTCCCTTTTTTTTGTTTTAATGGCAGACCCACCTCCCAGTTAGTTATCCTTTTCCCTCCTCTGTAAAGGTTATTTTAACAGGATTACATTGGTAAGGATAGCATTGGCCATGCAGGGGGTTCGAGGCAAGACTGGGGGGTGAGATTCGCCAGACAAGGATAGAGAGGGCCCTTGTGCATGATCCAAGAGCCTGTCCTAATTACCTCATATCCCCACCTAGCACAGTGATAAACATCAGTCCCACCACAGTTAGAAATGTCTGAAGCAGTTGAATTAATTCCTGGGCATATATAAAAGTCAGTATCTCATAAGGTCGTCCTCTTCAGAACATGGGAGCAGCCTGGGTATTGGGAGTTCCACACATGTGGCACGGAGCATCCTTGTGGGCCCCCACACTCAGGCCGTTCTACTTTAGTCCAGTAAAACAAGGAAAATTTAAAACAAACTGCAGACATAGCAAAGAAATCCTGGATACCTGGTATCTTTTAAGTAAGCCAGTTCCTTGTATGTGCCTTTAAGCGAGCATAGGGGTCAAGATGACCTGTGAGCTTTACTGTCAGCTCCCAACATCTCCCTGTCTTTGTTTAAAGAAGCGAACCCACCTGTCTTAGGTTGGGTGGATCACCTTGTCTACCTTGGCTGTCATTGGGAACTTCTTCAGAGTGAAGCTGAAGGCCCTGTCTTAGGTTGATCAGACTGACACCCCCTCTTACCTGTCTCTGGCTGTGATTCCTCTCAGGGGAAATTCATTCACTTGGAGCTTGATCTTATGTAACTGGCTGGCTAAGCTCATAAGAATTTTGCAGTGCACGTATAATGCAAGGAAGGCATAGAAAAACCATCAGCAAAAGCATTACCAGGCCAGGAAATGTCATTAGCAGTCCTTCAACATTAGTCAGAGATGGGATAGCAGTCTTTGCCACTTCAGAGTCCAGAGGTGGGGCTTGTTCTAATCCAGCTATTTGCCTGTGGGGTTGAAAAAGATCTAAACTGGAAGCATAACAAAAGGTGGTTGTTTAACAATAAGTATGGATTCAATAATGCCGCTATACAAGCAATTAGTAAAAGAACAATTAGAGCAGGTAATATTAAAATAATTAGATCCTACAGAAATATTAAATGGTCCATACATAATGATATAGGGTGGTGATCAAAATGAAGGTCAGGTTGAAGGGACAGCTTCTCTTGTGGTGCTATTGATGATTTCTGCATTGCTAGCACTGATCACTGCCCAGGTCAACCATTGAGGTTGATGCAGATTCCGTAGGGCCATTGCAGGGACTGGGAGGGTCAAGACAGCCAACAGCTGGAGTATTGCCATCTGCAATTGTTAGGGAACACAAGAGCTTCTCAAGGACTGGTTGCCTTTGGGGATGGTTAGTAATTATCTTTCTGGCTTTTCTCTTTTAAACACAAGCCTTGGCCACCATAGCTGCTTTTCTTTCCTTGTTGGTTAGTTTATCCTTGGGTATCCTCCAGTATAGAGGAAATGGGTAAAAACTTAAGGTTCCTGGCAGGGATCCAAATGGAGGCTGTCTCCCCTATGGGAAAAATGCACCCAAATCCCCTGCCCATGGTAACTAGCCGGTCAGGTCCTCTCCATTGTTGTGTCAGGGGGTCTTTCCACCTGACTTTCATTTGGGGCTTAGAGTTTATTTTTCCCCAGTGCTTCTGAAATCTGGATTCAGTTGTCCCTTTTGAAAAAATTTAAAATGTTAATGGTAAACAAAGCTATCTGTAACTGTATATGGGGGCTAACTCCCCTTTTTTGTTTTAATAATTGTTCCTTAAGATATTGGTGATTTCTTTCTATAATTGCTTGGCCTTGGGGATTAGGGAATTCCTGTAGTATGATTTATATGCCATTTGTCAAAAATCTCTGACATTGCTTTACTAACAAAACAGGGTCCATTATCGGTTTTAACTTGTGCTGGTAGACCCAAGGTGGCAAAGCATTGAAGAAAATGTGCTTGTGAATGTTTAGTTCTTTTTCCTGTATGTGCTGTGGCCCAGCATGCTCCTGAGTAGGTATCTATAGAGACAAAGATATATTTAAACTTACCAAAGGCTAGGAAATGAGTAACATCTGTTTGTCAGATGATGTTAGGTTTAAGGCCTCTGGGATTTACCCCTGGTGGTTGTAATGGGGTACTTTTAAGAAGGGCTGGCATGTTTTACAGGTATGTACTATCCTTTTTGAGGTCCTTTACAGGAATCTGAGGCAATCTATGCTGAAGACCTCTCCAATTAATGTGGGTTAAATCATGCAAACAGGTAGCCTCTTGTAACTTTAATGCTTGTGGGCCAGTAGCTAACTGGTCCACCCAATTATTGCCTAGGGATAAAAACCCAGGAAGTTTTGAATGCCCTCTCAAATGCTGAATATGAATAGGGGCTCCCCACCCTTCTAATAGGCCCTTAAGGGTAGCCATAAGAGGGGAAATAGCGTTTGCATCCAGCCTAATATGTGCCTGGGGAATATGAGGGAGCAAGTTAATCATATATAGGCTATCAGAATACAAATTAAAGGGTTTTTGAATGTCTTGAAGGGCCATAATTATGGCCAGCATTTCTTTATATTGTGCTTACCCTTGACAAGGTTGAAATCTTTGTTGGCTGGGGGGTCTTTTGTTGCTCCTCAAAGGTTGCATATGCAGAGCCTGCTTTACCTCTGTCAGTAAAAACATGGAGGGCGCCAGGAATAGGCGTAGGAGAAAATAGAGATGGCATTTTGAGGGGAAGTCGCCATAACATGACAGTCCATTTGGATGGCCCATAATGGCAGTCAATTTGGCCTAGAAACCCCTCCAAGGAGAGAGCAAGATGAGCATTGGCTTGAGTGAGCCACTCAACATCTGCCATCCAAAAAGGAAAAACAATGGAGTGAGGGTCGAGGCTATAATGCCTTTGGGCTTGGGTCCTTCCCTTGATGATAGCATCTGCAAGTTGGTCTGCTTGATAGTACACCTGAGGTGTGGCCCCCAGGGCAGTGTGAACCCACTCTAATGGCTCCCTCTTTTGAGTTAAAACTGCAGAAATCAATGTAACACCTGCAAACAACCAAAGGGAAATGGGCTCAAAAATAGAATACCTCTTTAAGGAAACTTCATCCAGGGCTTTTTGGAACTGCAAAAATATTGCCCTATGGATGTCTGTAATTTTAATAGCTTCTTGAGGTGTCCTGTCTTTTAGTAGGGCAAATAAGGGCACAAGACTATCTTTAGGGACAGAAACCCATGGCAACAGTCAATTGATTTCCCCTAAAAGACTCTGAAGTTGGGTTAAGGTTAGAGAGGCTGGAATATCCAGCAAAGGCTTAAGGGGACTGGCCTGAGTCAAGTTAAGGTGGCTCCCGAGCACCTTAAAAGGAGGTAGCTTTTGAATTTTATTGAGGGCTATGGTAAAACCCCCCTTTTTTAATATGGCGAGAACTTGGGCCAGAAGGCCCTCCAGGCAGCTTGGGTCTTGGTGCCCCAGAATTATATCATCCATGTAGGCATAGGCAAAGGAGGTATCTGAACCCAGCACAGGCCCTAAAAGTGTGGCCAAGTATTGTTGGCAAAAGGCCGGGCTATTGGCCATTCCCTGTGGCAGCACTGTCCATTGAAACCTCTGATCAGGCTGGGAAAAATTAAGAGAAGGGATGGAGAAAGCAAACTCCTTGCAGTCATCTGGATGCAGGGGGATAGAAAAAAAACAATCTTTAATATCAATCACAACCAAAGTATTTTCTGAAGGTATAACAGAAGTCCAGGGCATGCCTCTTAGGGGTGTTCCTACTAGCTCCATCCTTTCATTTACCTTACGTAGATCTTGGAGCATACACCAAGACCTGAAGGCTTTTTGAATAACAAATATGGGTGTGTTCCAAGGACTCATAGAAGAGCGTATATGCCCAAGGCTTTTCTGTTCCTCCACCAGAAGGTGGAGGGCTACATGTTTAGGTTTGGTCAATGGCCACTGCGCCACCCAGATTGGGCTTCCCGGCTTCCACCTAATGGGAGGTACTCGGGGGGCAGTGGCCTTTAGGATTGGGGGTGCACCCGAGTGGGTCCCCTATGTTCTTCTCTGTAATGATGAAAGTTAAAAAAATCATTTTCCTTAACTCCTTCTAGATCCTGTTTAAGCCTTTGTGCTTCTTCCCCATCCAGGATAGGATGCTCAATAGTCTGTAGTGACCATGACATCCATTTGTCTTAGCATGTCTTGCCCTAATAAATTGGCAGTAAGGTTCTTTGTCACTAAAGGGTGTATCTTTTCCTGTTCTCCATCTGAGCTAGTCCATTTCATAAGGGCAACTGTCTCTTTGGACTGGGAGTTGCCCCCTACCCCCAATATGGGGGCCCAGGTGCAAGCTTCCAGTCCAAGGGCACTTCCTCCTCCCTGAGTATGGTTCGATCTGCCCCCATGTCAATTAAGCAGTGAAACCTCTTTCCGCCTATGAGAAAACTCACTTTAGGGCGGAGTCCTTCCACCAGGGGGATGGTCCAATGGGCCTGGGTCATCTTGCCACGAGGCTGCCTGGGCCTCACAGCAGAGGGGGTTCCTCCTTGAGTTAACAGGGCTGGAGGATGCCCCTCCCCTAGTTTAAAGGCTTCCCATCTAAATCAAACTTGGATCGACAATCCTTTTTCCAATGGTATCCCTTTCTGCACCTGGGGCAGGGTATAGGGGGCGGTTTGCCCCCCCCCCCCCCCGCTAGTTGGCAGGGGATTGTTGTAAACAGTCCCTCTTAAAGTGTCTCTCCTGCCCGCATTTAAAACAAGTCCCTCTCCCCGATGGTCTTGGGTTCCTCGGGCCTGGGTCAGCGCCTGGTTAATAGCCTCAGTCATTGCAGATGTCTGAGCCTGTAAAGCTAAAGCTAGTGATTGGGACTGGTGCTGTTGTGTTCCCATATCCTACGAGGCTACCACCCATCTGCTCAGGGAACTCTCTCTCAATCCTGCGCAGGCCATGCGGTGGTCTGCATTCATCCCTTCCCAGACCAGCAGCTTTACAAACTGATCTTGGAGGTTCCCTGCTGGTAGCTTGCAGTGAACCCTCTGTTGGACTCGGTCTATAAAATCAGGTAGAGGCTCACCAGGTTTTTGTCTCACTCCTGCTATGGGGGACTCAGTAGGCCCATCATCCAGTTTGTACCACACGGCAAGTCCTGCCTGCCTCACTTGGTCACGGTACGGGCCAGGTATTGCGGCCTGTTGGATGCCAGTGGAGTACCCTTCCCCCATCCCTGCTAACTTGGCATAAGTAATAGGTATCTTGGGTTGAGCCTGCTGATTATTCTCCGCTCACACTCTGCATTCCTCCTTAAAGAAAGCACAACATTTAATAAACTGAGAACTGGTGAGGATGACTTTGGACACATCCAGCCAGTCCTTAGGGACACATGGGTGATAAGCAATGTCCTATAATAGGGTATGGGCCAAAGAAGAGTTTGGGCCATCCTCCACCACTGCCTTGTGAAGCTCTTTAAGATCCTAAGCTTCCCAGGATACCATTCCAAGGGCTTATTAGCTCCTGATGCCAGATTGACCAGATATGCTTGGGGAAGTGAATCCTGTGGCCTAGGGTCCAGGCTCTTGGGTGGCCCTTCCCTTCCAGGGTAGGCCTCCGAGTAGGTTACTTCCCCAGCCCTTGGTCCCTCCATGGAAGGTCGGTAGGGGTCTGGGTCTTGCAGGTCCCTCTCACAGGTTGTGTAGGGCTCTGTACCTTCCCTCCAATAAGGGGAATAGGGAGGGGGCCTATGACCGTCAGGGGCACCTGAGTCAGAGAGGGTAACTTTCACCCTTGTTTTGACTTCCACTGTGCATGTTTCATTGCATTCTCTGTCGAATTTGGCCCATTCCTTTTCCTTCTCACTTCCCAAGTCCTCCTTTACTCCTTCTAGGCCTAATGTTGCCTCCTCCTTCTTCTGTGAGATAGCATTACCCATACTAAGGGTTTCACTTACCCTGAGAGACCACTTAGCCTTGGCCGGTATCTTTTCCTTTCGTGCCCCACATTGGGCGCCAGATGTTGGGTCTTCATTGGTCCCACGAAAGACGAAAGACAGATGGGGTCCGAGGAAAGGTAAGTGCGGCCGCTCGCCTGTTCCCCAGCCTCCCTCAGCCCGGGAGACAATCAGACGCAGCAGGGAGTCAAGTCAAGCAAGAAAAAAAACTCATTTATTAACTGAGCAAGCCCTTTTTAAATCAAAAAGGAGCAGGTGGCATGGCAGGGGAGGAAGAGGAACCAATCACTGTCAAGGTCACACCCTATCATGCACCTAAGCTTCCACGAGCTGGTTACACACTGAACATAAAGCAAATCGGGCTCTGCCCACTCAATTCCCTCTCAGCGCCATCTTTGCTGCCCGTGTGCCCTACACTCCTTCTTTTAGGGGATATTACATTCTCCTGTAAAGGTTACACTGACTTATTTAACCAGGAAAAAAGAATGTGTTGTTGTCCAATCCATACCTCAGCATTCTACAGTTTAGAGACTTCTTTCCTGGAGCTCTGTAATATTTGTTTCTAGAAAATATTTGTAGATCTCTAGGAATATCACAATCATGAAGAGTTTTTCCTGAGGGGATTTTTTTTTTATAGCACATTCTTCATTCCCCATTTCATCTTTCAGTTACTGTCCCCAATCTCCTTTTCTTTACACAGCACAGTGGCCTATACTTCTCTTCTTTCTGTTGTCTCCTCCATCCTTCCCCGAACAGGTTTCCCCAAACCACCCACCAGTATTGCTGGTGTCAAAATCACTAAGCCCAGTGTTGTTCTGTCCTGAGGAGATTTTTAACATAGAAAAAGAGGTATTCATAGAGTAGACCAAGCACCTGAAGAATAGCTCTATAGACCAAAAAAAAAAAAAAAATCCAAATAATTTTTCTTGGCCCCTTGCAAGATCCTACTGTACAAATATTTACCTGCACAGAAAACCAAGGTGATAGGTTGGTATCTAACTCATGTGGAACAGGGACTTAGGTGACAGATACTTTGATTGAACTTTTCCCTTCTGGAATTGGAATTGTCCTTCTGAAAGTCTAAGAACTAAATCTCTGTGGCCTGGGGCTAAAGAAGAAAGAACTGGGGATCAGGAGACCTGAATTTTGGTCTTGGTAGCCTGTATGTCCTTAAGCAAGTCAGTTCACATCTTTATGGGCCAAAGAGGTTCTGGTAATCAACATGGAGCCAATGGAGTGGCTGGTAGTTTTAGAGCCATTCCTAAAATTGAGTCATTGCTTTAGACCTTAGATTGGCTTGGGCCCCATAGTTGACCTCCATGTGCCCTCTAATCAGTTGTGTGTTCCCAGAAAGGGCCAGTGGCCAAATCTCTGGGCTCAGGCCTCACGTGTGCTGTGTGTATTTTCCTGGAAGCTACATATAGGACATTCACTGACAGAGAGCCTGTGGCCTGGAGCTCATAGCGAGATGGTAAACATAGTGAAACAAGCAGCTCTTTCAGGCTTTCAAGCTTGGCAAGAAAGTATGAAAAATAATTCTTGGGAAGCTGGGGATGGGTGGCAGCTGCTTCTCCTCAGACTGTCTGCCAGGCCCAATGGGAGCTTGGGACGGATGGATGGGGCTCTTAGCTGGGCCTAGTGCAGTTAGTGCTGGTACTTTTCCACTCCGGGAAGCTGGAATAGTCAATTGGCTTTCCTGTCTGGGAGATTGGTGGGTAGTAGAAACCACCAAGACAACACAGCAGGCAAAACCAGGAGCTACTTCTTTGCTGCAGGGTCTCCCATGTGATTGATTCAACACTTTTCCTATGTTTCATAGTGCAGAGAAGATAGATTGGTGAGATCTGATGAACAGAGTGGGGGGATAGGAAGAAAGAATAGGACCTGATATTTAGAACTTGGGCCAACTTGGCACTTCTGATTCTACCCTAATGGCTGGGATTCCTTCCACAGAGTTTGCCCAAAATAGGCATGTTCAATAGGAAAACCACACTGGTACTGCTGAGAAGTGCCACGTTGGTTACCCTGGGCCAAAGCTTCTTTTGGTTCCAAACATTTAGTAGGATGAGAAAGGCCATCCAAGATCAGCTTGTATATTTTCCTGTGTCTTTTCTGTGAGAGCCCTAAGAAACTGTCCATTAGTTTTAATAGTTTTAATGTGGCCATTGCTGCTTTACTGGTTCTTAGCTCTGAATTCTTTATTTTCACTTCTATGTTCCCAATTTCTAGACCTCAGCCTAATTCCTATTGTTGAAGGATGGTTTTGCTTTCTATGGTTTTAGTTACCCAAGGATGACCATACTCTGAAGATATTAAATGGAAAATTTCATAAATAAACAATCCCTAAGTTTTAGCGATTCTGATTAGCGTGATGAAATTGTATGCTCTACCACTCTGTCCCAACACATCTCATATCATTTTATTTTATTTTATTTCATCCTATTATGTATGAAGAACTGGAAGGATTTATAATAGTCCAGATATGAAGTGATGGAGGTTGGGCTTTATGTGGGAGGAGAAAAATAACTGGGGTTCAAGAAATTTTCAGGAGGTGGAAGTTTTCATATTTGTTGATGGGACTGTATGGTACTCAAAACCATCCTTACTTCTGCCTTGATCTGTTTGCTGATGCTACAGTAGAATGCCATAGACTTTATAACTTAAAAATAAAGACATTTATTTCTTACACTTCTGAAATCTGGAAAGTCTAAGAGCATGTCATTAGCATTCAGTGAAGTCTGTCTTACTATATGACAAAATGGTAAAGGGCATTGTGTGGCAGGACAGAGCAAGTAGGCTAGCATGTCATCTTTTCTTTTTCATAGCCACCAACACCATCATGGTAACTCAATTTTCTCAACTTTATCCAATCTTAATTACCTACCAAATGTTCCACCCCCAAATATCATTAACATATGACTTTGATAATTAAATTTTTAGCAGATGAATTCCAAGAGGATTAGCTAAACCATGGCAACTGTTCACGCTTCAATTGCTTCCTGACAGGAATCATAAGTTATCTATTGAACTTAAATGATTCCTCTGCAAAAATTCTGTTTTGGTCTTTAGGTAGAAGGTTGACTTAGAGAAAGTCTTTCATCAATGCTGATACTGTGCTGTTTAATCCTTCTATGAGGAGAAGGCTGGAGAGGAAAAGGAAGGGCACAAGACACTGACACATTTAACATTTCTTATTTATTTCTTTTGTGCTATTACTGGGGCTTGAACTCAGGGACTTGTGCTCTGTCTTAGCTTTTACATTCAAGGTTGGTACTCGATCACTTGATCACTTCCAGTTTTTTCCTGGTTAATAGGGGATAAGAATCTCTGAGACTGGGATGGCTTTGAACTATAAACTTTATATCTCAGCCTCTTGAGAAGCTATGATTACAGGCATGAGCCACCTGACTACATTTAACATTCCTTTATATGCATAGTAAAGGCTATTTTCCTTCCCTGGTTTATCTTGGTCTTATACCAGAATGTGCATCATTTGTGTCGGAGGATTGGATAAGACACAATTTACCAAAATCTTTCAGGATTCTGACCTAAATAAATCTGGGATGGGGACTTTTGCATATTTACCTAATTCCAAGGTGATACTGATGCTACCCTAATAATAAATGGAATATAGTCATGATAAGGATAGTATATAGCTTACAGGAAGGGATTGGAACTCTTTTGATATCAATATGCAGGGTATCCTTGTATAGATTTTTGTCTTCCTGCTCCTTTCCATTCTTTCTGTCATATGTTTTTCAAATCTCTTTTACCTTGTTTTCTTCATCTGTTAATTAAATAAAGTTCATGGGAAGTGTTCAGTTAGGACCCCTCCCCCCCCCCCGCAATAAAAGTATTTCAGGGAAATAGAATCTCATAGGGCAGTAGCAGTTACTTGGTTAAAATATCTTGGTTGCTGTCCCAGAGATGAGCTAGTCCTTGGTGGGGAAGTTACAACAATATCATGACTCACTGTTGATTCTCCTTCCCATTTTCTGGCGTACTTTAGCTGTTCTGGGAAGCAAAGGTAATCATGGGCCTAATGTTTAGAGATGCATGATGGCCAAGAATGAGGCTCAAGGACTGGATGGTGTATTTCTCTAATTACCAGCATGGCCCTAGAGAACCATCATCACAGGTCCAGTGTGGGTGGGACCTGGAGCAATGGCTTCTGAACTTCAACACACAGCAGAACAACTGGAAAGAGCTTTACTGAAGAGTAACTGGAGAGAACTTTACTAACACGTGCATTTTTGGACACAGCTTAAGATAAAATAAAACTGGATCGCTAAGGAGGGCTCACAGATGTGTATTCTGATACCTCTTCAGAAACCTCTAAAGAAACTGGCGCATGGATTGGCTATTGAAGATCTCACCCAGATTCCTTGCTTTCCACCTGACAAAACTGAGGCCCAAAGAGGGTTAGGAGCTCAGTTCCTACCTTGGATAAATGGTAGAGTCAGAGGTGGATTTGAAATCTTAGTGTTTGAAGGTTACAGCTTAGTGGATCATAGACATCAAGTTCTAAGATAGTTTTTACTTGGTGAAAAATCTTAGTTAAGCTCTTACAAATTATAGAATTAGTGGGCAACAGGAAACATTGAATGAAAAAGAATGGTCATATAATCTGACATTCAATGTGTCCTAAATGGATATTTATTGCTATATTTCACCATATTTATTAGACTATTGATTCCAAGCTATGTGATTACTTTGTATGCCTCTAAGAAATAAAGAAATGGAGAAAAACCCACTGCTAGTTAACCAAGGACACTGTTTGCTTATAGGATGCAACTAGATTTGGTAAATGTTAATGTGAAAAAAGAATATAATGTGTCATCTCTCCATGATAAATCTCTTTTGGATCTTATGATGATTCTTGTCTCTGAATTAAATTCTTTACAGCTTGCCTGGAGGTTCTGGCAGGGAAGCGCAGCTACTCATATACACTTGACGGAAGACTGGTCTTCTTCTATCAGGGATGGGAACTTCGGGAGGGACACACATGGAGCAGTGAGGGAGGAATGGGACCCCCCCCCCCCCCAGCCAGCCAGATTAGCTGAATCAATCCTGGCCATCAATGGGGTGACAGATGTCACAGCCAGGTTACTCTCACATCCTCAATTAAATTCTTATCTCCATACTAAATGCAGATTCCTAAAGAACAGTCATAGTTGTGTGTTCCACAGAGAGGCCAGTGTGGCTCATGGTGAATATGGACTGGAAACTAAATCCAAGACAGCTAGGGAACAGGTTATGCAGGCCCTTGAAGACCATGCAAAGGATTTGAATTTATTTATTTACTTTTCTGTTGGTCCTGGGGCTTGAACTCAGGACCTGAATGTTGACCCCAAACTTCTTTTGCACAAGACTAGCACTCTTCCACTTGAAGCTTCCTGCTTTTTCTGAGTAGTTACTGGACATAAGAGTCTCATGGACTTTGCTACCCAGGGTGGATTTGAAATGAAATCCTCAGATCTCAGCCTCCTGAGTAGCTAGGATCACTTTACTCTATCTTGGTCAAAAGTGGAAGCCCACCCTTGATTATTGTTTATAGCCAGGACCCAAGTACACCACTCATTAAGACCAAAAATATATTAGATCCCTTGATAGGGTAGTATGCTGGTTTGCTCTATAGTTTTATGTAATCAGCTATCTATGGAAAAAGAAGTTCTATGAAGCATTGAGCTTCCTGGTGATCACAAGGAGAACTCACTGTTATTGGAATATTGATTAGAGGTACATGTCTGCTATAGTTTATTTCTTCTGACTAAAACTGAGTAGCCAGGCACCAGTAGCTCACACCAGCTACTAGGAAACTGAATTCTGGGGATTAGGGTTCAAAGCCAGCTTGGGCAGAAATGTCTATGAGATTCTTATCTCCATATAACCACCAAAAATCTGGAAGTGGAGCTTGTGCCTCAAGTGGAAGAGTCCTTTGAGCAGAAAAGCTCAGGGACAGTTCAAGCTCTAGGACTGGTACACATGTGTGTACACACACTTATAGAAATACACACACACACACAAAACAATAACAACAATTCAATTTTATTGAATAAAAGGATAGGTAATGACCTTAGGTTATTTGTCAGAGTTTGGATCAAAAGATAGATTTGTCTGAAGGCCAAATCATATATATATATATATATACTGTACAGAGGGGTTACAGTTACATGAGTAACAAAATGAGTACATTTTGTAGTGAGCATTGTTACCTCCTCCTTTGTTTTCCCCCATCATCCCTTCCCTCCCCACCTCCCCAACTCCTCCCTTCCTTCCTCCCCACTCCCATTTTGTAAAGTTCATTTTCAACAGTGTCTTGTACATCTCATTGTTATAATGAGTCAACCTGTATCCTTATTTAAGCATTTTATTATTTCTGAAGGCCAAGTCTTGAATGTGTAAGTAGTATTTGGAGTCAGGGCTAGGAAGAAAAGTCTTGTAGAGTTAGGGTGATTAAATTGGAGCCATAGAGCAATTTAGTAAGATTTCAATTCTCTTATGCTAGGTTCAGTGATCAATTACAGTCTTCCTGGGAGGCTTTGGGTATCAAAATGAAAGCATGTCCTCTCTTTTTGGTTTTTCTTGGTCCAGCTGTGTGCCGCTATCCTCTGGGCATGTCAGGAGGCCACATTCCAGATGAGGACATCACAGCTTCCAGTCAGTGGTCAGAGTCCACAGCTGCCAAATATGGAAGGTGAGGATGAATGTATTAAGAAACCCTGAAATCTGTGCAAAATGGATTTCTTACAGACAGAACCCTGATTCAAAGAGGGGGTGATTCTGATGAGAGCTGGTAGGGATGGAGAGAAGATGTGGAGTGAGCCCGTTTCAGGGAGAGAATACAGGGCTTGGCTGCATCTGCTGGTCTGGCAACCTCATCCCAACCACAGAACCCCAGAGCCACACCACCCACAGTGAATGGACTCATTGATATGTAATGCATTTTTACCTGACCTCCCTGTGAGCTTCTGCAGCAGGGAGGCCAAAGCTGCAGATCCAAGAAGGTACAGATGGTATGGGATGCTGAGAATGAGGAGCTTTGCCTTACTTTCCAGAGGGTGTCTGTGAAGCATCACCCACTGTGCAAGGCTTCAAGGGCTTTACACTGAGGTCTCCAACAAACTCTTCCCCTCTCCTGAGAAAATAGCACACAGAAGGGCCATGCCCATCTATAAACAGGGTATGGGAGGTTCCTTATGGTACTGTTTCATGAAGTTCTTTAAACCAACAAACTCGCACATTAAAAATTGTTCTGCTAGTTGAGACCTAAAGCTTCTCCTGGAATCTAATTCTTTCAGTGTTGAGGTACTTAGTTTGTTGAACTGAATGATCACCCATGAGGAAAGTAAACCTTGATAAACCTTTCCCATAATATTTAGCTTAGTGTGTATGGTCGGTGGGGTTTGAAAGGAGCAACAAATGAGTGGGTAACATCTGTGACCAAAAGGGAGCATTCCAGAGAAGAGAGAAAGTGGTAAGAGGTTCCCAAAATAAACTGATTTCACAATTTCTCTCAGAGTAGCCCAGCCTGGTGGCAATAAAACGAAAGCAGATTATTTACTGTTCCCTTGACATGCTCTTAGCCCTCTCCATGGGTTTCCATGGCTTTTACTGGGTGGCCATACCCATCTGCTGGTTAAGATTCCACTGCATTGACTAGCCCACACTGGAGATGCTACTATTCCTCCATCCCTGCTCCCATAATTTCATAGGAGCCACTGGCTTTGTTAGGCTGAGTCTAAAAAATTAGAAATGGAGGGATGGTGAAATGACTTCATGGAGGGTATAGACAGTTTCATTTCCCTTGACATGTCTAATTCCAGAATGGAAAACAAAGACTATGCGATCTGAATGCTTCCATGTCCATGGTGCTAACTGTCTTTTGGTTTCATGGTGCTTCAGAGAAAGGAAATTGACCATGAGTTAGAATGAGAAAGAATTCATTTACACTTGATTTCCAGCCTTCTTTTTCCTCTCTGAGCAGGACAGCTGCTTGCTACAAACACCCTATGGTTTCATAGCTGCTCATTCTCTCCCCAATCCTTTTCTCTCAAGGCTGGACTCAGAAGAAGGAGATGGAGCCTGGTGCCCTGAGATTCCAGTGGAACCTGATGACCTGAAAGAATTTCTGCAGATTGATTTGCACACACTACACTTTATCACTCTTGTGGGGACCCAGGGACGCCATGCTGGGGGCCATGGCATTGAGTTTGCACCAATGTACAAGATCAACTATAGTCGGGATGGCACTCGTTGGATTTCTTGGCGGAATCGGCATGGGAAACAGGTAGGAAGAAGAGACATCCATACCCTGGAGATGTCAAAGACCATATTTTAACGTAAGCTAAAAGAAGAGCACACATTGTCTATGTAGGTATGTGTGTCTACAGACTTGTCATACTCTTGTAACTGATATCCCAAGGTGACAGGGATGGTCTAAAGAGAGAAATATTAGGGCTGTAAGGAAAATTAAGTGGGTACTTTCTGCTCCTTAATTAAAAAGAGTATCAAAAGGCTTATATGGTTAAGAAGGTGATCAGAATTTCATGACATCTCTCTCTTTCCTTAGGTGCTGGATGGAAATAGTAACCCCTATGACATTTTCCTAAAGGACCTGGAGCCGCCCATTGTGGCTAGATTTGTTCGCTTCATTCCAGTCACAGACCACTCCATGAATGTGTGCATGAGAGTGGAGCTTTATGGCTGTGTTTGGCTAGGTAGGTGTTGAGCACAAGGTCCTTACAGACCTATGGAAAATTCCAACCCCAGGGATGGGATCAGTTACCCATGGGATAAAGTGATTCCCTCTGGGGCATTGTTTATCCACCCAGGGTTTGGTGCCCCACACCTAGACTAATGGATTCATGAGTCACACTGCTGACTGCCACTGAGAAGTGCTCCTCAGTAGTGCTCCCTCATGCCAAACTGAGCCCTCATGGACATGCTATGTAAGATTGCACCCTTGAAACGCATATCACTTCCTGAGATAGTATCTTAGCAGCAGGTATGTCTCCTTCCCCAAGGCACTGACTGCTGTGTTTCTTTTGACAGATGGCTTAGTGTCTTACAACGCTCCAGCCGGGCAGCAGTTTGTACTCCCTGGAGGATCCATCATTTATCTGAATGATTCTGTGTATGATGGAGCAGTTGGGTACAGGTAAATTCAAGATAATATTGATCATCACAATGGGAAAGTGGCCACTAGGAAAGGATTGTTTCATCATGACTTGATCAATGATAAACCAACCAACCAAATGGTATTTATTTAGCCCCTATATTCAATTTGTGAAATAAATTAGATGAAGTCTTTATTTCTAAGGGACTTAAAGCCTGCTTTTGGAGGACAAGATAACCACACAGTAAACAACCATAGATTGTCCAAGGGCTAAACTTTGAGGTATGACTCTAAGGGTGGTAGACATATTTTTGAAAACAAAACCAGAACATATGTTCTAACATAAATCTTGGTCTATTTGTGGGGATAAAGAACCAGAAGAATTGACATAATAAGTATGATGAACTAGGAAAGTCACAAAGTTCAGAACAACTGGACTCTATAAATATCAACAATCTAGAAATTGGGAAAAGGAAGAACTTAGTAGTGCTTACGATTAACAAAGAAGTTTCTAGAATGAGATGAGAATTGATGCAGGAGAAGGCAAATGATAGGGAGTAGAGAAACCAGACAAAGGACAGGAATGATCTGGTTATGTTAAAAGTTGAAGCTGGAAGTAATAGAAATGTCAAATGGATAGGTTGGTACATAGCCATGGTGGAGAAGCAGCATAGAATTGAATAAAGGATGTCTTTACTTACTGTAGTCTACTCTAAGCAACCAACAAGAATGGAAAACCTGGGGGAAAGATATAATTTATTTTATTGGAGTGTAGAGTGATTAATTTTTTTTCAAGTCATGGGACTTGAACTCTGGGCCTGGTCACTGTCCATCAGCTCTCCAGCTCAAGCGCTCTACCACTTGAGCCACAGCTCCACTTCTGGTTTTCTGGTGGTTTATTGGAGATAAGAGTCTCATGGACTTTCTTTCCCGGGCTGGCTTTGAACCGTGATCCTAGATCTCAGCCCCCTTAGTAGCTGGGATTACAGGCATGAGCCACCAGTGTCTGGCAGATTAATTTATTTTGATATATAGATTAAGAGAAAATAATGATGTTCAGATGGAGAAATGATGAAGGCAGCTATAAATACAGCTTTAGATTCAGTGGGGAGACAAAATAATTAAAGAAATTTAGACACTTGATAACTGTTTTAATGACATATCTGGTTTGATGTGGCTGAATGAGGAAAACCAAGATACCTGGATGAGAGTCTCAGGGAATAGAGTTGTAATGTGCACATTTTAAATTAAAAATTACAGGAGTAACTTTATGTTAAATTATATACAGTACACTTCCTTTTTTATTCTCCATTTGACTTCATTTTGATCAAGGATAAAAGGAATAATTATTTCTTTTAATTTATATTGCTTCCCATAAGATATTCATGGAATATATTTTTCTGGGGACAATGAGAACTATACTTATTTCAAGTAAATGTATGTTCTCCTAGCCTTCTGATCTCTAGAAAGAAGAAAAAGATGGCAAATCTTACAAGGGGGAATCTGGGCTCTGGTCACTATGGATAAGGCCAGTTGATTTTATAATTTGCCAAACATTTTAAATTACTGTATATAGTATTGAAAGGTGGCTACTAAAATGATAGGCCTTGAATATTTTATGCAAATTTATTTATATGAAATCACTAATTCTCTTGGTGCAAGGTATGTCACCCACTACTATAAAGCCTCTAAGATAATCATAGATGCAAGGCAAAGCAGTATGATGAATGCTCTTTCTCAAATGTGTGATTAACTCCTAGTTCTTTTCTCCTTTCCTTCTCTTTTCTTGGCCTGAGCAGCATGACTGAAGGGCTGGGCCAATTAACAGATGGGGTGTCTGGCCTGGATGATTTTACCCAGACCCATGAATACCATGTGTGGCCGGGCTATGACTACGTGGGCTGGCGGAACGAGAGTGCCACTAATGGCTACATTGAGATCATGTTTGAATTTGACCGCATCAGGAACTTTACTACCATGAAGGTCAGTGGAGTTAGGTATGGTAGTCCTTTCTCAAGGAAGTCAAAATCATAGTGTGGGAGAGGAAAGACATGCTAGAAATTACCATGAGCTGACTAGGTTCAAGTCATAAGCTATGAACCCAATTAGGTTCAAATATGTAGCTCACCCATTACCTCATTATATGCATTTCAAAGTCACTTTGCCTCTAAGGGCTTGTTTCTTCATTTGTAAAAGCTCTAACCAGGATAGTGTAGACCAGATTAGTTGTTCTCATCATTTTCTTTCTTTCTTTTCTTCCCAATACCAGAGCCAAATATTCCTATTCCATTTTATCAACTTATTGCCAACCAGTTAAGAGAAAATAAGTCAATTGTGCTGAGTAGTTGGATGGAAGGCAAAGGTTTGGCAGACATCTTAAAACTGTGTCATGATGGACCATAGTAAATAGACACATAAGAACTGGAGGAGGAAGCTGCAAGGTCTTACCCATTTCACTAGTAATCCTTACTGGTGTATCAAGAAAACATGAGAATTTAATATAAGCCTTAAGAAAGAGTAATGAATGAATTTGACCCTACACATGTTTGCTTTTTCCCCCTCCCCATTAATCATTGGCTAATGACTACAGAATTAATGACCCTGCCGCTGTTTATATTCAGTACTCAGCTTCAGTGATGGTGCCTCACATGCATCTATACTTTTATTTTTGTTTGTTAATATTTATGAACTGTCGTTGGAGTATACACAGACTGTGCTTTGTTTGAGTGTAAACAGGCAAATAAAAAGTGATCTCTGTTTTAGGACAATTTGCTGTTCAGTGAAGAAGGTAATAAAGGATCTATGTAAACTGGTAAAGAGATCTGAAAGAAGAAAATTTGTGCTCTTATCCAGGGTTCCAATTTCAAAATTTATTATTTCCTATGCAAACTAGGCTTATTATTTTCAGATATCAGAATGATATCTCTTAATCAGATGAACAGCTATTAGTTAAATGAACAAACACTTAAGATAAAAACAGACATATTATCATATATCCAAATCTGATGGATTATTGTTCAAGCATGGATGTTTCTTTCATAGTTGTAAAAATGTAACACATTACTTACTATGTGGAACACATTATTCTTTGACTTTTTTTTTTTTGAGGTGAGAGGATGGAGAAAGAAAATGTGTAGCAAAAATATAATGCAAGAGGAACAGTTTCATATTCCTATATAATGTGTATAGCCACATGTACCTAAGAACCTATATATCATTTCACAAGTATTTACTGTGAGAGTAACTAGTCAAATAAATAATGAATTGCATTTTACCCTATCCATAAAGTTCTAATATTCAACCAATAAACTTAACCTTCCTGAATCACTAAGATTCTGTTTAATTAGTTAGTCACAGTCAAAACTGCAATGACAAAGCACTTAAAGCCTTCAAGGAGAAGATTCAAGACAGCCTTCTCAAGGCCAAATAGGTCTCTAGCACATATTATTTTTCTAGATAAATATAAAGTAGAAAACCTGACTTTCAGTATACTGAGATCTTCTAGAAAGTATTTTCCCCCTAGGTAAATTAACACTCATCTTCTACTTTGAATTAAGGTTAAAATATAGCATCAACATATATTAATTATTTTAAAAATGCATTGTTTTATTAAATAAATATGTAAGACCATATGGGAATGAAATCCTATTTATTTGCATTCCAGAAGAATTCCCAAGACATCTGTTAGAAAGATTATGACTTTCCCCACAGGACACTTATCCAATGGTTTGCAGATTTCAAAAACATCTGAAAAATCTATTGAAGTTGTAGATGGTATTTCTTTGATTTTTTTCTTACCCTTACTCTATTGACTTTTACCCGATAAAATGGAATGAGTAATTCACTCCAAGGAAGGCATTAACCTATGTTTTCATCAGTAAAACATCTGGATAAAAATCGAAATGGAAACATTAAAATGCTTTGCTACATTTCTGTGTGGCATAATATGTGGAAAATGGACTAGAAGTCCAGAGCTCTAGACTCAGGCCTGTTGAAAAGTCCCTGTAGTCAAGACAAACTACTTTGAGCTTCATTAGTAAGTAAAGAGTTTAGATAGAAGATTTTTTTTAAAACAAGTTCTCTAATAGCTTGAATGTTGTATTATTAGAATAAGTCTGGTCTGGTCTTGAGTCCTTGTTTAGGTTGGACTATAAAAGTACTTCCATAGGCTTATATAGTGAATGCTTGGTTTCCATATGGTAGTATTATTTTGAGAAGTTCTGGAAACATTAGTTAGTAGTACCTCATTGGAAGGAATAGATCTATAAGTTCCTTCCTCACTCTTTGCTTCCTGTCCACCATGAGGTGAAGTGCTTCCTCCTCCACACACTCCCATCATCATGATTCTCTGGTGAAGCCAAGCAACATGGATTGAACCCTCTGAAACCATGAACCACATATACATGCACACACACACACAAACACACACACACACACACACATACCAATCTTTCCATCTTTAAGTTGCTCTCTAAGGTATTTTTTCACAGCTATGCAAAAGCAACTAAGACACACACACACACACACACACACACACACACACACACACACACACACAATATTAGTACCAGAGAAGTGGGGCTGTCACTGTGACTAAATCAGACCATGTGGTTTTTAAATCTTTGGAACTGGTTTGTTGGAAGAATTTGGAAGTTTGGATAAGTGGGTAGAGAAAGCTGAGGATGCTATAATCAGAACTTAATGAGGGATTCTCATGGGGCCTCAGAACAGAATGCCAATGGAAATGCCCACAGTAGAGTTAACAGATGGAAATGAAGATTCTATTGGGAATTTGACTAGAGGACAGTCTGGTTATAATCTGGCAAATAATTTGTTTTTATTTTTTTTCTACTTCCTGAGTCATTGAGAATGAATATAAAAGGAATGGACTAATTAATTTATTGCAGGAAATTTCAAGACAACATAACATTCAGGCTGTGGAATGGTTATTGCTGGCTGCTTTTAATAAAGCTTACAGTGAGAATCATGAGTAAAAAGCCCAAGAGAAAGATTAAAAAACATGCAATTTTGTCTAGAAGAAGACATGTTTTAAGTTGTATATTAGGAGAGCATGGTTGTTAAAGATATTAGTACCATTAAAAATAAATCAAACTATGCATTGGTGGCTCATGTCTAGAATCCTAGCTTCTCAGGAGGTTGGGAACTGAAGATCACAGTTTGAAGCCAGCCCAGTCGGGAAAGTCTATGAGACTCTTTTTTTTTTTTTGTCGGCCGTGGGGCTTGAACTCTGGGCCTGGGCACTGTCCCTCAGCTCTTCAGCTCAAGGCGAGTGCTCCACCACTTGAGCTACAGCGCCACTTCCGGTTTTCTGGTGGTTTTTAATGGAGATAGGAGTCTCACGGTCTCTCCTGCCCGGGCTGGCTTTGAGCCTTGATCCTAAGATCTCAGCCTCCTGAGTAGCTAGGATTACAGGCGTGAGCCACCAGCGCCCGGCTTCTATGAGACTATTATCTCCAGTTAACAACCAGAAAACCAGAACTGGAGTTGTGGCTCAAAGTGGTAGAGCACCAGCCTTGAACAAAAAAGTTCAGGGGCAGTGCTCACACCCTGAGTTCAAGTCCCAAGACCAACAAAAATCAATCATCAATTAACCAACCAATCAAGGGCTGGATGTGTGGCTCAGCAATAAGGCACCTCCTTAGCATTTATGAGGCCTGAGTTCCAATCCAGTACTGGGAAAAGAAGCATGATGGTTCACACTGGTAATTCCAGCTTTGCAGGATCCTTCCTCCACCAGTGTGGCTGGTGTCACTTCAGGTATGACAGGAAGCCTAAAATAGGTCCAGGGAAACACTTAGGGGAAAAGTGAGATCCTATCTCAAAACAACAAGTACAAAAACAAAACAAAACAAAATAAAAACACAAATGTAGCCTAACAAGTGTAAGGCCCTGAATTCAAACCCTAGTACCACAGAAAATAAGCAAAAACTTTGTACAGGGATGAAAAGAAAGATGCCTTGAAGGTATTTCAGGAAATGACCAGATTTATGCCCTTCACAACCTCTAGGTTTTAAAACTCTAAACTCACTTGAAAGAGAAGAGAAGAGAGTGTGTCTACAGAGCACCCCACTATCACAGAACTGGTTCAGCTATCCAGGCAATTGGAAGCTACTACAGCTTCTGGGTTTGGCTACTGCTTGAATTGGGAGGAGGTCTTGGCATCATCTATGGCATGTTAATGTTGCAGGCATAAAGAATGCCAGAGTTACAGAGTCATAAAGGCTTCTACTTTGATTCCAAAGGAAGACCTAGGAGTCTAGACAACGTGTGGGAGGGTCAGGATCCTCATGGGCAGCTGTGAAGAGGGGAATGTATGTGGCTGTGAAGATGAAGCCTGAGCTGCGGAGGAGAGCCGGGATGTTGTACAAGCCAGGGATGCGGAACATCTGCTGAGAAAAGCTGACGTCAGCGTGCATAGCCAGGACAAGAGTGGGCTGCAGATAGCAAGGCTAAGGCAGTAGGCATGCCCAGGCCCTTTGGAGGTCACCTCGTGATAACCTGGGCCTGGGTGCTAGACTACAGCTACAGGATTTATTGTTTATCCTGCTGGGTTTTGTTCTTGCTCTGGTCTGATCATTCATTGCTATTTTCCTGTTTTTCCCTTTCTGGATGGAAATATTTTCTCTGTGATATTGAATCTTAGAATTATGTTAACTTTTTCCTCACAGCTAAGGGATTGCTTTGAGTCTCAGGAAAGACTCAGGACTTAGGCTTTTGAACAATATTGGAACTATTAAGACTTTGGGCACTCTAGGAGATGGACTAAGTACATTTTGCATTATGAAATGACCACAAATATTTGGAGGCTAGGGATGGAATGATAGGCTTTGATAATCAACTACCTCACATAGGATCAAATATCATATGTTGAATGTTTGGTTCCCATCCAGTGGTATTATTTTGGAAGGTACTCCCAACTTTAAGAGGTGGTATCTATTTAGAGAATGAAGGTCACTGGGTACATGGCTTTGAAGTCTGTACATAGTGTCTAGTTTCTTGCTTGCTTGCTTCTTCCTGTCCACCATAAGTGAGCAGTCTTCCTTTCACACACTCCCACCACCACGATGTTCTGTTCAAGCACATGACACCAAGAAACCATGAACCCAACGGAATATTTTCTCCTTCAAGTTGTTTCCTAGATGTTTTGGTTACAGCTACACAAAAAATAACACACAATTAATAAGTTTGTATCATCATGACTGCCTTTACCTCAGGTAACATTAATTTTGTATGTTAGTGATTTATGAACTATCTAGAAATCACAAGAGGGTATTGAAGACAGTGAGAGGATTATAATTCAGGGCCTAAGCAACACACTAAAAAAGAAATAGGAAATATATTTCTTGAATGACAACTAGATCTCTCCAACCTGTGATGCAATTAAATTCAAGGGGTAGTGGCCAAGAAAGATCCATTTCCCACAGAAGATTGAGTTGGAGGAAATGTTATTGGACATAAGTCCTTAGTTACAAACATTCATGCTTCTTTTTCTTGGATTGTGTAACATATATATTGCAGAGGGCTGTTGTGTCGCTTTTGCTTCTGGTGATATTAACACCATGCCCAACATGAAGGGCTCATGGAAGTAGGCAAGATGATGATGGTTACCTTCTCAAAGGTGTTCCTTTTTTTCTTAGAAATTATTAATGACAAAAATGTGATGCCCTTCTCAGAATGACTTGACTTTACCTAAACTGAATTTATTTAAGAGAGCTGAATAAGTCTGTGTCTCTGGCTGAATAAAAAATATAAAACAACAACAAAAAACCCAACACTGATTTATGGCCCTTGAAATGAGTGCATATAAAGAAGGATGAAATTATATTAGCTTGTTATATTCTTTCAATGTTTCTTACCTAATTCTGTTGAGATGAGATGATCTGGATTTGGAATGTTTCTAGGGAGAGGTAAGACAGCAGTCTGCCTAACACTTCAAATCAGAGTAATTCAATGTGGGAGTTAGCAATTGTGGTTGTAAGGATTGCAGAAACGAGAGTTCAGGAACAAGAAAGACCTGGAAGGATGCTAGTTCACTCCCTGTTTAACAGCTGAGAGTGCTTCTGCTCAGCACTGTAAAGGGAGATGGCCAATGTACACAACTGCATAGTGGTAACTGCAGTTGCAGCCTAGGTTTTATTAACCCCCTCCAAAGTCTCACTGTTACCATGACGTCTCTACAAGAGAAAACCCAGCAGATTACAGAGTATCAACTATTCACAAACAGTGATGCTCAGAGAAACTGGTAGGTCTAGACCAGTGCTGGGTTAGCTTATGCCATGTTATATGCAGCTTAGTAGGATCAAGCTATCACTCACATGCCTCTTTCTTCGCCAGGTCCATTGTAATAATATGTTTGCTAAGGGTGTGAAGATCTTTAAGGAGGTCCAGTGCTACTTCCGCTCTGAAGCCAATGAATGGGAGCCTAATGCAGTCTCCTTCCCTCTTGTCCTGGATGACGTCAACCCCAGTGCTCGGTTTGTCACCGTGCCTCTCCACCACCGAATGGCCAGTGCCATCAAATGTCAATACCACTTTGCTGACACCTGGATGATGTTCAGTGAGATCACCTTCCAATCAGGTAGGAAGCCTGGGGAGCAAGGTGAAGAAGGAAGAAGACAAGCATCCAGGCTGCTCACTGATAGGTCTCTGAGAGAACTCGGGGTTTTACAGGTGGCATCTTATTAGCAGACAGAAAAAAATCCTTTGTGTATTTTGAATTTTAATTAGGGTGAAAATGGAAGCAAATAGCATATTTGCTTGATTTCTGTACACATTTGTCTAGAAGACACTTCTATTCTCTGTTATTTCTATAGTCTGCAATTTATAGCTACAAGGTTATTGTATTCAAGTCCAACTTTTACGTTTGTCAGTAATTCTTCACAGGTAGTGCTACTTGCTTTATATTGAACCTCATGGGGTGAAATACTAAATTCTCTTACTTTTAGTGATACTTAGGTTGATTTTTGCAGGTGCTTGTCTCTTTATGGGTTTTTCCTCTGTTGTTAATCCTTGCCTAAATAATACAGTTCATTAAGATTTGCTAAATCACAATTTTTGAATTTTTTAAATTTGAATTTCCTCATGACACACACTTTACATTTGAAGAGCAGGGTACATGACTAATTTTCTTCCTTAATCATCAATTTTCGGAGTAATTAATTGATAATCCTGATAACCCTCAATAGTGTCTAATGAGTTTTTCCTTTCACCCTTGTTTTTAGTATTGCTCTATACTCATTCTTTTAAGTAAATTCAGTGTTTAATTAATTACAATATTTTTTTCTTGATTCTTGAACTGTCCTATTTAACCATAGCTTGTACCTGTAAGCTATGTTCCTTAGATCTGACTCTATGAGATTTTGGTAATATTTTTCCTGTCTAAAAGAACAAGATGTACCAAGCACATTTTGGACATTTACTGGCCAAGATGTGGAATCAACCACTTCCACAAGAAATCTTGATTTTTTTTTTTTTACAGAATTATCATTAGAGATTATTAAACCATGAGTTATGCAATAAGAGTAATCACTGCTCTTTGGTGATTATTTCTTGGATTTTTTTTCAATGGAAAAAAATAAGGACAAATGTACATTTAAAAATCATAATTTCACATTGCTACTTCTGAGTCAAATAGAAAATAATAAGGTTTTTACTTAAACTTGATTTCAAATCTGATTCTATTTCTATTTATCCTAAGCATCATTTTCCTTTTTTTAAATTAAGTTTTTTATTGTTTAAATACTTACAGAGGGGTTACAGTTACATGAGGAAGGTAATGAGTACATTTCTTATCCAGCATTGTTGCCTCCTCCTTTGTTTTTCCCCTACCATCCCTTCCTTCCCACCTCCTCAGCTACCCCCTCACCCTATCCCCCACCTCCCCCCACCTAAATTGTAAAGTTTGTTTTTCAACATAGCATCTTGTACATCTCATTGTTGCAATGGGTCAATCTGTATCTCTATTTAAACAATTTGTTTTTTCCCTTATCCTCCACAAATTAGAGCAATATCAAATAGAATGAAAACAGGGGTTATACTGTGGGGGAGGAACATACAAAGCAACAAAAAAATCACATGGTACCTTATAAATACATTCGAAACAATAGGAAAGAAGAAAAAAAACCACTTGTGTCCCTATCTTGGGGTGAATTTTGCTTAACATCATCTTATCTGACCTTTTCTGCTTGTCTCAGACATATATTTATGGAGCACAGTGTGATGTTTTAATAAATGTATACTTTGTATAACTATCAAACCAAAGACCAGATATAGTGGTTCAGGCCTGTAATCCTCATTTCTTGGGAGGAGATCAGAGGAAAGCCATTTGAGGCTAGCCTGGAGAAAGAAAAAAAGCTTGGGAGATTTCATCCCACTTGAAAAGGCAATTAGGAGGATCACAGTTCAGGCATAATGTGAGATCCTATTTGGAAAATAATTACAAAAGGGGTGACCGAACGGCTCAACTATTAAGAGTACTTGCCTAGCAAGTGAGAGGCTCTGAGATCAAACCCCAGAACCACCAAAGTAAAACTTAATCTAAGATATTTTCACTTTTAAAAAAGATGTCAGAGCTAGGTATGGGTTGCTCATGCCTATAATTCTAGCTTTTTGAGAGGCTGGGAATGCAAGTATCACAGTTTGAAGCCAGTCCAGGAAGAAAAGTCCCAGAGACCATTTCGGTCCATAAAAGGAAGTTGGGCTTTGTGATGGGAAAACTTAGACACAGACAGATTGTGCTCCAGGTACAGATTGTGATCCTTATTCTAACAAAACAAAACAAAACTGAGCAACCTTCCCCATCCCTCCCCCTCACCCCCAGAACTAGAGCAAAGCTCAGCAGCTTACTAAGCACCAGTTTAGTAAGGCCCTGAGTTCAAAGTCCAGTACAATTTACAAAAAGTGAGACAGACAGACAGAAAGAGAGAGGGGGGATAGGGAGGGAGAGAGGAGGAAGGTAGGAAGGAAGGAAGGAAGGAAGGAAGCAAGGAAGGAAGGAAGGAAGGAAGGAAGGAAGGAAGGAAGGAAGGAAGGAGAGGTGGGAGGAAGGAAGGTAGGAGGGGTGGGAGGAAGGAGGGAGGGAAGGAGAAGAAAAAAAGGCTATTAGCACATTGATTTCTTCTTCATCAGGAACACCATCAGATACACCATCACCTGTTCTAACCCCAGTTCTAACTTGCTTTTGTTCTGCCACAGATGCAGCCATGTATAACAACTCTGGAGCTCTGCCCACCTCCCCCATGGCACCCACAACCTATGGTATGTGTGATTCCTAATCATAAAACTTAAGTGGGTGCATGTTCCAGAGAATAAAGCAGGTTGGAGACTGGCAAAGGCCTTCCTCTCTGGGTGAGGGGTTTGATTACAGGTGGCTTTGGATAAAAGGAATCCCTGGAAAGGCAGAACAGCCCACCTGCAAAGTTAGAAGTGCAACTTGTAACTTTGAATCAAGAGTGTGCCAATTGCTACCTGAGTGATCTAGAAGCTTTGGGCAGAAATAGGGCAAGGGCCATTTCTATGTGAGATCCATCATGGAGATCTTCATGAATGAGCGGATGGTTCTGAAACGAAATGCTGGAGATTAAACTCTAACTGGAGATTAATATGTAAAATGAATTCTTTGCTTCTGAGAGTCAGCCTGCAATCTGAGAGACAGATACAACCGAGTATCTGCAAAGAGGCTTTTCAGCAACCTGGGCCTGTCTCAAAAAGTGAGGAGAGAGTACAATTCATTTCTTACTGGCATTTCATGGGTGTCATTAGGAGCCTGTAGATTCAAGCGTTGGTGATTTGGGAACAAAATTTAAAAACAAAAAAGATCTTCATTATCCTATCTGGGCCATGGAGAATGTTGCAGGATGTAAGAGAAAATTAACAAAATAGTAGCAAGGTCAAGAAGCAGAAATTCAAAGGTGGCATCTTCTGGAGTTATCCTCTGGAAACAGTTTATGTACATGCCCAAGTCCAGTCCTTCATCCTTCATGCTTTTATTCATCCTGTGATTATATCTTCTCTCTTTTCTTGGTCATAGATCCAATGCTTAAAGTTGATGACAGCAATACTAGGATCTTGATTGGCTGCTTGGTGGCTATCATCTTCATCCTCCTGGCTATCATTGTCATCATCCTCTGGAGACAATTTTGGCAGAAAATGCTAGAGAAGGTGAGGAGGTGCTGGACAGGAAAAGGACAGGAAGTTGTGTTTCTGCCATGAAGAAATGAAGGAGTTTTCTAAGCTTCTTCCACACACAGGCAGACTACATCATTGTCACCTGCAGTGTTTTGGAGGGTTAGCAGAAATAAATGGAGTGAAAGGACTGGGTTTCAAAAGGGAAGGAAATAATGTCCCTTTGTGCTATGATGTCCTTCTACCAATCTTCTCTTCCAGGCTTCCCGCAGGATGTTGGATGATGAAATGACAGTCAGCCTTTCCCTACCAAGCGAGTCCAGTATGTTCAACAATAACCGCTCCTCATCACCAAGTGAACAGGAGTCCAACTCAACTTATGATCGCATCTTTCCCCTTCGCCCTGACTACCAGGAGCCATCCAGGCTGATAAGGAAGCTCCCAGAATTTGCGCCAGGGGAGGACGATCCAGGTGAGATCACACAGTGGGCTGGGATTTGAGGAAGAAGCCACGACACAGCATTTGGTAAGGTTAGTCAGGAAAGTCATTAATGGTCATGTATCAGGAGAAAAAAGAGAAACAAAGTCAAAGGTTGCCCTATGTACCTAGAATCCTAGCTGTCCAAGAGGTAGAGGATTATAAATTCCAGTTCTGCCTAAGCAAAGTTATTGAGAACTTATTTCAAAAACAAACTAAAACAACAGCAAAAAAAAAAAAAAATACCAAGCTATGCACCAGTTGCTCATGCCTGTAATCCTAGCTACTCAGGAGGCTGAGATCTGAGGATCACAGATCAAAGCCAGCCAGGCAGGAAAGTCCATGAGACTCTTATCTCCAATAAACTACTCAGAAAAAAACAAGTGGTGCTGTGGTGCATTTCTAGAGAAAGCAACACTTTTCTTCAAGTGAGGATATCATGAGGACATGTTCTAGACCTTCTCTCAGATTGTCTTTCTTAACAATGTATCCAAAGATGCCCCAGTGGAAAACACTCATTGCCTGTATCTTCCCAGGCTGCAGTGGTATTGTGAAGCCAGTTCAGCCCAGCGGATCTGATGGAGTGCCTCACTATGCAGAGGCTGATATAGTGAATCTCCAGGGAGTCACAGGAGGTAATACCTACTCAGTGCCTGCTGTCACCATGGATCTTCTCTCGGGAAAAGATGTGGCCGTGGAAGAGTTCCCCCGGAAGCTTTTGACGTTCAAGGAGAAGCTGGGAGAAGGCCAGTTTGGGGAGGTGAGTTTGATCCTTTGAGTGAGACCTTCCGGTCTCTCCCAGCTTGAAGGAAGCCAGTGAGTGGGTAAAAATGATTAGCAGTACCAAAAATCTCTTCCAGAAGTGAATTCACAAGTGACTTGCCTCCACTTGTCTTTTTTTTTTATTTGCAGTGGCCTTTGCATAGCTAGTATTAGATCAATCTCACATTTTTCAAGTAGCTGCAGAGTTCTAGAGACCTGCTTTCTAAACAAGGCTTAAGTCAGACATTCCACAGAACTTGTAGTGTTTTCAAAAAGTGTTTAGAGTATGTTGTTGAGGGTGGGGCTGACAGATGTGATCATCTTTCACGAATTGTCCAGACGCAATATACTGCTTGAATCATTTGTTCTTTTCTTCCTTGTAAGGGGAATTATGTGTAACAAAACACAAACTCACCCTCCCTTTGGCCCCAGAACTTGTCCCTAACTTGTCGCCAGCTAAGGAGGAGTCCTCAACTCCCCTCAGAGGGGAACATGAAATTATTACTTCTTTTAAAAAAATGAAGATTTATCAGTCATCATAGAATTCAGAGCCATGGTTTAAGGTCTGATTTTAAATGAATTACAGGAGCTTTTCGATGCTTCTGTCTAAATCTCAACTATAAGACTTGCTTTTGTAAAAGTATGTTACTGGTTTCTGGGTGGATCAAACACTCGCCTCCCAGAAAGCAGATCTGGTAAACCCTACACCAACTGGTTACCTGGGGAGCTGTTTTATGTGATCTAATAACTGAACTTTTTCCAAGTTTCCAGCATTTGTATTGGATGATATTTTAGAGTGAGGCTATGCTTAATACAATACTTGGATATTGATGTATCCATTTCTTTACCTAATATTAAACAGTCAATCTGTATTTCTTTATACGGCAATAACATGCTATTAGGTAGATACTTTACCATTGCTTTTAGTTCAATCCATTATTTCAGCCAAAGATATGTTACACATATCTTCTTATTGGCCTTTTGATTATTATGCCTGAATGGTAAGAATTCCAGGCAATGCCCAGCAAATGGACTGAGCCACCTTCAGAAGGATGATGATGCTGAGACTCCATGACTTTTGTCTAGGTTCATCTCTGTGAAGTGGAGGGAATGGAAAAATTCAAAGACAAAGAGTTTGCCCTAGATGTCAGTGCCAACCAGCCTGTCCTGGTGGCTGTGAAAATGCTCCGAGCAGATGCCAACAAGAATGCCAGGTCTGCATTTAAAATATTTCCTTTACTTCATTCATTCCTGGAAATTTCTGAGCATCTTATTTTTCTTTGGATTTGGGAAAGTCTGTGTGCTGTCTTGCCCTTGCTCTTGCTATGGTTTATTTCTCGGATGGAGCCAGAATTCTTTTTCTCCATCTCTCTCAAACACCAATGTGCATTTCTATCACATTTGCCACGTACTTCCTTCCTAACTCCCTCTGTAGACGCACTATACTTCCCAACACACACAGCAATCTGGATATGGACTTCTTCAGTCATTCCACAAACATATGCTTCAATGTCATTACCTCCTGTTCTAATGACTTTTTTCACATCACATGCATATCCTTTGCCAATCCTTTTCTGCTCTCCTTTTTTCGCCTCTCTACTTACCCATCCTTTTTTTTCTCTTTTATGATCCTTTTCTTCTATGTTCAGCAACCCCCAAAATGAGAAGCTACCTCTATTTGGAAAAATTACCATGGACCTCAAAGCAAAATGATCCAGTCTTTTAGCAGTTTTCCAAACTAGGTAATAATCTCTTGGATCCTTTACTACATAAATTGCAAGTTTCCAGCTACACTCCGTTATCTGACAACCTTTCCATTACAGTAAGGGTGAGTTAATCCTCACCCAGAGAGGCATGCTGATTAAAAACTGGTTGTTTGTGTCCCTGAGAAACCTGCACATCTGGATAACATATGCATCTTCCCATTTGTGTTGTTTTTATTTGTCTCACTGATAATTCATAATGAGAGTAACTAATTGTTCTTATTCCCCCAATTATTATTAATTCCCAGGATGGCAATAGGTTTCATTAAATGTCTTCCAATCAACAGGATATAAAAGGAAGAAGAGAGAAAGTCAAGGGAATGGAGCTGTGGAGGTTTTCACATTTTAATTGAGAATTTTAGTCTGAATGAATGATTAGGATGTTCTCTGGGTCTTGTAGAGACATGTTCTCTTTGTATTTATATTAGCAGAATATTGGAAACAGAGCAAGGAGAAAAACATGCAGAGGATACAGAAAGTCTTTATCTAGTGTTTTGTTTAGTGAGATTTGCTGGACTCCACCTATGCCCAGCCTGTTTTGCAGTTATGGATGGTAAAGGTTTAAGCCCTCCAATGCCACTGAAGTTAGTAGAAAAACACAGAAGAGGAGATGTTGAATAATAAGGACTCCACTGTCATAGTAGGACTTCCAGTGCAGGGCTCCTATAAAACTGCAGGAGACTTATAACTAACATATTCCAGTAATTTGAGCCAATGATTTAACACAAGCATCACTACTCTGTGACTGAAAGGCTACCATCACTCTAGCAAGCAACTTGCATTGGCTAAATGAATCATTTTGAAATAGCCTTGCTTTACAACAATAGCCTTTAAACAGCTCTTCTTAAATAAGCCACTAAATTTTGTTGTGATTAATTTCTGGTTCTCACTATATACATATACATATACATATTATATTATAATATTATGTAATATAATGTTTTATAATTAATATTATAATATGTGTATGATATATACATATATAAACAAACATATTCATATTCATACATATACATATATATACACACAGACATATCTATTATGTAAGCATACACATATCCCCAGCCAGTAAAGTAGTAGAAAATAAAGAATTACCAGAGCATGTTTATCTACCTTGCCAAAAGACTCATTATTTTATTAATAGCATGATTCTGTGGCTTTTAAAAAGATGCTAAACACCCTCACTTATTTAAGACCGCATCCTCAGTGAAGTTTCATTTTGCCCCTGCGTTTTAAGCAACACGTATTTGATTCTGCCAATATTAAGTGCATTCTATATGGCAGGTATGTTAAATACTGGGGATGCAAATGTGAGAATGGCTGTTCTCAAGAATATATCATATTAAATAAGGGTTCATCACACCCCAGGAGGAGTCAGCTAAGACTGATGTGGGTACCAGTTTTTCTGTCCTTTCTAAGGTTACCCAAGCGAAAGGAAGCCTTGGTGTAATGGATAGGAATAGACATTCGTGGTGTACACTTTCTCTCTTCGGACTCTGGAAACCTCTGGCTTTATCTATATCTGTGTCCTCCAAAGGAATGATTTTCTTAAGGAGATAAAAATCATGTCCCGGCTCAAGGACCCAAACATCATCCGTCTCTTAGCCGTGTGCATCACCGATGACCCTCTCTGCATGATCACAGAGTACATGGAAAATGGAGACCTCAATCAGTTTCTTTCCCGCCATGAGCCTTCCACCTCTTGCTCTAGCAATGTGGCCACTGTCAGGTAAATCAGCCAGGTTTTGTTTCTTTCCTGTGCTCATGAGAGTAACCTGGGATCTGAGCATTTAAATCGAGGAACCTTGCAGTTCCTCCTTGCTTTGGAGGAACTAGAAGGGATACATTAAGGACAGATATGTTAAGGTTTCAACAGCTTTATGATGTGTACTCTTCATGGCTCTCTGTTTCCTTCTTCTTTTTTTTCCTCCTGTGTGTTTTCTCAGCTATGCTAACCTGAAGTTTATGGCTACCCAGATTGCCTCTGGCATGAAGTACCTTTCTTCTCTTAATTTCGTCCATCGAGATCTGGCCACACGAAACTGCCTCGTGGGTAAGAACTACACCATCAAGATAGCTGATTTTGGAATGAGCAGAAACCTCTATAGTGGTGACTATTACCGGATCCAGGGCCGCGCGGTGCTCCCTATACGCTGGATGTCGTGGGAGAGCATCCTGCTGGTGAGTTCAGGTCATTCATAAGCTCAGTCCTAGCAATGGAAGTGCATGTAGGGAGCCACAAAAAGCAGGTGGGAACAAACTCAAAGTAGGAGGAAAACTCCATACACCTTGACATTTTCTCTGGTTTAAGATGATCTTTATATACTTATTATTATTTACTATGTATACTATTATATATAAGTATATTATATAGACTTATTATTATTATTATTTATTACTACCTACCACTTGTGTATTTCTGCTGAAAATTTACCAACTCCATTACAGAAATATTAGGGAAAAAACACTAAAAGTTACGATCAGGGATTTAGTATAATTTTTTCTCTACTCTTTCCACCAACTGAACAGTTGTTTAGTTAATTTAGAACATTAAAAATGCTATTGTTCAAAGAAATGTTAATCACCTATAATATTTTTCTTTCATATTAATTTTATAACCATTTTTCTCATTATTTAAGCTGATCGTAATGCATTTTAAAGACTTTTGCCATTCACGTTTTCATTTCATTATTTGAGTTATGGCTTGGTAATGTAATTCTTGGTATTCTGCATCATGGATAAGTAATATTTTTCAAAATGTCTCCCAGGGAGTATGTTTTCTGACTGACTTTTTATTGCTAATTTTGCAACTATTTAGCTAATTTAAGAGATTAGTAGTACATAAATTTTTACTTCCTCCAGTGCTGTACTCTTTTGCCCTTTATAATATTACAGAGAAAATTCTGAAGAAAACTCATTTTTTTATTTATAGGCAATCTGCTTATATCTAGTTCATATGCTGAGAGAATTCATAAACTCATTTTGAAATAAAAATGTATAGTGATCTCTTCTCTCATCAGGATAAGCACTATGTTTTCATATTTTTCCTTTGAGAATCGTATGCATGTATTTCTGTATGAAATGTATATTACATAATTACATTAATTGCATACAAATTGTTACATATCGTTATCTTTTACTTAACATTTTGCTATTGCTGTCATTAAATATTCTTTGAAAACATTATTTTAATGGCCACATACTATTCCATGGTGTGTTGTATCCTGTAAACTAATAATGACTCTATAACTTAATATAAATATACTTGTAGACTTTCCAATTTCCTATTAGTAAGAACAATTTATGGCATAAACCAGTTAAAAAAATATGACCCAGGCAAAGTGGCTAATGCCTGTAATCTCAGCAAGTAAAAGGTAGAAATCAGAAGGATAATAAGAATATTGGTGCAGGCAAAAATTTGGCTAATAAAACCTTAGCTAATGAAACAATACCCAAACAAAACAATAGTAACAATCTGGGTATGATAGCATGCCTCTGTCATTCCAACTGTGCAGGAATTGTAAGGATCATTAGACAAAATTAGTTCCAAACTCTATCTGAGAAATAACTAAAGCAGAAGAAGCTGGCTTTCTGGCTCAAGTGGTAGAGTGCCTGCCTAGAAAATGTGAGGCTCTGAGTTCAAACCTCAGTACTGCTCCCCAGTTTTTTCAATTGTCTTCTTTTATCACTACATGTGAACTGCTATGTTTTATCAGTTTCTAATGGAAGTAAGCATTGCTCTACTCTATCTAAAGATTTTATGTAGGGTTGGGAAGTTGGCTCAGTGGTAGAGCGCTTGCCTTGCATGCTTGAGGCCCTGGGTTCGATTTCTCAGCACCACATAAGCAAAAAGAAAAAAGCAGGAAGTGGCGCTGTAGCTCAAGTGGTAGAGCGCTAGCCTTGAGCTGAAGAGCTGAGGGACAGTGCCCAGGCCGAGTTCAGGCCCCACGACCGGACCCCCCAAAAAAATATTAAAAAGAAAAGATTTTATGTAGTGTTCAAATGACATACCAGGGTATACTCAATGCATATCCTACAAAATCAAGAAAATTGAGGGGAAAGTTGGGGTTGGGAGTGATGGGGGAGAATGATTACAGGGTTGTCAATCAATCAATCAAGTTGTTAACTGCTTGTTGAATGGCAACTCCGTTACATAACAATATACTTAAATGATATTTGATTAGCTTTGGGCTTTAATTATAAAACCAGTATATCAAATATATCCTTCAGAGGGCTTTAGATCCCTTAAGATAATGGATGGGTGAATAGGAAACACCACTGGAAGTAGGCTACTTGTGTTGGTAGATGGGAAATTAAAATGTCAGTGTTTTGCAAGAGTTCTTGGAAGGGAAGATTTGTTCTCGGAAATGCAGAAAAGCCAATTTAAAAGAATTAGCAACTGAGACATATATTTTTATTTTTCATATTCTATTCAAGCACTATGTTTGACCAACAGTATCTATCACTAAATTTTTTAATTTTAATTATAGTGCAAGTGACATTGTATTGTATTAAAATGAAAAATACAATAACCCAAATATATAGCAAGTTCATTCCATCAACTAGTGCATAATGATTAAAAAAGATATATTAGACTAAAATTCTGATAAACTTATTTCAAATCCCACTTTTTTTTATTACTGGTCTCATTAAGCATGGTAATTTAATAAAACTTTGTGTCATTTTTCTGACTTAAAAATTAATATCCTCTACTAGTAGCTTCATTGTCTGTACGAATAGAAAATGTGTAAACATTTAAGGAATCTTAATGACATCTGAATCTTGTTGCTGTCATTTGGTAACATCTATTTTTCAATACTGATTATTACTGAACAGGGAAATGAGAGTCTTGGATTCATGCAGGGCCTCCAACCAGATTCCTCGCCAGACCAATTACTCTAACATAATGACAGTCAACTTCCTGTTCCAATTTTGGCTTTCCACGAGACATTTGCTCAAAGCTTACCCTAAAGCTTAGAAGGTGACCCTCTGACACTCAGTTGAAGAGTCAGATGATTGATGGCTGTCATCCTTTCAGTTTTTGAACCTCATGTCCAAGCAAAGGAAAATGGAGCTGAGATTATGAAAAGAATGGCCTGCTTTTTGATACCTTCATGATTGCCTTGGCACTTTCAGCATTCCTTCCTCTTGGGAAGAGAAGAGGGAATAACTAAATATGAAAATATAACCTGCTCTCATTAGGGCATGAGTTGTTCTGATTCTCCTCCCCCACTTCTTTTTTCTTGAAACAGGGCAAATTCACTACAGCAAGTGATGTGTGGGCCTTTGGGGTGACTCTGTGGGAGACGTTCACCTTTTGCCAGGAGCAGCCTTATTCCCAGCTGTCAGATGAACAGGTTATTGAGAATACTGGAGAGTTTTTCCGAGACCAGGGGAGGCAGGTAAGAAATAAGTGGTCTGGAAGGAGGAAGAAAGGAATGTCCTGATTTAACAAGGTAGGCCTGAGCTATCTGGATGATTATCCAGATAATATAAAAGACATTCTCCAGGCAGCTCTGCTGTATCTATTGCTCATCCTCCTGATTCTTGTAAATTGATTCACAAAGGTTCATGTTAGATTTCTGTCACAAAGGTAGCAGAAAAGAATGTCCTACCTCTTCAATCAATACTTTGATCTATGTCTTGATTTATATTATCTGGTTTGTCTTTCTGGTTGAAAAAAAAGTAAGAGTAAAAGGGACTTATTGGTATTTATTCAAATATATTTTAGTGTAAGAAATGGCTGTGGTTTGGATGGACTTGCCAAGTTTCTAGACTTGGACATCCAAAATGGACTGATGTAACCTGGACTTTACCTGGAAGGACTTTACCTTATTGGGCCCAACTATTGATACTTTTCATGACTTAGGGAAAGCTGGGTCCTCAAGCTTAGAGAAGACAGCAGAGATGACCTGGGAATCAGCTGAGTATTATCTTAGTATAGAAATAGTATCCAGCAATTTCAGAGTTCGAGGCTAGAATTCATGCCTAAACCCATCAATATTGGTGTATACTGTAAGCAGAAATTGAATTTTTTTTGAGGGGGCCAAAACTGGAAAGAAGCACAGAGAACTTTATGGTTAAGAGCTACAAGAGCACACTTTCTGCATCTCAGTTTCTGAGTCTGGCTAAGATTGATTCAGGAAGCTGAAGCTTCTATCTCAGTTATGTTTGGCTCAGCCAGGACACAACTTCACATAAGTGGACCATAAATGGAAGATTTGAGCTCCTTTTGCTTCAGTTCTGTTCTTACATAAAGATAGAGGTTTCTAAAGGATCCATAAGGAAACCTTGTTCCAGAGAATTGGAGTGAACAAAGGGAAAGCGAAAGGGGCTGGTATACAGGCTAAAACCCTTAATGAGTAGGACCAATAGATATCACATCCATTTCAGTTATTGAGATCAAGAAAGTAAAGTGGGTGCAAATCGAGCTGTGTTGCAAGCACTTTTCCTTTTTCCCCCCATTTTATTAAGACATATTTTCTCTCTTTCTCTTTTCCTTTCCTTCCCCCTCAAAGACTTACCTCCCTCAACCAGATATTTGCCCTGACTCTGTGTATAAGTTGATGCTTAGCTGCTGGAGGAGAGACACCAAGCATCGCCCCTCCTTTCAAGAAATTCACCTTCTGCTCCTTCAACACGGGGATGAATGATGCTGTCAATGCCTGCCAGCGTTCTGAGGGATGAGGTCTTTCCGCAAGATCTACCACTCACCTGCACCTAAGCCACTCTATCTGGACATGCAATGGACCTGAGAGATAGAGGCTTGTTCACTTAGCCTCTCTCTCGTCCCTTCTCCTACTACACTCCCCCCACTCCCTACCACTGACTCACATGTACCTTTTTTATATATGAAAGAATGAAAAAAGGAAAAAAAGTAGCCTAGGACAGATAAAATCTAGTGAAGAAGTCTTACTCGATATACCAAGTGTTAAATGACAAAGGCTAGAAAATTCAGATAATTTATAAAAGTGATGATTATGTTTGTAACTGTGTGGATTCTACGAGTATTTTTCAATGCAAACCTTTTATAAAATATCTTCAGAAAGAAAAAAACTTGAAGAATACTAATGTCCTGAGAAACATGATATTAGATTTAGAGTGAATACTTGGTCGCGATGGTGAATGTGAACTCTTGGTGTGCAGCAACTAATCCCAAAAGGCTTTCTGGTTTGGCCTCTGGACATGGCCCATTGTCTGATTTCCCTCTCCTATCAAAGTGGATGGCACATTCTTGAAAAGCCCTAAATTCTTGAAATGAGTATGTCCTTCATTCATACCTGGATTGAAGACTTCAAAAGAAACAATGAATGATATGGGTAGGAATGGTGCCTGCTGCAAACTGTATGCAGGGCAATTTGTCTTTTTAAGTACTTCCTGCATGGAAGGACTCTTGAATATATATTAGTTATAGGAAAGGAGGTCTATGGAGGACAGGTGATGGTATTCACTTCATTTGTGAAGGTCTTCTTGCTTGTCTTGTTCAGATGTTTTTATGTGCATGTTGTTATGACAGCCTTATTTTTTAAAAAAGTCTGATGTTTTGCTACCCTAATGGTAGACTCTGGTTCATCTTGATTTCTCTTAATGGGGCTGGATTTCTCAGGCACAAATACCTGAAGATCCATAAGCATAGATAGTAGTAGATTTGTTCTGAGCATCCCCTCCCCCCCAAAAAAATAGGACCAATAAAGGGAAATAAACGAATAAAAAGACCAAAAAGGAAATTGGAGGGAGACTGATTCCTACTCCTTATTAAAGAAGACATCACCAGAGTCAGGACTGGATGGGCTGTTCCAGAGGTGGAGCTCTATTGTCATCGAAAAAACTTCAGGCTCAAGCTAAAAAACTCTGCAAGAAAGATGGAGGTTTTCAAACATCAGATAGGTTATGTATGAGACTATATTTAATGTGGTTTTAGCCTCAAGAGCCCTTATATCCAGAGAGGAACAGAATGACCAATCGTTGGTAGTGCTTAGTGTATTTGATCTTGCCAGCAAAGTGATGTGATTGGAAGAGAAATGCCAGGCTTTGGTGGCAAAATTCATGGAAAACTGATACACTCCCAAATAGGAGTCTCCTTAGAGAAGATTCTAAGTTTCCACAATGGTAAGGGAAACGTTAATTCCCATTGAGGAAAACCAAGAAAAGATTACAGAGTAAGTGTCCCAAGCTGAGGAGAAACAGTCTTCACCCTCAGGTCTGCTTCTGTTGCCCCCTGAGTCCATCTTCCCCACAGTCTCTCAGAAATATGAATGTTGGTCTGTTTAGCCTTGAGTATCATTCAAGGCTATAACCCAAGCATACATCATTTTCTGACCCTAGAAAATGGCCTTTTGCCATGGTTATGCTATGGTTTTGGGCTTTATTCCTTCTTAAGATTAACTTTGGAAAGAGCATTGATTTGAGAGATAGGTAAACATTAATTTGAGAACTTTTATTCCCTTTCTCCCTCAAACCTGCCATGTTGGGCAGGTTTCTTTGTCTGACTTTTCCTTCATCATCTATACAATAAGGGAATTGAATTAGATGGTCTTGAAGTCTCTTCTAGTTCTGATATGTTTAATGGTTTGGAAATAACTGGATCTATAATTGTTGTGGATGCAGTACACGTCCTGCTCTGAAAATTGTGCTCAGTAAAAGAGATTATGAGGTGAGTCACTGTATTAAAAGCAATAGTAACACCTGCCCTATTCTACACTGCTGCCAGGGAGCTTCCCCATACATTATTTCATTTGATATCTGCAATGCCAGACATAGTTTTTGTTTTATAAATAAGATTTGCCATACTCTGATTTCTCAGTGTTAACTTTCCTAGAAGAAATTGAAGTCAAGAACTGCAAACTACTCTAGAACATGCCATGACTTTATGTAGTAGTAGTAGTAGTAGTAGTAATAATAATAATAATAATAATAATTATAGCACCTCTTTTTTTGTTGTGTCACACTTTTCCACTTAGTACTTTTTAGGAGTCTACCCCAATTCACTGTATTCTATGATCTATGTATTTAAAATGGAATTTGAATATCTGAATTTCTCTTGTGTCATAAAAGCAAATGCTTCCAGATGGTTGCCAAATACATATTTCCACATACAGTTACTTATTTTCTGAGTGAAAAAGGCTCTATCTTTCAACACTAAGACCTCTATTAGTCATACGTTTAACTTCTAACCTACTTACATCCGTACATCCGTAGAGTTTAACAGTGCAAACCTGGTGACCCAAAGACTAAGTGGTATGTAGAATTTTAAGATAATTCAAACTTAGATTACAAGAATGAAGCTGAGGCTTGTTTGGAAAAGAAACTACGAAAAAAATTGTGAGAAGCTATAGGTCTTTATAATCCTTGAGTTTAGTTATCTTCTTCTTGACATATACGAACCATTATGTTAAGTCTGTGATTTTAGATTGTGAGATCTAAATTTATACTTTTGTTAGTTAATGTGTTGATCGCTGGGTCCAGATCTTCACCTGCTTTCCAGACACCTGTAATTCAGTTACATGCATGACTTGGAGTGAAAAGAAATGCCCAAGGGGAACATACCTTTCTAAAACTGTAGAAAGACCACTTGTGAGTGTTTAAGACAGTACAGTGAAGAGAGTTGTATGCAAGTTCAATTTTTTAAAGAAGTGTCTATATGAATGTGCATAGGATTGGATGGGGAGGATGAGGGGCTGGTAAGAGGGTTCTATGAGGAAGGGCAAGGAGAGGGCCGAAGATTCATGGAGGGGCAGTTATGGAAGGGGCTGCTGATTGCTGATGGACTGTTGTCTGAAGCATGAAAGAAAGTCTCTGAAAAGAGAGCTGAGAAAGAGTAGAAAAATATAAGAGAGTTGAAGATTGAAGTGTGGATCTTAAAAGAATTCTGGGCTAGAGAGATCATAAAGGTATTTGTTAAAAATGGAAAGTCAGATACCTTATGGGAAATGCAAGGGACGTTCTGTTGTTTCACATTTTTAAGAAAGGGGATGTCTTCTGTGGGTATAAAAACATAGAACCATATAACCTTTTAATTTCAGAAAAATTGGTTGAGGGAAGCAATTGGAGCCCCTTTGTGCTATAGACCATTTTGGGTGCATGTAAGAAGAAAGTAATTTTTCCCAGAGTTGAGCTCTTAAAATGATTTTTTGGGGGGCTCTGGTCGTGGGGCCTGAACTCTGGGCCTGAGCGCTGTCCCTAAGCTCTTCAGCTCAAGGCTAGCGCTCTACCACTTGAGCCACAGCGCCACTTCCAGCTTTTTTCTTTTTGCTTATGTGTTGCTGAGGAATCGAGCCCAGGGCCTCATGCATGCAAGGCAAGTGCTCTACCACTGAGCCACCTTCCCAGCCCCTAAAATGATTTTTTTTTGTATGTGAAAACTGAGAGGGAGTTTATGTTAGCTCCTGAGTCTCTGTTTTCTTTCCTCTTTCTTTTGTTAATAAAATTTATTTCCCAAGTGCATCATTGCTAGATCTAGAATGGCCATAGGCAAATGTGAAAATGGTAGAAAAAATTAAACAAGTCTGATATCTATCCAGAGAGATGTGCCATGTTGTAAACATGTGTTTGTCTAGTCTCATTCAGGCATCCCACAAAAAAGTCATGATGTGGGGCTAGGCCATGTGTTTTAGGTAAAGGAGAACAGAAGGAGGGGCGGATCTGAATTAGGGGAAAGGAGGAAGATGTTCCCAGGAAATATTCTGAAACAGAACAGCATCTGTTTTGCCCCAAACTAAAAAAAATGAAGAGAATTACAGTATATGACTATTAAGACTTTGATCCTAAGTTGAATTCATAGATCTGGAATTTACCAACTTAGTCCTTTCCTCTCTGTGAGATCTTTGCCCTGTGGCAATGTGTGGTAGGTCCCTTGATGTCTGTGGTAGATGCAGATCCTGATGTTCTTTGGAAATCCTTTTGAAGTGACATTTTGCATTCTCATAGAAACAGATGAATATCTTTGCCACTGAGAAGATTACTTTGAGTGCTAGATTAAGAGGGAAAGAGATTGCTTATGGTGGTTTGATGTCTACCATTTTGTGTTGTCTGCTGCAACTGGTTGTGTTACTTGGTGATAGAAGACTGGTTAGTAGTTTTCTAGTTGATGTTTCCTTTATGAAAACTAGTTAATTTGAATTTAAGACTTCCAAGACTTCTTTTGCTTTTTAAAAAGAACAGAGTGGCATTACACTAAGTCTAGTTTTCCTCCATTAATGATATTGTACATAGTCCATTTTCTTTTTTAAAGAATGTGTGTTTGTCCTGGAACTTGAACTCAGAGCCTGAGCACTGTTCCTAAGCGTTTTTGCTCATTATTAGCACTCTACCACTTGTCACAGCTCCACATCTGGCTTTTTGGTGGTGAATTGGAGGTAAGAATTTCATGGACTTTCCTGCCTAGGGTGTCTTTGAACTATAATCTACAGATCTCAGCCTATCTAAGTAGCTAGGGCTATATGCACAAGCCACTGGCACCCAGCAGCTACACAGTCCATTTTTAATCACAGATACCACCATCCATTTTGAGCCATTTTCAAAACCAGGAAATTAATGTTGGATTTATTTGGATTTTTACCATTTTCCCCACCCACACTCTATTTTTAATACTTGCTGATTTGTATGTACCAGGGAAGATATTATCTAACCTCAAGAGAATAACAAATTGACCTTTTTGTTTATCAATAAGAAATATTAGAAATATCTTTTCCTACTCTGTTTCTAAATTTTATGATAACTTTGTTTGGTACTTGGAACAAACTAAGAACAAATTAGAAGGATTAGACAATATAGAAAAGAGACTAAGACCATCTTGTTGATAGAGAACTAGGTATTTCTATACCTAATGTATGGCTCCTGCAGTTCTACAGCTGAGTGAGATTTTCATCAGTGACAAAGAGAGGAATCAGAATTAACTAGGATTTTGGTAAAGAATTAGCTGACACCATAGATAGCTAATGAAAGAAATGTAGTAAAGTTTGTACATGAAGGGTGAGGATTAAAAAAAAATCCCTTAATGTGTGATTAACCATGGTTTTCAGAGCAGTAGAGAGGTTTTATTGGTTTAGATACATATCCCTAATTTGAACAACAATCACATTACACTCAATTAAATGCCAACTAGCAACAAGCCGGAGAGAAGTTGAAACTCTTGTTTTGCTGGTTTCTAACTTTGAGTTCTGATTCCATTTTTAAGTTGCCCTATATAAGAGTCACAAGATAAGAATAGTATATGTCTTGTAAATTTTCTAGCACATAAGTAAACACTTTATTAACACAGCTTTCAGTTCTGTCTTTTGAATGATTAAAACATGGAAATAAAAACTTATCATCTAGCCTAATGAGCATAAATTTAGGGAAAATAGCTTTGCCATGAAAAGAGGGCTTATTTTCAATAGGAAAAGAGAGGAAAATCATGCCCATACTTGCACCAGGTGCAGTAACTCCTCCATTTATGTATTTTGTAATGTTGCAATTGATCTATGGAAATGTCTCATTCTGTAAGATAATTCCATAGCAACAGGGAACTAGATCAAAACCAAAGGCCAGACTTTGGCTCCAAATCCAGCTATTTAGTTTCTCTTCTAGACACAGTCAACAACTTTTTGGGTCTCTCCAGGCAACAGCATCTGAGTCCCAAGCTAATCCGTGTTCATCCATAATTACAATTGCATGTCAAGGGAGAATCTGCCAAAAAGTCTTAAGACATAATTTTTTTGTTTTCTGAAACAGAAAACAAAACAACTGTTTTCTTAAATGGAAGCATGAAAGTAATTGAAAATTGGAAGCATTTCTACTAGCACATTAAGAGTTTGTAATCTAACCTGTGCATTTGACAGTGCTTTTCTATTCTCCCCATTGTCTGGTAACTTTTTTTGAGGACTGAGTCTCTGTGACTATGTGGTGCACTCTTCTATAATGAGGAAACATCTGGAATTCGTTCTGCAGATTGTGGAGGACAGTGTGTCTTGTCAAGAGGTAAATAGCAAACAGATTTAATTTCTGCTTAAAACTATCATAGGCATTCAAAAATAGAATATGTAAAATTTCTCTGTATTAGAAAAAGAAGCGTGATACCAATGTATATTTTCTTTTATTTATTCTCCTTAAGTCTGTTGGATGATAAATTGTAAATAACAATGATTAAAGAGTCATGCTACTGATGGATCCTCTTTTGTTGTGTTCATAGCACTAGTTCTGAGCTTTGTTACTCTTATTCTTTAAATCATTTTTGGAGCTGTAATGGGACATGGGGGCAGAGTTAGGGGTATATGCGTTGTGAATACCCATTTGTTGGGTTTATTCAACAGAAGATTATTTCAGTCAGTTTCTAAAACATTATTTTACTGTTAGAAATTCACACTTTTTGGTTCCGTTCTGGAGAATCTAGTTCAACTGACGATCATCAATTGACGATCCTCTGTTATTGTTATAGAATTTTCTTATTTGATACACAGAATCCAAATAAAGTCTGTCTTAGACTGCATACACATTTGCAAACTAACGTAACGATGTACAGCCAGAATACAGATTCAAACTTCATATAGAGACAATGAAATCACCAAAAACACATTCGCTGTTTTGTTTTCTGTTTTTTCTACCTGAAGAACATGTTCGTATTTTTATTGCCTTGAATAATAACATGGACATATTTCTTTCAGCTATGATTACAGGAGGTAAGGGAATAGATATAAATCTGACCAGATACTCATGCAGCTACACTCTTGACACTATAGGGTCTGGTTTGATTCCAGGATTAAAGACCAGGGGCGAAGGAGCTTTGTGGTGGGGGTGGGTGGTGTGAGAGTAAAGGAGGAAATGAAACGAGGGCAACAGAGATATGCATAGATGAACAGGCCTATTGCCAAAACTACTGCCAAAGTTTAAAGGTGGATATGAGTGTTGATCCCACACAGTTATGAAATGAGTATTTCTTAGCATATAGATTGTTAATAAGGCAGAAATTATATATACTATTATTTTTTTTTAACTAGCAGCTTAATGGACTCTGCATTTTTTAAGTGTTGAGGACTGGAAAACTGGTCCATGTACAGTTTTACATTGATTTCATATTTGGAAATGAAATGAACAAACTTATACCTACAAATATTATTTTATGTAATCTATGAGTCCTACATAAGACTCATTTCCAATATATAGGCAACAGAGAACCTTTTACCATTAATCAATTGTGTAAAATCCACTCCTGAAGTAGTCTTGGGCCAGGCTGAATATATGATTTCAAGGGAAGATGAATTAAAGATAGGAACAAGAGATATAACATGGCTTGACTGGAGGCTATTCTTTTGCTCTTGCTTGCAAACTAGAGGCACATTAGTTTGGTAAAAGTTTATAAAGACCAAAAATTGGTCTTTATAAATTGGTTATGGGAACAAAATACAGCTTTCTCAGACTGTCCATCTAAGGACTATTTTAGGCACCAAAATAGGAATCGGAGCTCAATTTCAGGTCTTAAAGTAGGGGTAAATCTATCATAATGTAGTATCTAGTCAATGGAATTGGTGCGTTTATTATTAAAATCATAAAGCCAAAGTTTGTCAGTGATAGGAGAATCACTGTGTGCCACCACATTTTGTTCTAGTTTCCAGAAAAGCAGAATAAGTACCCCTGAACAATACAAACCTAAGATGAATTGTTTGGGGTGATTGCCTACTTATCATGAATAAAATTAGAATTGTTATTGAGCTGTGTCCTCTATCACACACACACACACACACACACACACACACACACACACACACACACACACACTTATTCCCAGAAGCAGGGTTTGAATTTAGGGTCTTGGTTGATTAGTTCATTTGTTTAGCTGGCACTGTACAACTTGAACCTGCCTCAAGTCTGGATTAAGACGGAGTCTCATGGACTTTTCTATAGCTGCTGGCTATGAACCTCTATCCTCTAAATCTTAGCTGAGTAGCGTAAGTCACCAGCATACAGCATATACAATATTTTCAAACTATAAAATTAAATAGTATTTGTTGGAAAGAGTTCTAACAGGTCCATCTACTTTTCAAAGGTAATAGCACCAAATGATTTGTACAACTTGCAGGGGGGCGGGTGTTGAGGGGAGGAAAAGAGGGAGAAAAATGATGGAGGGTAACAGGTTCAACAAGAAATGTACTCACTACTTTACTTATATAACTGTAATCCTTCTGTACATCACTTTGACAATAAGCAAATAAAAAAAAAGCATTAACTTCAGTGGACACAAGGAAGACGAGAGTAAAGTTCTTTCACTCAGCTTAGATACAAGTCTTAGGGAAGGAGAACAGACTAGAGTCTGCTCTAATCTTCTGGCCCTCACTTTATTCACAATGGGCCTTGCACTGATTCTTTTTTTTTTTGGTTGGTCATGGAGCTTGAACTCTGGGCCTGGGCGCTGTCCCTCAGCTCTTCAGCTCAAGGCAAGCGCTCTACCGCTTGAGCCACAGCACCACTTCCGGTTTTCTAGTGGTTTATTGGAGATGAGTCTTACGGACAAGTCCTGTCTGGGCTGGCTTTGAACTGCGATCCTCAGATCTCAGCTTCCTGAGTAGCTAGGATGACAGGTGTGAGCCACGGGCACCCAGCTCTTGCACTGATTCTTATCAGAAGATTTTGGTGATGCTGAACTTCTAGAGTATCGGCCTCTTCCCTTTTTTGCAGAAATGAGTTTTCACTTAATAATCACATAACTTTCTTTTCTCTTATCCATTTACCTGTCACCTCTAAGCTCTCAAGACATTTTATTTATGTATTTAATTTTAGATGATACCAGGGTTTGAACTCAGGGCTTCCAGAGGTACACTTTCACTTGTGCCCCTATTCCTAGGCCCATGGAGAAACTTTAAGAAGACAATTAAATTGTAGACTCTTAGGAGCAACAGTTTAAAGTAGGATAGGTGTGGAATCTGAGTTGACTCCATTAGTAAAGAAATTAGTAAAGAAATTATACTTAGGAGTCTAATGTTTAAATAATTATATTCATCCTTGAGATCTAACTTTGTTGGCATTAAGATAATTAGTAGGCAAACCATTAATCAAAACTGAGCACCAAACTCCAACATCTAATAACTCACTTAGGGATCAGTGCAGTTTTTGTACTTATAACGTTGAAAGAGGCTATGGAGTAGATTAAGGTATGTTCAGGAGCCTGATGCGTGATTATGTGCACTTTTACTAAATGTTAAATGGGGCTATTACTAGCCTACAGAGGAAACTAGAGTAAGCTTTACAAACTTGAAAAATGAGCCTATAATAATGCATACTTTGAGCAAGTCCATCTTCCATATTGATTGAATCTATTTGAAAATCGTGGCTTAGCTGGGCGCCTGTGGCTCACGCCTATAATCCTAACTACTCAGGAGGCTGAGATCTGAGAATCATGGTTCAAAGCCAGCCCTGATAGGAAAGTCCCTGAGACTCTTAGCTCCAATAAGACCGGAAGTGGCACAGTAGCTCAAGTGGTAGAGGGCTTGCCTTGAGCTGAAGAGCTGAAGGACAGTGCCCAGGCCCCGAGTTCAAGCCCCACGACTGACAAAAAATATAAAAAAAAAGGCTTGTAGCTTGAGCCTGTGTGTGTGTGTGTGTGTGTGTGTGTGTAGTGCCAGTGCTTGGGCTTTAACTCCCTCTCCCTCCCCCTCCCCGCCTTTCCTCCCCCCTCTCCCACTCCTCTCCCCCCCTCTCCCCTCCCTCCCACTCCTCTCCCCCTCTCCCCCCTCTCCCACTCTCTCCCCGCCTCTCCCCCTCCTCTCCCCTCTCCCACTCCTCTCCCCCCTCTCCCACTCCTCCCCTCTCTCCCTCCTCTCCCCTCTCCCCCTCTTCTCCCCCCCTCCTCCTCCTCTCCCCCCCTCCCACTCCTCTCCCCCCTCTTCCCCCTCTCCCCCTGCCTCTCCCTCCTCCTCCTCTCCCCCCTCCCCCTCCTCTCCCCCCTCCTCCTCCTCTCCCCCCTCTCCCACCCCTCCCCCTCCTCTCCCCCTCCTCCTCCTCCTCTCCCCCTCTCCCACCCCTCCCCCACCTCTCCCCCCTCCTCCTCCTCTCCCTCCTCTCCCCCCTCCCCTTCCTCTCCCCCCTCCCCTTCCTCTCCCCCCCTCTCCCACCCCTCCCCTTCCTCTCCCCCCCTCTCCCACCCCTCCCCCTCCTCTCCCCCCTCCCCCTCCTCTCCCCCTCCCCTTCCTCTCCCCCCTCCCCCTCCTCTCCCCCTCCCCTTCCTCTCCCCCCTCCCCCTCCCCTTCCTCTCCCCCCTCCCCTTCCTCTCCCCACCTCTCCCATTTAAGCCACAGCTCCACTTCTGATTGTCGGTAGTTATCTGGAGACAGGAGTTTCAGGGCGTTCTGCCAGAACTTCTGGCTCTTCAGATCTGAGCCTCCTGAGTTCGCAGGATCGTGGGAGTGAGGACTGTCGCCTGGCCCTAAAGACGGTTCTTCACGGAGGAGGGAGTCTGGGATCCGCCGCGGGATCGACGCCGGCCCGAAAGGAGCAGAGAGTCCTGGAACCTCATCCCCTGGGTTCAGCCCTTTCTTCTAACTTAATTCTGGCCCCAACTCCATATTCCTTAGGCGAGACTCCGGGAGTCACAGTGGGTCCGCGTCCGCCGGCTCCGCAGCGCGCGCGCGCTCCCGGCTCCCGCCGGCTCCGCAGCGCGCGCGCGCTCCCGGCTCCCGCCGGCTCCGCAGCGCGCGCGCGCTCCCGGCTCCCGCCGGCTCCGCAGCGCGCGCGCGCTCCCGGCTCCCGCCGGCTCCGCAGCGCGCGCGCGCTCCCGGCTCCCGCCGGCTCCGCAGCGCGCGCGCGCTCCCGGCTCCCGCCGGCTCCGCAGCGCGCGCGCGCTCCCGGCTCCCGCCGGCTCCGCAGCGCGCGCTCCCGTCGGCTCCGCAGCGCGCGCTTCCGGCTGCGCGCTCTTCCGGAGGTGGAGGCGCGCTCACCTTACGACAAACACCCCACGACCCACACGCCGCGCCCGCGACACCCGAATCGCCCTGGGTGGACCCCTGCGCGAGCCGGAGAGGCGGGGCCTTCCGGGATTGGTTGAGACGTACAGCATCACGAAGCTCCGCCCCTCGTCTCATCGGATGTGGTTTTAGCTGGCACGGCTCAGAGTGGATGACGTTAAGAGAGGAGGTCCCTTCCTGGTCTCTGATTGGTGGGAATGCGAGTGGGAATGGCGGGGAGGTAGGGCCTAGGACTTGGGGTTTATGACAGCTGAGTCCAGCGCCCGGAGAACCTCCCAGCCTTGAAGCAGGCGAAGATGCGAAAGGTGGTTTTGATCACGGGCGCGAGCAGGTGAGGACTCCAGGTTGCAGAGGCCGAGTTTAAGAACCTACTCGACTCTGCCCCGCCTGACTGGGGGACTCGGGTCCAGATCCTCTATTCGCTGCGTCTCTCGTTCGTGTGTGTGTGTGCATGCGTGTGTGTGTGCATGTGTGTGTCTGTGTGTCTGTGTCTGTGCGTCTGTGTGTGTGCATGTGTGCCCTGTTCTTTGGGTGCGTCTGATGCTTTCTATGTTTCAGGTGTGTAAAGAAGGATTGATTGTTTCTTTCACACTTATTGTGATTTGTGCAATTGTGCACATGTATGCCATACTCTTATTGAGAGGGGGAACAAATTCTAGACTTTTAGGAGATTCTGTTGGACTGTATTCAGCTTAAGTCTTGGAAGAGGACTTAGAACCCAGCTTTTCACTGCTATCATTCCAGCTGGTCTGACTGCTCTCTCCATCTACTGGGCATTTTTATAATATCCTTTTGAAATTTATTTAAAGTCTTCCAGAAGTGTATGACTTCCTGCTTCGCTTTTCTGGCTCCCACCTATTATTATTCTTATCTTCTGCTTAGTCATGCTGAGGTCATCCTCTTTCCATTGGTTATTCAACATAGTAGTTGAGGAGATTTGACCTGCCACATTCCTAATCTGTCTTCTGAGACCCTCATCCATCCCTGTATTCCTGGTGTTCTTTGTAATGGGATGGTACCTATAGATGGAGGAGCCCTCACCCATGAGGAACATAGACAGCAAAGAAAACATGCATACAGATACAGCTAACATGATGTTCTTTTATTTTTAAACACTTTCTGGTGCTATATTGACTCACTTTTATGAAAACATAGTAAGTGTAAATAAAATACTTACACAGTATAAATTGAACTTATTTTGGAATGAGAGAAACAAACTGGGTTATCATCCTGTGCAGTGAGTATTAGATTGGGGAATGCCTCATTTTGAATGTTTGAATATTTTCTGTGTGCCTGGTGTCCACTGAAGCTCAAATTGACCAGAGAGAAATACCTTCATTTGGCATCTCAATGAACCACATTCTGGATCCACATTGTCTTCCCAGTGGCATTGGCCTAGCTCTTTGCAAGAGACTGCTGGCTGAGGATGATGAGCTTCACCTATGTCTGGCATGCAGGAACATGGGCAAGGCAGAAGCTGTCTGTGAAGCTCTGTTGGCCTCTTACCCCACCGCTGAAGTCAGCACTGTACAAGTAGATGTCAGCAATTTGAAGTCAGTGATCTGGGCTGCCAAAGAGTTAAAGCAAAGGTATGTCTTATTGACAGATTTTTTTCTCTGTAAATATGTAGTGTACCATTTAGTAAAATAAGGCAGGATAAGAAAGCCTGAATAAGGAACAAGTACAATATAAGATGTTATTCTAAGCTGGACACTGATGGCTCATGCCTATAATCCTAGCTACTCAGGAGGCTAAGATCTGAGGCTTGTAGTTTGATTCTAGACCTGGTTGGAAAGTCTCAATTAACCAGCAAAAAAGTGCAAAGTGGAGCTGTGGCTCATGTTATAGAGCGCCAGTACGTCTTGTTCTAGTAGACAGGTGAAAGTTGAAAGTGATTTCAGTTTCATCCAGAGTAAAGCAACTGTGTCAATCATTTCATTTTTAAGTATATAGTAAGTATATTCTTTTACTGAAGCCAGAACTTAATTTGGAGCTTTGATGCACTATTTATTCCTTGCTAAGTATTTCATCATCATGCCTAGCAAAACAGGTGGCAATCCATACAGGAAAGTTGGTGAACCAGATAATGGAGCGAGCAACCAACAGTAGGTGGAAACATTGTCTTTGTGACACTTGAAGTGATGACCCAGTGGTACCACAGCATTTTAAATATTCAGCTTAGTAATCAGCCCCATTTGGTTGTTAATAATTTGTAAGATGATCAAAAAATAATTCTGTGTCATCCATACTGCCAACTATATAATATATTTCAAGGCCAACTTTTAGTATCTATGGCCTTGTCCTGGGTTCTACAGAGGACACTGTGTGGTGCCTAGAATTCTGGGATGTGTTCTGAATGTGCATGGTGTCTGTGAGCATCATGGAGTCAGGTTCTACTTGTCTTACTAGTTTAAAAGGGACCTACTTAGATAAAGGCTCATGTAGGTTTAACAATGTAAAGATCCCATAACAGTCTTCTCCAAGAGCCTACTGAGAATACCTTACCCCCTTCAGTGTTATAATTCCCTTGTTTTACAGAGAACTTTGATCATTTCATGATATATAGCCCCAGTCCATGACACTGAATACTTTCCACATAAGTCTTTGGTTTTGTCAGATGTCTTAGCATTCAGATTCCAGCACTGATAGATTAGGTTAGGTATGCTAAACATTATGTATAATTTATATATCAATTATGGATAATGTGGATTTTTTAAACTCAAAAAGCATTGGTAGCACCGTGGTAGAAGAATTTGTTTATAGGGAAGATTGGACTTCCAAGTCTATGGGAGTGGCCATGGATTAAAAAAAAGATACTAAGATATTTATTGTAGCTAAAGAAAAACTGTTGATTAGGAATGAAGGGCATGTTGCAATTCAGATGTTATTTAGCAAGCAGTGGCCATTGAAATGTGCTCAGAATCTTTTCTGTCCCCAGATTTTTGGCATTCTAGAGAGAGTATACAGTCTTATCTTGGTTATTCTGAATGTCTTATTTGATGTTTTTCTTGCAGGTTTCAAAGATTAGATTATGTATATCTAAATGCTGGGATCATGCCTAATCCACAGCTAAATGTCAAAGCAGTTTTGTCTAGCCTCTTTTCAAGGTAATTTCATTTTCTAGGTGAACTGATTGAAAGGAAGATGCTCACTTTTCTGCCAAAAAATTTTGCCTTTGGTGGGCTGAGTTGGGGGATGGAAAGTAAGAGGGTATTGCAAACGATAATGACATAGGAGGGGATCCAACCATGGTGTGAAGGAAGAGCACTCGCTCATCTTCTGTGCCAAATACACAGGATTCCATGGTATTCCATGTCACATGGTCAGATGTTTCAGGATCTCAGTTCTGGATACTTGAATGTGCCTGTTAGCAAGAACATTTCTAACTTAGGCAGAGTTCTCAGACTCTAGAACCCAGGAAGGCTGTTTTGGAGAAGTACCTGTCCTTCAGTGCTCTGTCCACTAGGTTGAGGAAGTGTAGGGAAGTGATGTCTACTGCAAGAGTGTCAACACACATTGCTATAGTGGTTTTCAGACATGTTTACCCAAAAGCCAGAGTAAAAAGTAAGTCTTATTATGCAGCCCGCCATACTTACCCGCCATACTTTTCTTGCTACACTGATACTTTGCCACACTGATACTTTGCTTTACTTTTCTTCCATGGAAACACAAAGACCAAGGATCTATGACACACACTTGTAATCCAGCTAACTTGGGAAGTAGAGGTCAGGAAGATCATGGTTTGAGGCCAGACCATGAAAAACTTGTGAGACCCCCCCCCCCCATCTCAATCAATAGCTGAGTGTGATGGTATGTGCATGTCATTCCAGCTACATGGGAGGCTGAGATAGGGAGGATTATGGATCTAGGCCAGCCCAGACCTATAAAAATTTTTCTGATACCCCATCTCAACAGAAAAAAAACTAGGCATAGTGGTATACACTTGTCATTCCAGCTAAATTGGGAAATGTGTAGATGGGATTGTGGTCAATGCTGACCTTGGCCAAAAGTGAGACCCTATCTCAAAAATAACCAGAGAGATGGGCCTGGGAAGGTGGCTCAGTGGTAAAGCGCTTGCCTTGCGTGCATGAGGCCCTGGGGTCGATTCCTCAGCATCACACAAGCAAAAAGAAAAGAGCCAGAAGTGGTGCTGTGGCTCAAGTGGTAGAGTGCTAGCCTTGAGCTGAAGAGCTGAAGAGCTGAGGAACAGCGCCCAGGTCCAGAGTTCAGGCCCCACGACTAGACCCCCCCTCAAAAAAAAAATAGCCAGAGAGAACTGGGCTCTGGTGGCTTCTCCCTGTAATTCTAGTTACTCAGGAAGGAGTCTGAGATCTGAGGTTAACAGTTTGAATCCAGGCAGGAGAGTCTGTTAGATTCATATCACCAAATAACTACTTAAAAAAAAAGCAGGATATGGAGCTCAAAAGGTAGAGTGCTAGCCTTGAGCAAAAAAACCTCAGGGATAGCACCCAGGCCCTGAGTTCAAGCCCTAGGACTAGCATTGAACAACCAACCAGAAAACACTCACACACACACACACACACACACACACACACACACACACACACACACACACACACACACACACACACCACACACACTCAGAGCAAAAAGGGTTAGGGTTGTGAACTCAGAGTGGTAGATTACCTTACCTACCAAAGTGTGATGACTTGAGTTCAAACCTTAGTACCACCAAAACCAAAACAATATACAAATGTTACGCTAGTTTTGGATTACTAAATTGATCTCATAGCAAACCCCTGTATTTAATAATTCCTAATGAGGAATAACCTTAAAAATTCCAGCAGTTAAATATATTTGGTGCAAGTGAAGATTTTTTTTTTTCTTACTGGCATAGCTATCAATTCTTTAAGACAGTGCACTTGTAATCTGAGTTAGAAGCAGGTAAAGAGAGTGTTGGAAACAGGATATTGAGAGACTTGGGTTTCTTTTGGTATTATAAACTGTAAAGTTTGTAAGTTTATCTGAATTGGGGGAGAAGAGAGTGTTTCATATCTTATTGAATACAATCATCTGATCGGAGAGCTTAGTCCTCTTTTATTCCTGTCATTATAGAAGCAGTGAAGATAGTGTGTGCATGTGTTGGTGGGGTGGAATTTGAGCTGGGTTGCAGAGGAAGTGCCTTCAGTGATCAGTCAGAGATGCTTTGAAAATGACCCCTCTGTCTTTTGTTTCAGAAATGTGATTCACGTGTTTTCTACAGCTGAAGGACTGTTGACCCAGCATGACAGAGTCACCGTGGATGGGTTGCAGGAGGTTTTTGAAACCAATGTCTTTGGCCACTTTGTGCTGGTAAAACAACTTTGGGCTTGCTAAACCTATCCTTGGTGCTCTAGTCATGAGGGTTTGCATGGAGATATTACAGTAATGTATTGTTCAGTTTCCTCTATGATTCATGCTTTGTATTAGTATGGTCCAGTCCTCCAAGTCAATGACATTGCTGCATTCTTCTTCTTCACTAAACTCCAGACCTTACTCAAATTGCTCAATTTTTGCCTCTTGTCCCGTTTTCAGTTCTGGGATTTCATCCAAGACACCACATTACTTTAGTAGTCCAATCTCCCCAGGCCCTTCTAGGTTTTGAGGTTCTGAGGACAGTTTTTAGATTGTTGCTCAGGTATTTTGTAGACTGTGCCTCAGGTGGGATTTGCTAAAGTCTGTCTTATTATTACACTGGGGAATCTGTTTCAGGAAGAGGACGGTAGAACTGAAGCACCATTCTCATTTCAGTATACACAGTCATTGATACTCACGTCTGTCCCATAGTTTGAGGTAGTGTTTGTCTTCTCCATTGTAATTCAGTATACACAGTCGTTGATACTCACCTTGGTCCCATAGTTAGAGGTAGTGTTTGTCTTCTCCATTGTAATTCAGTATACACAGTCGTTGATACTCACGTCTGTCCCATAGTTTGAGGTAGTGTTTGTCTTCTCCATTGTAATTCAGTATACACAGTCGTTGATACTCACGTCTGTCCCATAGTTAGAGGTAGTGTTTGTCTTCTCCATTGTAAAGTCATTCCTTTTCTTTCTCCTTTTCCCTCCTGTACTCTTTGTAAGAAAGTTACAGTGCATAGCCCTCACTTATGGGTTTGTGATACACTTCCTTAAGGGTGATTATCTCTGTAAACTATTTGAAATTTTTCTGCAAAGGAGATTTGTCTCTTCTCCATGTTTTAAATATGTATTCAATCATTCTGATATTCATATGGGTAATAGATGCATATTTGCTATTTCTGAAGTTGCAAATAATCTGCATTTTTTCATTTGACATTTCTACCTCTCGGACATACCCCATCATTATTGTTTTCTGCTTTTGTTTTGAGCATTTGTCTTGCTTTTAGGCCCTCGATGGTGCTCCAGGCTGATTTTTGTATGTTTCCTAAGTTAGTTCTGGAGTTAGTTTCTCTAGGGCGATCCAATTACTGTTACTGGAGAATGGTTACTAGAGATCAAGGTCTAGAATTTGTTATTACTGAAATGTCCATTGATTCTAGACCTTCTGGATGAAGACGATAAGTATATGCAGACTAATCCCCAGGTGTGTGCATATTTATAAGTATTTCACACTAGATGTGAGTTACTCTTGATGTTGCTAACCCTAGTCATTCTAGCCTTCTCCTCTTGCCACACTTGTTTCCTCTCCTTCCATTCACTTACTTAATTATTTCATTTCAGTATATATAGATAATAGTATCAAAATCGTTACCTTATACCCTTTAGTAGATTTTGAACAGTTTTGTATTTTTTTTTCTTGCACTCAGATTCGGGAACTGGAACCTCTCCTGTGTTATAGTGACTGTCCATCTCAGCTCATCTGGACATCATCACGTAATGCAAAGAAATCAAATTTCAGCCTTGAAGATATCCAGCACAGGAAAGGCCAGGAGCCCTACAGCTCTTCCAAATATGCCACTGACCTTCTGAATGTGGCTCTGAACAGGAACTTCAACCAGAAGGTTCGGCCTGCCTCCATGATACAGAAATAACAGTGCAGTGTTTTCTGATTTAACTACTGATTTCTTAGAACTAACTATTGTAATGTAGGCTAAGTTGGTGTACATAAAAGCTTTAAGGCACAGATACTTCTTGTCTTTTAGGCATATGTGGTTCATTTATCATTCTATAATCTTCAGGAACTCTTCTGTCTGCCAATAGAATAACACCACTGACTAGCAACAGCCACTGTTTAAGTACTTGATATTTCAGTTGCTATATTCTCTGTATATTTTATATTTGGTACTTTCTCTGTTGTAACTAGGTGGGTCTAATTGTTCCTATTTTCAGATATAAGTGTGTGTGTGTATGGATGTGTCTACATATATATGTATGTGTGGGTAAGTGTGTTTATCACATGTGAAGGTGCATATTACATGGATAGGCCTTGTGGGTATGTGTCTATGTGTATGAGCAGATATGGGGGATATATGAAATGTTTGTATACGTGTAGATTTATGAGTGTCTTATTCGTACATTGACTGTTATCATAGCATGGGTTCAGTGTATTGATCCACTTATGAGCCTTCTGCTGACATTTTTTTCTTTTCTTTTCTTTTTTTTGGGGGGTCCGGTCGTGGGGTCTGAACTCTGGGCCTGGGTGCTGTCCCTCAGCTCTTCAGCTCAAAGCTAGTGCTCTACCACTTGAGCCACAGTGCCACTTCCGGCTTTTTTCTTTTTGCTTATGTGGTACTGAGGAATCGAACCTAGAGTCTCATGCATGCAAGACAAGCGCTCTACCACTGAGCCACCTTCCCAGTCCTGCTGACATTTTTTTCTTCAGTCAGGTAATGAGTGCATTTCTTTTTGAACAATGGTACTCCTCCTGACATTTCTTAAGATAAATGAAAACTTGCTCATTATTATTCTTTTGTAGTCTGGAAATTTCCTTCTAAAATGTGAGGGTAAGCTTGTCCTTCCATAAAAAGCTCTGGGATTTTTGGGGCTGGGATGATGGCTCAGCGGTAGAGTGCTTGCCTTATATGCATGAGCCCTGGGTTCGATTTCTCAGCACCCCATAAGCAGAAAAAGCTGGAAGTGGTGCTGTGGCTCAAGTGGTAGAGTACTAGCTTTGAGCTGAAGAGCTGAGGGACAGCACCCAGGCCCACAGTTCAGGCCCCATGACGGACAAAAAAAAAAAAAAAAAGCTCTGGGATTTTTTTAGTTAATGTTGCTCTATCCTAAAATATTGGGGTTGGTTTCCAACACTCTGTGACTATTCTGGGCCTAGAGGAAAGAAGAAATGTAGAAAGATCTACATTAGAGGATTTCTGCTGAAGCCTTCTATTGTTGGAATCCTAGTCAGGTTCTGTATTGCTACCCTGGAGATTTTAATCATGCAGCAATGGTCCCCCAAGCAATCCATATGCATTCTCAGGATGAACACAATTTTAATATTAATTACCAACTCATATAAATTCTTGAGATTCGCAAGAATTCTGTTTATTCCCATGTAATAAGCATGTGGAGAAACTACAATCTTGGCTAAGACTATTTATTTATTTTGCTTAATCAACATGTTGAAACTCCTGGATTTTAGTTCAAAGACTAACCATTTAGGGCAAAATAGTTCCTAACTGCTCCTAGAGATTTCTTAGTATAAGATTTTTTTAAAAGCTATCTTTGGTGCAAGATATATTATTCTCCTGGACAGAACATTTGAGCTATAATGATGAATCTTGTCTCTTGACTTTTGCTCAGATGATTGTTGATTTTCTTGATCCTGACAAAGATAAGCTGTATCTGGGACTTTCCAGGTTCTGCAGTCCTAATTAATGGAAGGAAACCTTCCATATTTTGTGGGCCAGGTGATTTTTGTCCATCTGTGTTGTACCAGCACTTCCTACTTCCTATTTAAAGGAAAAGAATGAGATTAAAAATAAAGATATAAGTTAAAGTATAAAAAGCAATAGAAAATGGAGCAAAAAGTATACTAACTAAAATAGTAAAAGTTTAGGGCTGACTGCACGTGACCTAGAGCCCTTCTTGTTAACATAAGCTCAGTTAGGTAGGGCTCTCTTCCTAGAACAGAACTTTCTATAATGATGAATCCAAGGTTAAGGATCTGATTTACAGATCTTCTAATAATAGACGTTTGTTCCCTTTCTACACTAGGAAAATCCATCTCAGGAGAGAGGTATGGGTCTTTTGTACCTACAGGGAAACTACATGTACTCTAGGCTTAGCTATCCATATTTACTAGATTGGAAACTTTTTGAATGCAAAGATTGTATTCAGAGTATTTTTATCTTAAGTGCTAATTAGGATTCATAAACTGATCTTCCATTAATCTAACACCAAGTAAAACCTAGGTATCCGAGTCTCACTTCCTCCTTCCCCCAGCTTCGAGATTGGCTGTTCTTTATAAAATAAGTTTCTTGAGAATAGAGACTTTATCTTATTGATTTTTATATCCTCTTCCTGGATTATCAGCACATGATTTTTTTAAGCATTCATTTTCTCTATACTGTATAGCTTTTAAAAATATTTTTTATTTTCTGAACTTCAAAAGGTTGTACAAGAGGGTTACAATTTAATATTTCATCTAAGTATCCAATCAGCACATTATTCTTAAGCTAAAATAGTCTACTCTATTTTAAGGATACCTCATAGCATAAATTCTTGGCTTTCTGGCTTATATGTGCGTAGCTTTTATATTAACTTATATAGTTAAACAGAGATAATACATGTGAAATTAAAATCTTACTATGCCCCCTTCCTGCTCCCAGGGTCTATATTCTAGTGTGGTGTGCCCAGGAACAGTAATGACCAATCTAACTTATGGAATTCTACCCCCCTTTGTGTGGACACTGTTGCTGCCAATAATATGGATGGTGAGTAATGAATACTTTTTTTAATAGTTGAGAAATGATTAAGGAAATCAAACCAGGAGGTGGCAGATTTCGACTTGAACTCAAACCAGGAGGTGGCAGATTTCGACTTGAACTTTTGGATGTTACTTTATGTAGTCTGTTTCATACTCCCTTGGTGTTAATGTTATTCTAGTACCTACGTAGCTGCTTCTCTTGAAAATGAGCTTTTAGTCATGCACTACAGATTCCAGGAGTTGCATACTCATTTAATTTTGGGAAGCTACATTAAGAAATGTTAAGCTGGATTTCTTTGAGATTTCAGTATGGTCCTGTTCATTAAATGTTCTCAAGGACAGGATGATTGTACATTTTATGACCTATTGTATTTCATTTGTTTATTTTGTTGTTTTAAGCATCTCACCAGTTCACTGTTTCTTCAGCACACATTGGAAAATGCTTTTGTTAGGAAATGTATCTCCTATTAAGTGCCAGAAAGAAAGTTTTCTCCATTATGGAAGGCATAGGAAAAATATCAGAAATAAAGATGTTTTATGCTGAAAGTATTTGACTTGTAGAGGTAGAAATGAAGTGAACTTTTTGATACTCAGAAATCCTAGTTTATCATTAGAAATGTGAGTTTTTTCATTAAGATGTAAGTGGATAGTTCTTTTGTGACTGTTTTAAACTACTTCAAAATGTCTGTTCTTTTCCTCAGCTTCGCTTTTTTGCAAACGCTTTCACTTTGACACCATACAACGGAGCGGAAGCACTGGTAAGTTAGTTACTAAAGAGTTTAGAGCTTCTCTAATGGTTTAGTGGATATGAACTCTTAAGTTTACTGAAAAGGTTAAAAAAACAACAAGCTCTGTGGGTTATTACAGTTCTGTCTGGGACTGAGGTAGATCATCAGCCTAGATGCAAAGATGAGGAATGAATTTTGAAAGTTTGACATCTACCATAGTATTGGTTACCATGATTATATAAGCAAGATATACCAGCAACTGGGGGATAGACAGCACTGGACGGAGAGACAAAGCAAGATGGTGGCAATGAGTGAGTGATTTCCTTTGGAGGAAGAGAGCCTTGTGGGACAAGAGTAGGAGCAACAATCTCTTATTTCATTACATGAAGTTCCCTTATCCTTTATTAGAAAAACTGGATTTCCTTAGGCCACACATAGCAATGGATTGCTTGTATTTCCATATCAATGGCAAACATTACTTATGAATTTCAGTCCCCCTTTCTCCTGCATTAAAGTGATGCTACTGAGTAGTTTCAAGCTGAAAGGCCCAAAGCCTTATAGACAACCTCCAAGAATAGGTCACAATTGGTATCCAAGATAAAACTCGTCATCTGTCCTTGGCAGAGTCTGGTTGAATTGCAGTTGGGTTAAAGTCAGTTCTTTCTGTGTTCCCTCCTTCCTTTGAGCTCCTTCAGGATTTTTTGCTCATCATCCTGGGAACTTGAGGGTCTTGTGTTATAATGTCAAGTTTAGTAGAATCTTAAATTTGGACTGAGTTTAATTTAACTGAGGAAAATAAGAAGGGATTGGCTTGGAGCTCTTGCTTTGGTAGGTATCACAGAATCAAATGTATTTCCTGTAGGACTGGCGGTAGAAGTTATGTGCTTTTAGAATATATTTTAATTGCTTCTTAATATAATCCATAGAAGTATTAATTTGTAGTCCTTTAGAGGAATATTCATTCTGCACATCTGTGGCACTGAAATCAAGTCTGAAGGTCAAGACTGTTCAGGGTCAGTGTGGGGGGTGGTATTTGGAAGATGAAAATATATGACTAGCATTATGTTCAGAAGAAACAAGAATCCATAAATCAGGTAAGCAGGCATCATGTAAGGAGTAATCAGAAAGGAGGGCTAGTGAGGGGCAGGAGAGACTTTTGCTTACTGAGTGGGATTGATCTGGCCTTGGCAGAGGCTGGATTTGAATAGAGTAGGCAGCGTGACTATCATGTTCAAAAAGAAATCATTGTAACCTGGATGTAATTTCCTAAAATGTAGATGGGTAGAAAGCTCTTACCTTAATACCAATCATCTAGGGGTGGTTGTGGGTGCTGGTAGGTATGGTTGCTGATTTTTAAGCACTCAATAGGAGGAAGATCAGTCTCTTTCAGTCTCTGGTGCAGTCTCCTTAAAAGGAGAGAGAGCTTGAGCTTGACCATGAGACACCTAAAGCATATTGTTTAAAAGGGAAGGTGCTAGAAGAGTGGAAGAAAATAGAAAGCTTAGAAATGGCCCACAAATATGTATGATGAAGATGACTTTCCAAAATCAGAGAAATGAGTTGTTGAGTAAATGGTTTCAAAAAGTAGATTGGGATCTTTTCTTATGAAAATAATGTTACAGATGAGTTCAGAGATTAAATATAAAAAAAATAAAATAACAAGAAGGAAATATGAAGCAGTAACTAGTTTCATTGTAGAAACAGTAAAAAACTGAATATTTCAACTAAAAATTTTAAAATTTGTATGTTCCAAAATCCCTACTCTAAATAAAACTCTCAGACTAACAACTGAGTGCAAAAAAAAATATCTGTCACTCATATTCTAGATAAAAGGCTAAGTGTTTTAATAGGTAAGGAGTTTCAGCAGATTAGAAAAACCGACCTATTGAGGTGATGAGCAGAAGACACAATGTTTCTGAACTGTTGCAATAATATGAAAAGATGCTAAAGCTGACTCAGATGAAGAGAAATGTAAATTGAATGTGTAATTATGCTAAACTTGGTGGCTCCTATCTGTAATTCCAGCTATTTTGGAGGCTGAGATAGAAGGATTGCAGTTGGTGGGCCAAGAAAAATAAAAGTTAGTGAGACTTTATCTCAAAGAGCAAATCAGTCATGGAGGTTCCTATCTATAATCCCAGTTACATGGGAGGCAGAGGTAAGAGATCACAATCTGAGGCTGGCCTCTGGCAAAAGCAAGACCTTTCCTGAAAAATAAAGCAAAAGCATTTGAGGATATAGCTCAAGTGGTAGAGTGCCTGTCTAGCAAATACAAAGCTCTAAACTCAAATCCCAGAACTAGCAGAACAAAAGAGACTTTTTAATTAAAAGTTTTTTTTTTAAACTCAGATTAGCAAAGATTAGGAAATTAGACAATGCAATGTATTTGCAAAGGTATGTGGAAATGAGAACTTTTCTAAGTTGTCAGGAGCAAAGTAAGTTACTATAGCTTCATCAAGAGCTCCCTAGCCATGGCTAATCAGAATATTAAGTCCGCATGCTCTTCTCCCAGCAGATCCACTTTGGGTATTTGTTTTACAGATACAGTCTACATTTCATGAGTAGAATTTTGTGGGGTAGAATTTGTAACAAGCAAAGAACGGAAACAGCCTGTATATCTTTAGTTAGAAATAGAGTATGGTAAGCTTTTGGAAAGAATGAAACTGCTCTGCATACATTAATTTGCAAATGTTTCAAATGCTTTCTTTTGACTAAGAGAAAATGATGAATGCTCTTAAATGAATAGATTTTCTCTGCACAATACACAATTTACCACTAAGAGTGGTTGCTTCTAGAAGGGGAACCCAGATGACTGGAAAGTTGGAAAGAGAGAAAAATGTTTTATTTCATGTACATCTTTTGAATGCTGGACAGGCAATTCCCATTATTGCATCAGTGAGTGACTTGTACTTGCTGTGGGATGAACTTAGATTGTCCCTACATAAGTAGTGTATATGCCATGAAATGTGTATGGCAATCAAAGGAAGAAACAGCCAAAGTGTGATGATTCTCTTACCTTCCTTCTTTCTCCGGGTTATCATAGTGATTCATGAAAGTATCCTGGTTACCTGAGGATTTTCAGAAGAATATTTAGGACTTTTTTGAGGGACCCTGCTAGGTACTGGTTGCTAATACCCAACCAGCCTCACTCCCCTGGAGCAGAAGAAACACATCATTGATACATTCTTCCTTTCTAGGTATGGATGTTCCACCAAAAACCCGAGTCTCTCAATCCTCTGACCAAATACATGAGTGCTACCACAGGTTTTGGAAACAATTATGTCACCATGCAGAAGGTAACGGTGTTCACATTTTTCTGCTTGGGTCTTTACTCTGTTCACAGGCCTATTTTTATTTCTTTTTTTTTTAATCTTTTTTTTAAAATTTCAAGGTTGTGTACAGAGGGGTTTCAGTTACATAAGTAAGGTAATAAGTGCATTTCTTGTCTAACTTGTCACCCCTTCCCTTGTTTTTCTCCTATTTTCCCTATCCCCCAACCCGCCCAAAGATGTACAGATCATCTCCAGCCTATTGTCTTGTGAATATCGCTGTTGCATCCCCGCTTGTCCTTTGCCTCACCATTCTGTTGGTCCTCTTCCCCTCCCTAATGCAAATAAACATATATACAATACCAGGATACCAAAATCAAATACAGTGACAACAGGGGATATACCATAGGGGGAAGAACATACAAAAGAAACAAAAAATCACATAGTATATCAAAAACAGCAACAAAGAAAAACCTCTTGTGTCCGTGTCTTGGAGTTCGTTTCGCTTAGCATCATCTTATGTGGTCATACTCTGTTCACAGGCATCCCGATGGCTCATCTTCATTTCTTATTGGTTGTTTTTTATTCCCGGCCTCTGAGCTTTCCAAATCTCATTCTCTCACCTGAACTGTCTGCCCCTTCCTGAGTCTGACTGGCTTCTGTCATCCTTCAGATCTCAGCTTACTCCCATTCTGTAACTCTTTAGACTAGATCAGATGCTTCCTTTGTGGGCTCTTCTGTACATGACCTATGTAGCAGTCCCCTTTGGGTTCTATTGTCAGCCTGTAAGCTCTGTGAGAAGGACTGCTCCTCTCCCCTCCCTCTACACTGCCATATGCCTAGGGGCACTCAGTAAACCCATTGCTAATTGAGGGAAATATGGAGTCTCTTTCTATGTGAAGTTAATTTCCCTTTCAGTATTCAGATTCTGTTTGGGGTAGTTATCAGCTTTATCGATTAATATTTGATAAGACAGGGGATAGAGTCCAGGGAAAAAAAATCATACAAATACTGCATTTTTTAAAGATTCTGTATAATATTCTAAAAAGAAATCAAACAGTCACACATTGGGGCATGAGGAAAGTGTAATTCTCAAATATAAGACCTATTTTGTACTTTTATTGTAAGTGGGTTTACTTTGGCCTCACATTTTTCTCTGCCTAGTTTGCAAGGAGGCATTAGCAGAAATCAGAATTGGATTGAGGCAAATAAGACATCCCAGCTAAACGACGATGAGCAGCAGGGGCTGCTACACCAATAGCAGGAGATCTAAGAAGTGTCATATACATTGATTCTGAGACTATTTATTTATTAAAAGTGAACCATCCATGATTTTTGAAATCTGTCCTTTGGGATACTAGTTTCCTGCAAGCATTTGTAAGATGCTCCAGATGAGTAAATTTGAGGAATGATTCATATTATGCTCCCACTTTTCCATAATTGCACAATTCATCAGCTCAGTAAAGGCTTTGAAAAGTTAAGAAATTGAGATTGAGTGTCGTGGGGCACACCTGTCATCCTAGCACTCAGGAGAGCTGAGACAGAAGAATCATGAGTTCAAGGCTAGCCTGAGCAAACTTAAGTGAGAAGAGAAAAAGACAGACAGAGATTAGGAGTAACTTGTTTAGTACTGATAATCCCAAAATTGTTCTTTGTGAATTTTTTTCCTCTCAAGTTGTACCTAACACTTTAATACCCCAAATTGTACATTTTGTAAATAATAAACTTACTTTTAGGCTCTAAGGGCTTATATGAATGTACTGTCTAGTAACTAAGAAGGACCAATTTATTTATCAATGGGAGGAAATGTTTAATTCTACAAACCACAATATTTCCTTGTCATTCTGTGAAGTTCATTGAAGAAAACATTCTAACCTTTGCTTAGTTTTGAGCAGTTGGATTTCTCCTCTGCTAAAAGATAGAATTGAGTTTCAATATGGAAAAGTACTACTGTAATTGAATACATAGAGATAGCAACTATAAAATATTTTTTAAAAAGTGTCTTTGTGGAAGTGGTGCTATAGCTCAAGCAGTAGAGCGCTCGCCTTGAGCTGAAAAGCTGAGGGACAGCGCTCAGGCCCAGAGTTCAAGCCCCACGACTGACAAAACAAAAAAACAAGCAAAATAACAACAACAACAAAAAAAAAAAACAAGCAAAAGTGTCTTTGTTACCTTTTCAGTTTTGTCAAGGAGCCTGTTTTTGAAATTTAGGCTGTGTTGTTGTGGAGAAAAGATTGCAGCATTTTATAGGTAGGGAGAGTTTGTTTCTCCGATGAGTTAAAATGAAATTTTCTGCTTGAAACACAGGATTATACAATAATAGTGAATTAAACAAGATAGAATCTTGTTTTCTCGCATGTGAAAGCAGGTATGTAGTCTCTGTTCCTTTCCTGTAGGTATACTGTTGGTTTTGTTGTCTTTGTAGTCATCACTATTTTTGCTTCTTTTCCAGATGGACATAGATGAAGACATGGCACAAATATTTTACCAAAACTTACTGGAACTAGAAAAATGTGTGAAGGACACCTTTAGAAAAGCAGATTGCCAGAGATGAAGCACTGAGCACTTCCAAATGCATTCCAGGGCATATGGCTCTGTGTGTGGCATTTGTAAAACAGGGTGCAATGATCTTTCTCCCTTCCTTCCAGAATTATCTCCAGGACTTGATGTGTGCATGTGTGTTTGTATGTGCACATGAGAGAAAGATCAGGGAAATGCTCCCCAGAATGGTGTTATTCACCCAGGAGAATGTTTGTTTGTATTGTTCTGCCAAGTGGGATGCATATTAGAGTTCATCTTTAGTAATTATGACACAGGCACACCTGAGACCCACTTTTGATCTGCCCTGGCAGGACAGGGGACTGCTCACTCTCTGAGCAGTACTTTCAGCTATATCTCTTTCCTGATGAGCAATATTTTCCCCCATGGTCTTCTGATTTATTTCCTTTTCCAAGCTGCTTCTAAAAAATCCTTAAGATTGGCAGAAACTAAACAATGGCAACGTGGCCAGTACTCATGTGATTAATCACAGAAAGAAAACATGTGTCTCTCAATTACTTGAATTATTATTCTTAAGAGTATTTTTTATTGCTGTTGGCTCAGTGTATGCCAACACTGGGCTCAGTTCTCCACATTTTCTGGTATGTTCACTAGGGATCAACTCATTTTCATACTCAGGATTTTTATAGCTATCAACTTGTAGCATAAAATTATTTACTCACATGAAGTTTCAACAGAAGTTTCTAAATGAATAACTGTTAGTCATAGATCTGCTGGTATAAGGGGCACTATGATAGTAGAAAAGAAGTGATTAAATTAATTTACATGTGTCAGATAATTAAGCAAAACTAAATCTTAAACGGGCCACATCCCAGTCTCATTGATCACCTAAACAGTATGTTAAAATGAGTACGTTTTCTTTTTCTATCAATGATATCAACATAACACCTGAAATGTAATAAAGTCAGTTTGTTTTTGAATGACTAAATACAAATGAGCAATGTCACATAATTTCCCCCACAAGTTAAGTGGGAAGTGTTTCAACTTCAGGTTTTCTAATTCTGTTGAATTTTTTTCTTTATGAAGCTAGACATTCTACAAGTGGAGATGAGGGCTATTCCCGTGGGACCCCTGGGTCTTTTGAGAGGGAAATGAAACTGAGAGGGGGCCTGGTTTTCGCTCTCCTATTTGCTCCACCCAAGCCCCTCAACCACTGTGATCCCATTCTTCTGCAAAGAAGAATGGTATTTGTCTCTCTGCTTCTCTACTTATGGGTATGGAGAGATAAGATAATGCAATAATGTACATCCAAGAATGAATAGCTTTGTTCAAAGAATAATGATGATCTTATTTTGCTTAGAGATTAGTAGGACAGGATGTCCTAGTTCAGGTGCTGCAGTGTAATGTAAGGCACTGAGTGACCACTGATCACCTGATTGAGGCTAAAGTAAAATCTTTAGACAGAAGTTTTAGCCTTTAATCTTAGTGATTTCACCTCTTAAAAAAAAAGCCAACAAAACAACTACGAGAAGGTATACTTGATATACTAGACAGCACAAGTGTGATAAACAAAAGCAATCATGATAAAAGAAATTTAGAACATTCATTCAGGTAAGTTTTAAATATTTGCTTTGCACAACAATAATAAAAAAGGACAAGTTTCAAGAAAAAGAAGGACAGAAATATGGGAAGTGGGAGAATTGATTAGAATTGAGGCATTCTCAGTGTTCTTCAGAAGGAAGGTACATATTGATTAAACTTAGACATTAACATTCATGATGTAGCTACTAACTGTTTTTTTTTGTCGGTCATGGGACTTGAACTCTGGGCTTGAGTACTGTCCCTCAGCTCTTCAGCTCAAGGCTAGGGCTCTACCATTTGAGCTACAGCACCACTTCTGGTTTTCTGGTGGTTTATTGAAGATAAGAGTTTCACGGACTTTTCTGCCTGGGCTGGCTTTGAACCATGATCCTCAGATCTCAGCCTCCTGAGTAGCTAGGATTACAGGCGTGAGCCACCGGCATCCGGTGCTACTAACTTTTTAATGATAACCTTACAATGCAGAAACAAAACATTTCCTAGACCAGTATAAGTTAAAATAAGGATAAGGAAAATCCCTGCCACCTAAATTAGAATGGAAGGAAGGTGTAGTGGTACATACATATAATCCTAGCACTCAGGAGGCTGAGGCCAAAGGGTCACAAGTTCCAGGCCAGCTTGAACTATATAGTGAGACTTTGTCTCAGAATTAAAGACAAAAAATGAAAAGGAGGAAGAGAGGATATTGAAGACAAAACATTCCCAAGTTAGATTTAAGAAATATATTTGAATAGATCAACTTGAATATTATTGCAAGAAACAGGTTGGTAAAGATAAATCACCAGAGTTAGTTAAAAAAAAATCTTAACAATAACAGCTGTTCTGGGTGTCAGCTCATGCCTGCAATTCTGCCTACTCAGGAGGTTGAGGATTGGGTTTGGTAGAAAAGACTCCATCTCCAATTAAACAACCAAACTGAAAGTGTGGCTTAAACGGTAGAGTGCAAATAACTAAAAGGAAAAGCAACAAAAGCCCTACTGAAGCTGGGCTGGTGGCTCACGCCTGTAATCCTAGCTGCTCAGGTTGCTGAGATCTGAGGATTGCAGTTCAAAGCCAGGCCCAGTAAAAAAGTCTGTGAGACTCTTATCTCCAATTAACTACAGAAAACTGGAAGTGGAGCTGTGACTCAAAAGTGGTAAAATAGCTCAGGGACAGTGCTCAGGCCCATTGAGTTCAAGCCCCACAATTGACAAAACAAAACAAAATACCCTCCTCCTCCACAAACCCCACAAAAACCTACTGAAATATGAAAACATAAAGATTGAGAAAGAGACCCAATAATTGTATGACCTATTGTCCAAGAATAGGTTTGTTATGTCTAGATTGTGCTTTCTGGACATCCAGAAACTACACCACCTACATCAACTAAGTAAAAAATCAAAGAGGAGACATTGAGATGATTGAAAGCTCAAATAGAAGCCTTGGACTAAATGATGGGATCATTGAAAACCAACTATCCCCCACAAAACACATTTTAACAGTTGGAATGATTTCTTTGGCCATTCTGAGTCTCTCCTTTTCTGTCCCTTTCCACAGTTCATTCACCCAGTTGTTCAAAGGTTGCAGCAATCTGAAAACAACTGCAGTTGAAAGGTGCCAGATGTTTGGAAATAAAAGCAAATAGGCCTTTGTTCCAGCCTCCCCAGGACTCACAGGCCAGCCCTGGCTGTCATTCCCAAGTTATAATGAGATTCAGTCCTTCAAGATCCAGACCTTTTCTTCATGTTGGAATGTGAACTCTGCAGGACAGCCACTTGCTAAAGCTCCCACTCACGTTCTTTCTTTCATGGTGCTCTGAGCTGGGGACCCATGGATCAGGCCCCAGGATCAGACTGTTCTTCCCAGGGTTAGGGCTGGCAAACATTGATCTCCTGTCCTCAACAAAGAGTAAGAGAAGGATAAAGGCTAGGGTCTTCCCAAACAATAACCGTTGCTGTATTATCCACAAATCTAAAAAAAATTCAAATAACCTCAGATTGGTTTTGAATTTGTAATTTTCGTCATTCAAATTAATAAACATTTACATACTGTATTCACCCATTTTCTGTGGTCCATCATTCACCTACCACAGGGTAGGTGAATTACAAAGAAAGGAAGTTTTCCTGGAGGTATATCTGAAGCCAAATAGATTGTTATTAGCAATGTAATATAAAGAATGTTGGAACCACTGGCTAGAAACTTGGGCAACAAATATCAGACCCTTCTTCATTGCAGTAATAGGCAACATTTAAAATCTCCCCTGGTATCTTCATTCAGGGTTACTTTCATGATTGCCTTTGTATGTCCTGTGGCATAGTTGGTCTTAAGACACAGAGGTGATCCTGGCTTATTTGGGGTTGGCACCCAATGAGGCTTTCAAAGTAGAAGGTGTGGAGTCACATCAGAGAAGTTAGAAGCCACAGCAGGAGCTCTTCTCTGGACCCTGAAGAACAACCTACCATATTATGAACGGACCACAACAGAATGAGCATGGTCTCTGAAGGCTGAAGATGGCACCTCAGCTGGCAAGCAGGAAGGACCTGGGGGCCACAGACCTATCATGAGCCTTGCTGAATTCTGCCTAGAGCCTGAATGAACTTGAAAGCAGTTTCTACCCAGAAGCTTCCTGGTTAGTCACTTGATGTTAGCCCATTGAGACCCTAATGTTTTTAGCTCAGACTGCACTGTGAATTTTGTAATAAGGTGCCAGACTTCTGACTGAGAGAACTGAGAGGTAATAGACTTGTATTGTTTTTCTTTGCTCAATTTGTGACAATTTGTTAAAGAGCAGAAGATGAAGACAATTCCTTATGCCAAAATAAATTCCATATGGAACAATGATGAATAGATATGATTGCAAAAAGTCCAATATTTTATGCTAAAATTATCATAAAATATAAACCAACTAGAAAAATGTGAGTAGCATGTATAAGAGCCAATTATTCCAGTATTTTAAAAATGTACTCAAATCAGTCATCAATTTTAAATGCTTAGCCTTACCTAAAATAAAATAATAATATAATAAAATAAAAAAATATATGAGTATTTCATTTAACTTTTATCAGTAAACATCAAAAGGTTTCTCTTGGGTGGGAATAACAGGCACTTACATGTAATTTTTATGATGTACATAATTGTGTCCTTTGAAGAGCAACTTGACAGTATCTATCACAATTTAAAATGCACAAACCTTAGCAACCCTACTTTTCTAAATTTATCCTAAAGATAACTCATAAATATGTACAAAATGGCACGGCCATTGTTACATATCCAGAACTTCCAGTGCTGAATATGCTTCAAAACTTAAAACTGCTTGGATTTTAGAAAGATAACGTTGTTGCAGACAATACAGTGTGTTTTGTAACAACTCTAGTGGGAGTTGGGATAACAACCTATAATCAAGCCCAGTTATATGTCAGCAAAAAAGATACATGAATTTACATTAAGCGGTACAAATAAAGACTATAAATAGCCTCATAGCAGCTCAGCTATAGTTTAGCTGCTGGATGAATGTGCCAAACTGTTGAAAAGACTCAGTTTTCTAAGCTGTTTGCGCTTTGGAATTGCAGATAAGGGATTTTAGACTTGTAGAAGAACATTTATTACAGCCTTTTTTTCCCCCCTGTAACAGCAAAAGAGTAGAGAAATTTAAGCATCTTTATCCAGCCTCTAGGGTTCTGGTAAAGAATGATGTCATAGCTATAAAATATATTAAAAGTAGTACTAGCGTTATAAAAAAGAGTGACTTTCAAAAAGATGGTGGATTAGGTGAATAAAACTGGATACAGTATTGTGAAATGTATATTTTTGTCTTTATGTGCAACACACACACAATCGCTCACAATTCAGAAGCAGGAAGGATCTATATATTGAAAAAATAAACAAACTGAGTTTTGTGATGGTGACAGTGGGGAAATGAACTAAACCAAGAGAAGCGCTAAGCAGTCTTTCCACTCCGTTCTGGTACTGAAGTTGTGCTTCACATAGTTCATTGTATTTTTATTATACACGTATTACTCAGAAAAAAATCTCTAGACTTTTATATAGTTAGTTCAAGTTGGATTCTCTGGAGCTGCAACTCTAGCGTTCACCTTCCGCATGAAGGGTGCGTGGGAAGATGGCTCCCGAGAGCAGAGAGACAAAGAAATGGAAATCTTTTGCGGAGGTTCAGTTTTAAGTGTGGGCAGCTGAGCTGGATGACCTGGTTGGCATGATAAAAATTGTAGATAATTGTGATAGTACCTATAATTCCTTATCAAGATCTAGATTATATTCTGCTTGGGCTTTTAAAACAAAGACATCAAGGGGGGGGGAACCCCAAAACCATTTGCACCTCTAACTGCTCAGTGAAAAGGAGAAATGAGAAGAGATGAGAAATTAGAATGTGACCTCGGAATGACAGTGTCTCTATTTTCATATTCAGGATGAAAGGGAAACCAACTGGAACAATGACACGTTTTTAGTATGAAGCCCCAAACAAAGCTGAACACAAAGTCCTAACAGCAATGGCCTCTGGGTGGAAGATGAGCGCCTTGGGAGAAGCTTCATGGCACAGGAAAGCCTCCAGGACTGGTTTGTAGTTCTGGCCGCTGTGGCGCCTCTTGGCCAGCAGAGGTCACCCTCGCCCTGCAGCTTCAGTGCCAAGGTTGGCAATAAGCTCCAGGAGCTGGACCAGTTCGGTGGCCAGCCCCTGGGCTCAGGGGAGGAGAGGATCTGAGTCAGGTGTAGGTGGAAAGAAACTCCCCGTTGGAAACTGGTCGCAGATGCTTCTGTGCTTGGTTTCTTTGCCTGCCACGTTAGTGATGAGGAACGTGGTCTGGTCATGGGGGTGAGGTGAGCCTGGTGACTATAACCCTTTGCTTGACAGAGATGGGCTCAGCTAGTCCTTCTACCCGGCCCAGCCCAGGGGATCTTAGGGAACTGAGTCAAGTTTCTTCAGGGACCTGAGTGTGGCCACCACACAGATCCCAGCAACCACCCAGGCGTTGTGAGTGAGAGCCTCCTGCCATCCCACACTGGTCTCCTCACAGAGTTCTCCTGACCTGTGAAAGTCAGGGGTGCAAAATCCACTTCCATGTAAACTCCCAACTCCTATTCTGCCCGCTAATTTGATGGTCGATCCTCTTATAGGAGAGGGGGCTCTATTTATTTGGAACATTCTCTCTTCCCCATTTTCTCTGCCTGTGTATGCTAGCCCTCTCAGATAGGTAGGCCCCCAACAGCATCTTGTAGCGTGGGTAGTTTGTTATTGCAATAGGTTATTATTGTACATAGAAGTTCTTCCCTTAAGACTGGCTTTGAGTCCATCCAACCCAAATTCTCTCATGGTCCCTTCTGTAAGGGACCTGTATCGGGACTAGAATACGTGACATTCGCCGCACTGGGAATCACCATAGCAACCATTGGAAGCAAACTTCAGGACCCAAATAACGATTATTCACCAAAGACTTGATTGTAGCCAGAAATAGGAGCCCAGGAGAGAAAAATCTGGTCATCTTTATCAGCTTTCCAAGGTTGCCTGGCTTTCTATTCACTATCTAGAGTTTTAACACACAGAAGCAGTCATCTCTTCTGAGGTTCAAGAAGCACATTGCTATGTTGGATGGAAAAAATGCATCAATGTTTACTTTCTGTCAGAGAATATCAAATGAGGCATTTCTTCGTACTAACTTATAGGCTAGCAATAGTGGTCATGTGCCCTGTCTTTGCAAAAGGGAATTCTCCTTCTTTCCTCAGGTTCATTTGAAACATTTTCGTGTCTTTTTCTCTTTAACTCCAGTGTCTCTAGCACCGCACTGTTACACTTGAGACACAAGTGTGTCTCCAGTATAGCCACGCCCGGTCCAAATAATAATCTCTTTTTGTACTTTTCTCCATCCCTCACAGGGTTCAGGATGTTTTCAGTTCTGGACCATTGTGGCCTTGGTTCATCCTCTTTGTTCTGAATAAACATTTTAAATTTGTCGACAGCTTCTTCATAGCAAGAGTCACAGATTTCTCTCAGCCAGAGCCTCATCTTCAATGCAACCTTGAACTCTGGCTAGGTCTTCCAGTGTGGGGTTCCAGCTGAGCCAGTGGAAACATGCCCTGGAATACACACTTCTCAGGTTCAGTTCTTTCTCCTTGCTTGACTGGTCAAGCTTATGCTGGATATGTCCGGTCCTGGGCCAGTTTGCTGGACTCCATGCCTCCCCTTGTAGATGTCCATCCTCTTAGTACTTTCTTCCACATGATTCTTAAAAGTATGTGTTTACAGAGTCTTCACATTACCACTTCTGTTACCTTAAAGTTTGTCAATCAATACTTTCATGCTGGTCTTCCTTTCACCTCTGTCTCCAGCTGTTGCATAGCCTGTAAGGCGCAATGTGCTCTCTGGTGCCGGAGAGTCGTTTCAGTTTGTCTTTCTTTTTTGAAACCAGTTGCTTTTTCTTGTCCTGGAGAAATTGTGTTGGAGTGTCTTATTTATTTTCTATTCTTGAGATCTGAGGTTTTGCTTGAGCTACATGGTCAAAGGAGACTTGAGACTCTGCTGTCTATAAAGAAAGAAGAGGTCATGATAGGGTGCTCTTTTCTGAGGAGTCTGCTGACTTTCTTGATGAGGAAGAACTCAAGCAAGACATTCATGTAAAAGCCATATACTATTGATATGTGTCACATTTCAGAGATACAGAACAATAGATCTATGTCATTCATATACTACTTATGGAAAGTCTTAGGAATGCCTGAAATTTCCCCTGAATTAAACTTGCGATCAGAACTGCTAGGCCTGGACCTTCTGCCTTAGTTATTTTGCATCTGACATTGACTGATGTATTGAAGACTGAGTTTAGTGTACACTTTATCAACTGGGAATTGAGTAGGTCTAAAAGTAAGACAGCAACATAGCCCTCTCAGCTCTTCTGAGTAAGACTCACTCTTCCTTTGAGCGAGGGGCAGAATCTTGAGATATTTATAAAATGCTTACCACAGTATCTACATATGGTAGTTATATTATTAGTGTTTATTAAAATAAATAAGTAATGAGTCACTGGAGACTTTGGTCTTGAGCATAGGCCTTTTCACCTGACCGTGTTGAGAAGGATTCATGAGGTTCTGCGTTAACCACACGAGGAACTCAACAGGAGAGCTGCTTGAAGCATGATCACATTTTTGCCCTGCTCACCAAGGGCCAAAAGGCAGTAGCTCCTTATATTTGGGGCACAGGCCAAGTGTGGGTTATTTCATTTGTATTGACACTTTCTACTCTTAAACAAATCCAACTAAGACTAAAAATAGAATTAACATTCACGTCGATTAATAACCTGAGATGCACAATTAGGAATAGTCATGAAAGTATCTATTAGGACGCTACTGATAATTGTTCTAAGTAAGCTAAAATGAAGATTGAAAGGAATAAATGTTTTTAAATTGTCAATAGTTAAAATAAATCCTCAAACATTAAACCATTATAATATACTGAAGCAATCTTGCAGTGGCTGAAAGAAATGACTAAAGGTCCAGCGTACCATTAGATGGGACAAAATAACTCAAGATCATCGATACATGTAAACTGAGATGTCCAGGGCTGGGACCCAGGTGTATACTCTCATTCTGAGCTTGTCCATTCCTGTCTTCTCCAGTACATGGAGTTTCTATCTCAACTGGCTCCTGGGCACTGCCCCTCCCCCAGTCACTCCTCAGACAGACACTTAGCATAGCGGCCTTGTGGCTTATGTCAAAAGTTTCTAGAGGGCTGGGAAGGTGGCTCAGTGGTAGAGTGCTTGCCTTGCATACATGAGGCCCTGGGTTTGATTCCTCAGCACCACATAAGCAGGACAAAAAAAAAAAGCCAGAAGTGGTGCTATGGCTCAAGTGGTAGCATGCTAGCCTTGAGCTGAAGAGCTGAGGGACAGTGCTCAGGCCCAGAGTTCAGGCCCCACGACCGGACCCCCAAAAAAAAGTTTCTAGAGGGGCTGGGAAGGTGGCTCAGTGGTAGAGTGCTTGCCTTGCATGCATGAGGCCCTGGGTTCAATTCCTCAGCACCACAGAAGCAGAAAAAGCTGGAGGTGGTGCTGTGGGTCAAGTGGTAGAGCGCTAGCCTTGAGCTGAAGAGCTGAGGGACAGTGCCCAGGGCCAGAGTTCAGGCCCCACAACCGACCAAAAAAAAAAAAAAGAAAGGAAAAAAAGTTTCTAGAAGGTAGGAGCATTCTTTGTCAGCATCACTTTTTTTTGTTTGTTTTGGTTGAGGGCTTGGGTGCTGTCCTCGAGCTCTTCAGTTCAAGTCTAGGGCTCTACCACTTGAGCCACAGCACCACATGGAGTTTTCTGGTGGTTAATTGGAGATAATAGTCTCATGGACTTTCTTGCCTGGGCTGGCTTTGAACCATGATCCTCAAATCTCAGCCTCCAGAGTAGCTAGAATTACAGGCATGAGCCACCAGCACCCAGCAGCGCCACTTTCTTTTACACAGTGGACATTCAACATGATTGCTGAACTGAAGAGCTCTCTGGTTTCAAGGAAGTTGAGAGAACATACTTAGGAAGATGTTGTGCATATGATCATGGCTTTGTAATACCTGATAAATCCAGATTCTCACAGCGCCCCTTTCTGTGACCTGGGGCCTGTATCCTGCTGCACCATGTCCAGTGGCAAACCTGATGCATGCCATTCTGCCTCCAGTGAGGCTGCTGGTACCAGCCCATCACTCTGCTGGTAAAAAGTATGTCTTAATTGGGAAAAAATGCAGTTACTGTGGGATCATAGAAGACCAGTGTTAGGTTGCAAGTTTGGGGCATTTCTCAAGTTGGAAAGCAAAGATCCTCCCCTTTATCCTATCAATTCTGGAAGGCACAGAATGGTGAGTATTTATGGGACAGTTTGCTTTTGCTCACACAGTGCTTTCTAAAGCAGGTGTGCCCAGGTGCAACGGGACATCTTAGCACCTATTGCCTCTCGCCATCAAGGACAGATTTCCTCAGATTGGCTGCCTGGCCCTGAAGAACACAAAAATATGGAACCCAATTCCCACTTCAAGTGGGAATTGCTCATGTTTTAAAGGACGTTTACTTGCCAAAGTGTGTTGTGCAGGAATCTTGTTCTCCTGCAAGATTTTAATAGGTAATAACAGAAGGTAAGCAAGTAGGAAACAAAAAGAAGGAAGTGGGGAGAGAGGAAAGGAAGAAAGGAGAGAAAGAGGGAGAAAGGGAGAGAGGAGGGGAAGGAGGAAGAGAACAAGGGAAAAAGAAAGGAAAGAAGTGAGGGGGAGAAAGAGGGAAAGAAAGAAGGGAAAGTGAAAGAAAAGAGAGAGAAAGGGAAAGAGAAGGGTAAGAAGGAAGGGTGTGAGGAAGGGAGGAAGGGAGTAATGGAGGGAGAAAGGGAAGAAAAGTTTCCATGGGAATAGATTTCCTTACTGTGAACCTTGTCAAGATCCTTTCTATGTTACGATCACTTTACCATGACCAATTCCCTAAGATGGCAATAATAAGATATTGTTTATTTTTTTTCCTTTGGATCTTCCTTACTTCACTTAATATGATTTTTTTCCATGTCTTTCCATTTCCTTACAACTGGGACAATGTCATTCTTTCTGATGGGAGCATAGAATTCCATTGTATGTGTGTGTATATACATATATACACATCATATACACATGTATACCACATTTTATAAGATATTGTTTATATAAATGTATGTAAACCCTTTTGAAGACATAGTGTGGCAAGAAAGCTCTATGGATATACATCAGACTCTATTGTCTATTCATCCCTTAACAGAACTCAAAAGATCTTTAGTACTGTTGTTGTAAGGCACCTTTCTTTTTTTCTCTTTCTTTCTTTCATTTCTTTTTTTAACAGAGTTTAGATAAAAGAAATAAATATTATTTCAGTGTAGTTTCTTGGTACATGGAACTATATAATTTTATATATAATTTTAGCCTGTTGTAACGTTTTTGGACTTTCCAAATACCTATAGTCACCATGTATTACTTATTAAATATAAAAATGATTAAATAAAAATTACATCTTTGTGACCATGGCTAAACTACCAAGGATACTGTTAGTTGTTAACGAGCGATTCGTTTGCCTTTCTTCCTTTGCATAGCCATTCTCTTATGGGGAGGGTGGTTCTTTCACAATGGGGTAGAAGTTGTTAGCAGGTGTTAGGACCTTAGACTCACTGACTCAGTGGCCGACAGCAGCTGCTAATGATCAAGTTATCTGCCGTGTTCCTGTGTCACATGATGGAGATCACAGGATGCCCTTTATATTTGCATGGGGATGTGTCCCTTACTTCCACCTGTTTGTGAATGGTCTCAGGACTTCCTCTCTTTTCAGTTTGTAGTCCAGCTGTACCTATTCCTAGCAGGTGCTTCATAAATGTTGGCTGAGTCAATGTACGTTAAGAGACTCTGATGGGGCATGTGTATTTAGAATGAGAAACCTTCAATGGACTTTTCTGTAAACTTTCCTTTTGAAGGAAGCTACAGAAGGTGGTTATGTTCTGTACATTTACAGCACTGGAAGATTAGGTAAGAGCTAGGTATTTATAGTTGTTCAAGCTGAGAGAGCTCAGGATGCATAGATAACCACCAGGGACTGCACATAGACATACATGAGCATGCACACACACATATGTATATGTACACACACTGTGAAATTAAGTATAGCTAAATCAACTTAGGGAACAAGATTTTGATAAGGATATGGGAAGCAACGAGAGTCAAAAGAAAAGACTTCTAAACTCAAGTTGAGTTGGTGGTGCAGAACAGGAGCTCTAGCAGTGGAGGTAAGAGAGGTCAGGTGAGGAAAGTTTCATGCATTGACAGCGTGGACCAAGTTACACATGGACAGAAGGAGACAGATGCGCTGGGATGCTTCATCCTAATTAATTTTGATAACATTGCTAGTCCATTTGTCCTATTTCCTTCCTATGTTTTTGCCTTATTTCCACCCTATTTCCTTCCTATATTTTCACTGGATAGACTAGAAGGAAGGAAAAAGGGATTTGAGAGATTCAATCAACATAAGGTACTAAGTGGGAAATGCTAGAGTCCTCTTTTACCCAATCAACTGTCAATCAATCACTCACATCCCTATTTCCTGACCTCTGAATCCACTCATCAAATAAGACTACCACAGGCTTTAGAAACAATTATCTACATCTCCCGTAATCAGTCATTTTCACACTGTTCTGCAAAAACAGTTCTATACAAAAGAAAAAGGGGGAATGAATTTGCTAGCCTACAAAAAAATCACGTTATTTTGACTATGTTTAAAATTTACTGCAGCAAAGCTTCCTGAGTTCTGTGCTGTTTTAGCTCTTGTGTTTGATGTGGCTATTTATTTGGAGAGGAAGTTGGGGAACAGAGTGGTTTGCTTCCCCCAACAAACACCAGCTGATCAGATGTCCTGTTGGGTTAGATTCATGGGTATGATGCAGTCTACAAACTGGTCATCAGTATACCGGTTATCCTTGCCTTCTGGCTACGTGATACAAAGACAGGACCTGTAACACAATGCTGCTTAATATATCAATAGATTGAATGCACAAGGGAATGAATAAATGAATTCCTAAGAAGTAGGACAATGGGTATTTTATCCTGGCAGACAGCTGCCACATTACATGTAACATCTTGGCTCTGTATCTCAGTCTTAATAAAATTCAGGTCCTGAATTACATTAAAACAGATAAAATTAATGACAGAAAATGAATGGTTGGGGGAAAGATTAGTTTCTGGAACAAAGAGAATGATTTGACCATAGCCATAGCTGCAGCATGGATGTGAGTTAAAATCCAGGCCTTGAGGGATTCCTGACTAGATATTGTGTCCTTGATGTGCCCTTGTGTCAGACATTGAAATGGCTTCATGTTGGCAGTTCCTATTGGATTCCCAGCCACTAATTTCTTCACTCCAGTTTTTTCTCTCATTACTAATTTCTGCTAGAAAGACTGAGAGAATGAACAAAGTGGTCCCCATGCCCAGTTTGCTTTTCATATTGAGATGGCTACATGTCCAAAGAGCTCAGCCTTCTGGGCTCTTCTGAGTTCTTCCCAAGGGAAAGTGCCCCTCCATGTTCCTCATCCTGGGAAACAGCATTGTCTTTCCTGCAGATGGCCAAGCCAGGAACAGATGTGCCCCCTGACCAACCACTGGATCCTCTGAAATGTTTCCCTCGTAAACATGATTCTACTCTTCATCTATGTCATCAAGTCCCTCCACTCATCTCCTATGGATCATGTCTACTGTTTTACCCCAATTTGAGTCCCATTTCTAACTAGGAAGATGTCCTCAGCTCCAGCTGGGGTTATTCTTCTCTTCCTTAAATGTTGAAGAGTAGCTATACCCAGACAAAGGCCAGACTCCTTACCAGAGTGTACAGCTAGCTCTGTTTGCTTTCTCTCCTTGCTTTTTTAGCCCCCTTTCCCTTCCCTGGATGTTTTGATGATAAATCACATTGTCACCTTAAATATGAAGCCTTTCCTGATCATTTACTTGGTTCTCCAGATTCATCTATTGCTCATTATTTCTCGTGCCTCCTCCTTAGCTTGAGGAAGCACCACCGCAGTGGTTCAGGAAATTACATCCAGGCACGGCCATGTCTAAAGGAAGAAAGCAAGTGTTTTCTCTTGACTTTTTTTCTTAGGAGTGAGGATTCTTTTCCAAGAAATCCTCAGAGGACTTTACCTCATGTTTAATTGGCAAAGGTTGAGTCACATGCCCTTTTCAAAACGAGTTACTGGCAGGTAGAACAGAATGACTGTGATTAGCTTTATTTAATCATTTGGGGGTGGCTGTCAGGGAATAGATAAAAAGTGGTGGCAGCCTCAACTGAACTTGTTCTGAGGTCTGTTAATGCCACTAGAGGGTAGCCTCCTCCCCACCAGGGAGGGAAAAAAGGCTTTCGTTACATTAGAGAAGGGAGGAGAGCTAACAGGGCCTTTGGAGCTGTATAGACACAGGCTTGTTCTCCACTTCTCTATGGAATCTGCTTAGAATCTACTGGGCCTCTGAAGTTCAAGTCTCTGCCCTTCAGATTTCTCAGATGAAGTGGAGGCTACTTCCCGCTATCATAGATAGCAGCTGCAATGGCCACAAGAATTTCCTTCCCTTATCATTTCTGTCATTTGTATTCTATGTATTTTTGTTTGAGTGAAGTCACTGCTGCATTTGTATGTATGGATGTGTTTATGTATACTTGTGGTTTTGTTTATTCATGGCTTGAAAGATAATGGGCAAAACTATCTCCTAAGAAACATGGTTTTTCTGTTATTACTTTCTGGAATTTATGAGATCTTTGTTGACAATTTGAATTGCATGCTATATAAAAAAATCTTATCTTAGTTTTTATTCCACGAGAGTGTTTCCAGTGTGTCCATAGTGGTTTATCATAGTCCCTGGAGATGATTTATGCAGAAAGTTTTTGTGATTATGGCATTTAGAGTAATATAATTTTCTCTCTAGACATTACACTGATGTCAAACATAGTAGAATCTTAAAGAAGTCCCAAGTTTCCCCCAAACTTATTACAATTCTGAGTCATTTATTTATTTATTTATTTATTTATTGGGTCCGGTCCTGGGGCCTGAACTCTGGGCCTGGGCGCTGTCCCTCAGCTCTTCAGCTCAAGGCTAGCACTCTACCACTTGAGCCACAACATCACTTCCAGCTTTTTTCTTTTTGCTTATGTGGTGCTGAAGAATTGAACCCAGGGCCTCATGCATGAAAGGCAAGCGCTCTACCACTGAGCCACCTTCCCAGCCCCCTGAGTCTTTTATATTTTATTTTATTTTATCCAATAGCAGTTAGTAAAAACCCTTGAAAAACAATTGGAGAAGTTATCCTAGTCTACTAACAAACTTCTAGCCCTCAGGTTAGATCTGCGGTCTTCATCACTAAGGGATGACATAGGCATGCATGGGATGAACTAACTTTGTACTCCAAAAATAATTAATGAGAAATTCACTGAACACAAGCATTTTCACTTTGAAGAAGTCATTTTGCACATTGGGACTAAGGTTGCACCCCTAAAGTCTCTATCAACTTCCGTGTCCTAGTGGAAAACTCTAGGATGATTAGCACAAACACCAGTTCTTTTTGTTACTGAAAGAGGTTTTGACAGTTTATTTGTTGTCATGTTTGAAATTAAATATAGAAGATGGATGAGCTGTGGAACTCGTTGAGCTAGGGATTCTTGTCACTCTGTGCTGTAATGCATTTCCTGTCTGGGAATTCTTCCCAGTCTCTGGTGAGTTGGCTATGAGGTAAAGGGAAAGAAAGTATAGGTTTTCATAATGAAAGAATAGCTACTGGGAGTCAGTTGTTATGGGAAAAACTACTCATTGCTGCCTCTGCCTTCCAAGTGCTGGCGATGCAGGCATACATCACTATGCTCAGCTTGAAATCAAAAAGTTTTAAAGAAAACTCTAATTTGAAATGGTTCTTGATAAAGGCAATATGAATCTGATAGAGCACTAGGAGATGCTGAAAAACTTTTGAGATATTTCGACTTCAGTAGCTGTGAAAGAAAACAGGTTGTTTTTTTTATTAGATCTCAAAAGTTTGGTATAAGCAGGTTTAAAGGAAAGAAAAAACTATAATGGAGCTAACTGGAGAAGAAGAAAGGGAAGGACAGAGGAGGAAAATAAAGAGTCTTTGAAAAAGGGGAAATGTGTGGAAAGAAGCAGGTTTTACTTATAAATCACATCACAGGACAGGCATACTATCATTGAGTTCCCGTGCTTATCACATGTGAAACCAAAGCAAGAAAAGCTAGGCAGGCTATTGTGCCAGCAGGTGGCGCCTTAACCATCTCATAAAAACAAGAGGAATGAACAGGATTCCATAATTTTCCTTGAAGAAAAGTTCAGTCATCAATGTACATTTATACTGGGCAGGTATAGTAAGGGGAAACAAAGGAGGCAACAATGCTTGATAAGAAATGGACTCATACCTTGCTCATGTAATTGCAACCCCTCTGTACAGTATTTTCACAATTAAAAAACTTAATAAAAATTTAAAAAACCCACACATGTTGGGCTGGGAAGGAGGCTCAGTGGTAGAGTGTTTACCTCACTTGCATAAGGCCCTGGGTTCCATTCCTCAGCATCACATAAAGAGAAAAAGCCAGAAGTGGCACTGTGGCTCAAGTGGTAGAGCACTAACTAGCCTTGAGCTGAAGAGCTGAGGGATAGTGTCCAGATCCAGAGTTCAAGCCCCATGACCGACCAAAAACAAAAAAAAAGAAACACATGTTTACAAATTAATTTCTTTTCCAAAGATTTATTTCTTTTTCCAATTTTATATTCTAGTCATGTTCAATTTAATTCCTCTAAATGTGAGATACCTCAATGGATTTAAAATATAATTGCCACACACCATTTCTGTTTATATCTCTGTATTTCATACTGTGTTTCTTTAGTGATTATTGTCTGAAGTATTGTTGTAGTATATTAAGTAGCTAGAGAGGAAGGGATTTATCTGGAACTGTTTTCACAATTAATCCAGTCCTGCTCAGTACCATGAAGATTCTCCATGGCCAAAGATTTCCCCAATGCTAAGCAACCTCTCGGACTCAGGGGGCACCCTGTGCCGGAGATAGTGAGCATTTTTGGCTTTTGCAAACAACTCTATGTAGGTTGGATTTGGGGACTCATCTTGGAAGCTTCCTGCATACTCCATGGACTCTGAGAGAATTTGTGTACTAGCATTCCTGCCTGGCTTTGGATCAGGGTTGAGGGATCTGGTCTCATCAGCATGTGTCATTGTATCACCAGTTGGGCCGGAGCCATGGTCTTGCTCTATGGGACTGGTGGAAACCTCTTGACCTTGACATAGAACAGAGATGCCCTTGTTGGGGTCTATGCCCTCAGGGAGAGTTACAGAATCTTCTTCCCCTGTTGATGGTTTCTCTTCTTCCATGAAGCAGGCACCAATGTCACTTGGAGATTGCTGTTCTTTGCCCCTCAAGGAGTTTCTCATCTGGTGCTTGGTTTTGTGTATTTCCGGTGTCATATAAGCTCCCAATGCTCTAAAAAAGAGGGTTTAAAAACAGAAGATATCTCTGAACACTGGTGAAGGGGCTTGTGTTAGATCTTTCTGGTGTGTACCACTGACCCTTCAGTGTGACATCGGCTGAGGAACTGAGGTGTTGAGAACAAGTGGGGAGTAGGAACAGGAAGTGATCTTGTGGTCAGAACAGGAAGTGACCTTGTAAGAACAGGGAGTGATCTTGTAAGAACAGGAAGTGACCTTATGGGGGAGGGGGAAGTCTGTGCTTAGGCAGAAGGAGAAGAATGTAGTAGAGATCAGTGGAGAGGTTGAGGCCATAGCCATGAGTTTAATAATTTCTTACCTGGTTTTAGGTTTTAGGACTCTGTGTTTCTGTCCTTCCAGCGGCAAGAATGTGGAGGCTTGTGGCCTTTTCTGAATTCCACTTTTAAAATCAGAGGAGAATCTTTTCTTGAGGATCTCTGCTTTGATTAATTAATTAATAAGTGAGTTAATTAACTTACAGTTCAACAAAATGAATACCAGGAAGCTGGAACATGTGTTGTGTGTGGAGAAAGTCAAAGGGAGGGGGGCAGATGAGCGTAGTGAGGAAAGGTGAACAAATGTAGTCATCATATTCAATGTACACATGTAATGATGGAAGCAGGTAATATGAGGGATGAGTGGGTTGGGAGAATGGTGGAAAGGGTGGCATCGATCAATATGACATGTTGAATTGAATTCCTTTGAATAACCACTTAAAGTTTAACAAAAACAAGAAGTGTGCTAACATGGGCTGGATTGTGTTCCTAGAATTTCACATGTTGAAGTCCTAATCTCCAGTTTCTGAGACTTCGATTTTGTTTGGAAATAGGCTCTTTACAAAGATGATCAAGTTAAAATGAGTTCACGGGGTGGGTTCTAATATGGGATGATGGGTTGCTCTCATGAAAATAGCAACGTGAACAGAGATACTCAGGGAGAGCACTTTGTGAGGGGAGGAGTATTAAGAGGAGACCTCCATCCACCCCACAGAAAAGGGGCTACAGCAGCTCTTTCCTCTCCCTGCAGAAGAGCCAGGCCTGCCCACATGAAGATTTGGACTTCTAGATTCCAGAACTGGGAGACATGAAGTTTGTTGGGTCAAGCCATTCAGTGATAGGGTCCTAGAAAATGAATGCAACAGGAAAAGATGAGTCAGGGAGCTAAAAAGAAGGCTTCTGGAGAATGAATATGTGTGGGTTCGTTATGTACACAGTTGTTCAGCACAAGGGGTAAAATGGAAAATCTGGAGCACTTGTGTGTGTCTTTGTTTAATTTGTAACAAAGCCTTACAGACAGTGCAAATAGTAAATCCTCCTTTGCAACCCAGAACTTATTGCTGATACGAGATTTTGGTTGGCAATGTGAGGCTTTAATTCACACAGGTTGCTCTGAGAATAAAGTTGATGTAAAATAAAAAAAAATGAAAAATCTTTATGCCGGTCCTAATATTTACCTACAGCATGTCAAAGAGGATTAGAAACACGGATATCAGAGGTCTAAACTGCCTTGGTTCACTAAGGTTTTGTTTGAATGTTTTACTTGGCAAGCATAATGTTTTCAAAAATGAAATAACTGGGTTGGGAGCATTTCGTCTCAGTCACTACAATTATGTGACTTCCTATTCAGAGTCTGAAGTGAGCAACCATACTTAGATGAGCTTCTTGTACTTAGATGACACTTCTTGTAGTCATGGCTGCTACCAAGGATCCAGTTCCTTTCAGGATATCTTACAAGTTGGCCATTGGGAGTTGAATTTTTGCATTTGTTTGCTTTAGTAGGAATGAGTTCCTTAAATCTCCAGTGGGTTAGGGGTGGGGTCTAGCTCAGTGGTAAAGCACTTATCTATCCTGCACAAAGCCTTGAGTTTGATCAGCTCAGCAGTACAAAAAGGATAAAGTATCTACAGTGGTTTTTAGACGCGAAGCACAGAAGTATGATTGTACCATGAACCCAGAACTCACATTAAACTCATATTCTTTCATCTGAATGTTTCTTTGTGAAGTAGCCAGGATAAACAATAGTCCTCTACGAGTGTCTCTTTCTCTCCTGTTCTTGGAGACAGTTGGGGTATTTTCAAAATATGGCAGAACCATATCTATTCCCTATAAAAGAAAGGGTTTTGAGCTACATCTAGCTAGGCTGCTTTTCTGCTGTTGATGGTTACAGTGCCAAAAGGTTCTTCTCTGCAGTGTGATCTTTCCACGGTGTGATCTGCAAAGGTGTGATACTGCTGTATCCATGTGCTTTGCCCCAATTGATTCAGTACAATTGAAACCATGCTTTGTGCCAAGCATTACACTCTGGTGGGCATATTCCTCATTACAAAGCTCAGCTAATTTTACTTCCTAAATGTCCCGAGTCTGCTCTCTTCACTTCCTTACCTGGCCAATACCATATTTTGGGATTTCAGATAATGATGTTCATTTGGAATTCTTTCAAGCATGTCTTTACTGTGAATATACCCTGAGGCTATTGTGTGTGTGTGTGTGTGTGTGTGTGTGTGTGTGTGTGTGTGTGTGTGTGTGGGCTTGTCCTGGATCTTGAACTAGGCCTGGGTACTGCCTTTGAGCCTCTTTGTGCTCAAGGCTGGTGTTCTACCATTTGAGCCATATACCAGCTTGTTTGAGTAGTTTATAGGAGATAAGAGTCTCATGAGAACTTTTCTGCCCAGACTGGCTTTGAACCGCTATCCTCACATCTCAGCCTCTTGAGTAGCTAGGATTACAAGCATGAGCCTCTGGAGCCTGGCTCCCTGAATATTTTTATCTTAAGCACTGTAGTTAGAGGGTGCTCTCTCTCTCTCTCTGTCTCTGTCTCTGTCTCTCTGTCTCTCTCTCTCACACACACACACACAAACACACTTTTGAACTTTCAGTCTCCTCACTAACAAATCCTAAAGGATAAAATCTAGTTTCTTTTGCAAGATCTGTGAGTCTATTTATAATTTGAGGCACTATCTACCCTATTTGGCTTCTGGAAACTTCATATGAACCTTCCCAGCCCCCTTTCATCTACACTGAACTATTTGGAGCAAGCCATGTTCACTGATGTGCCTTTCTTCTGGATATGGCCCCACTCATTCCACCGCCCCCATCTCACCCACATTCTCTTCCTACTTCTGGATTCTGTGCACAGTGCCTCTCCTGGGACATCTTATGTAAGGGTCCTTTGACAGATGTAGGATGCTTACAGAACTCCTGCCCTACTTTGTCTACAACTCTAATTTAGTTATTAGGATTTTTGAAGATAATGTTGTGTAAGTACAGCTACTTCCAATTGAAATATGAGCATCTCTAGGACACAGGCCATATTTTCTCAGATTTCTTCTGTTCCTGCCTCTTTCTGAGTAGTTGTAATCATGTTTTGTGATTTCTGGTCTGAAAAACATCTGATGCAGAATAATATGCCTTAGTATTTTTGAGTTTCATTTCTAATCTACTAAGGCAAAGCTCTAAGATGAGGACTAGCAATACACATGTTTAAAAATTTTTCACTCAGGAGCCTAGAATTGAGTATGGATAATGGTTTTGGGAAATGGATTATGGAGAATCATTGTCTGATAACTACTGGTGCAGTTTGTGGTATTTCCTTTCTCTGTCCCTAATTTTACTGTCAAGAGGTCTGAGACATATAGGACACAGAAACACAAAGAACGTGGAAACAGTTCATGGAAAATTTGAATCGATATTTCCTTTTTCCTTGTCCAGACTATTTCCATATACTGTGGCTGTGGAAAATGCTTTACTCAGCAAAGGACGGCCACCTCCTTAGGGTTGGGCCTTTTATATGAATGAGCACATGATCTCCACTGGTTTATTTATTTATTTTATTTTATTCCTTGAGGCTTAAAGTGAGAATCCACCAAAAGTTTTCTAGGATCCTTTCCCAGTAAGTAAACACTCCTTCTGGGTTGATTGAATCATTTATTTCAGGGAAAATGAAAACTGAGGCATTCATTTTAATCAGGAGTCATCTTTTAAACTCAAGGTGGCCAGAAATACTTAAAAATAACTAGAAATAACTGAAGGGTAAAAATAATTGCCAGGCGAAATGTTTGGTCATTACTCATGGCTTGTGTGATCTATCTGTTAAACTATGTAGATCTGAAGGGCTTCCCAGTTTACCATGCCACCCGACTCCTTCAGAATTTACATCATCATTGTGCTTGTCTCAAGGAGGAAGCGGTACAGTCATAAAGAACAGAGTTTACCTATGCTATGCCAAAACATGAAGTAATAGTAAAATCTAGTTATTGTAATGACAGAGAAAGAGAACCAGTTTCTGCAAACTACAATGGAGGCAATTTTGAACAAAACAGTAGGAGACTTAAATTCAGTAATGAATTTCTACTGCTGATCAGAGCTGACATGTCTTTAGTATTCCTAATTTACATCCTACTCCAATTGCTCACTGAATCCTCAAGTGTGTCCATGTCACATTTCAAGAAGCTGAGGTTATAATCTCAGCTTATATCAGGTTATCATCTTAGGTTATAATCTCACTCTTTCTCCTTCACTCTCAACCTTCCTTTGATAAAATGCGCAAGGAGAGTGACTCATACTGTAGTAAGCCACTCAATAAATTAGATTGCAATCAATAGTTAGATTGCAAGGAGAAAAGGAGGGCATGGAATCAAGTCAGCTCAGATACAGTGAAAGGAAAGCAGATTGAAAAGGAAAATGAGAAAGTGGAAATGTCATCACTGGCAGCCTGAGAAGTGTTAAACGCTCGAATCCCAGACCTGTGGGATTCAAGGAGGGAGGGAATGAGAGTATGGAAGGCAGAGGTAGGATAAAATTCAGATGAAGGGGGAAGTTCTCACTCTGCTGGTGTTGAGTCTCTGCAAGGACCCCTGTCTTGAGGTGAGGCTCTCATTCTCCCCTCAGCCACATGGTGAGCTCTGCCCATCACCCCACCCTGCCTCCGCAGGAGACGGCTCCCCAGCCCCACAGGCCTTACCTTGCTGCAGCCTCTGCAGTTCGTTCTGGAGCTGTCTCTGCTCCCAGGCCAGTGATTTCATACGGTAGAGACATATGTCCTCCAGTCTCTGCACGCTTAAGCTGAGTCTGGCCTCTGCTTGCTTGGCATTCTTCCTCTCCATCTCAATATTATACAGTGGTCCCCTGACCATGGTCCTCTTCATCCTCCTCATGGGCTAGAGAGAATGTGACAAAGGCCCTTCCAGCCCACCTCAACTCAGCTGGGGAAATATGGCTGAGAGGCTGACCTCTGCCCTTGCATAGGCAGCCATGGTTTGAAGCCTGTGAATTTTTGAAGCCAAAGCTACTTACTCGCATGGAGGCACTATTGGTAAATGCTGCCTGTAATAAAATGAGCTTATGGAGTGACAAAGAACAATGGAGGGTGAGCTTGTTTCCCTGAGTCTCAGCCTCCTCACCAGCTTAAACAGTGATTGACAGCAGCCCCCAATCAGATGCCACAAAGACCACCGAAGTGTAGGAACTATTGTTTGGGGAAGAAAATGAAGAGTCTGTTCAGAGGTCCAGAGAGGATTTGGGGGCTTAGGGCACAGATTATTTGGAGCCCCCTCAGCTCACCTACTCATGTATAGGCAGGATCATTCAGTCACCAATCCTGCCACATCCCTGTGCTAATGGAGAGATTCATAACTTTGCCCTGTAATAATTCAGGAGAGTTAATATCTCAAAGAGTGGACTGAAAGTTATGGAAACAGCCAAGGTGATGGAGGGAGTCAAGAAAAAGTTTATATATATATATATATATACACACACATACACACATATGTATCACTATATATGTATATATTCATATATAGACACATACATATGTGTCTATATATGTGAATTTTACTTATCTCTTAGGGAGAATAATATTAAGTTATTTGCAGGGAAACGGATGGATATGGAAAAACATGCTAAGTAAGTCAGGCACATATTTTCTTTCATAAATGACAGATAGATATGTAAACATATACAAGGTTAAATATACTAATATATTGACTAAGAATAAACAAATGTATTCACTAAAGCGTGATACATGCAGGGGAAGATTTCAATGGTGTAACTTTTAAACTACTAACTCCCAGTGTAACAATATGAACACCAGGAAGCTAGAAACATGCATGGAGGGGATGGGGAATGAGATCATGGAGAAGTGGGCAGACAGAAGGAGAGATGAAGGGCGGATGAATGCAGTCATAATATCCAATGTATATGTGTGAAAATGGACCCAGGTAAACTGAGGCGGTAGGTGGGGTTGAGGAGGATGAAAGAGGAAGATGAAAGGGGTGACATTGATCAGGATGCCCTGCACTTGTAATCTGATGTGTTGAATTCAAATCCCTTTGTGCGATTACTGAAACAGAATACAGAAAGAAAAGCAAGAGGAGTTCGCAGAGTGAGGTTTACTGATTACAAATAGAACAGCCTAAAAACTTAATAGCCTGAGTGGCTCAGGGAAAATCAGATTGGGCTTAAACGCCTCTTTCTGCCCACCTCCGTCTCTGAGACTTTTAATCCTTTCTACTCTTCACACACCCTGATGCACAAGGCCTGGTGCACTCCCACAGGTTCCTCAACAGTAGCATCCAACACCAATGGAGACATTTTTCCTCTCCTTTCACATCTCCCCCCCACCCCCACCTCGCAGTGATCAGCACGACATGGGGGCAGGATATAATTAGATTGCTAAAGATACAGCCGCAGTGGTAATTATACAGAAAAAACAAAGATTAGCGTAAGACAGAGACTACAGTCATAGACAAGACAGCTAGATTTAGAGCCTAAATAGCAGACTAAACTTTCATTGAAGAAGCAGGTAAGTAGCACTTACCTACACATGCAGAGTTCTCAGCATGAGCCTTATATTTTTCAGTAAATGTGGGAGTCTGTGTAGAGAGGGGCAGAAAGGTGGGTCCTTGGAGAAGGCTGTAGGGGAGAATGTTGACACACTCGAAAGTTCTCTTCTTGCCTCCTTAACTCCTGGATCTGGAATGCTATTTTCTTGGGCTATGGGAACCAGTCCCTGGCAGAGGGGCCAGAGCTCTAAGGCATTCTGGGAGTGAAGGAAGGCAGCCAGCATCTAGCCTCACAGAGCCCCAGTGCTGCTCCTTCTTGGTTCTTGGCGGTGTCCATGGGAGCTAAAAATGAAAGCAGGACTGCCTTACTAGATTCTCTCTCTCTCTCTCTCTTTCTCCTTCCTTCTTTCTCTTTTCACTCTTTCTCCTCATTCACCATGTTCTTCCTTCACCCTCCTGCTTCTCAGAAACCATGTCAGAGCCCCTCTTTCCCCGGAAACAAAGCACTTTTTGTTTGTCTGTCATGATCATGCACATTTCATGAAGGAGAGTTCTCAATTTGTTTAATCTACGTTATTGCACAATGTACTGTTCTCAGGCTGCTCTCCCTGTTCAGTGCTCTTCAGAGTTTATTCAGATTTTTAAGGTGGGGCAAACAAACATTTATAAAATACATTTAAAAATCAACTTTTGTGCTCCCATGTGGATAGCTGCCATGGAAGTGATAGAAGGGAGAGTGGGACTGTGAGTTATACAATGAGATCCTGGGTGGGACTTTCACTGTTGCCTTGGGGCCCTATCTGAAAATACAAGGCAATGCAACACACCACACTCCAAAGCCAGCTGCCAGCACCAGGGCCTCATAATCCCCCTAGAGCTTAGGAGAGGCAGCTGAACAGGCCCCATTACCCGCAGTCATCACCCAGCAAACAAACTATTCTAAGGAGATTACCAGGACGAGGGAGGAGAAGGGAGAGGGAGCTACATTATCCTCTCAGTAGGAAGTGGTTCCTTTCCAATGCTTTCCCATGAGGTCATTCTCTCACTCCAAGGAATGGGAGAAGAGAAGAATTAAGAGAATCAGGTGCTATAAAGGGGGAGATTGGCACCTCACTCCATAACTACAGGCTCCATGGAGACTGACCAAGCCGTCCTCACTGTAGCGGTTGCTACTATGACTGACAACAGGGAAGACTCCTATGTGCTATCTTGAGAACGAGCAATAATGGATAGGCAAAACTCTTAATTTTTTTTTTATTGTAAAGGTGATGTACAGAGGGGTTACAGTTACAGGAAAGAGTGCATTTCCTTCCTTCCTTCCTTCCTTCCTTCCTTCCTTCCTTCCTTCCTTCCTTCCTTCCTTCCCTCCTTCCTTCCCTCCTTCCTTCCTTCCTTCCTTCCTTCCTTCCTTCCTTCCTTCCTTCCTTCCTTCCTTCCTTCCTTCCTTCCTTTCCTTTCTTTTGTTGGTTATGGGTCTTGAACTCCAGGTCTAGGTGCTGTCCCTGAGCTCTTTTGCTCAAGGCTACCACTTTGAGCCACAGCTCCACTTCCAGAGTACATTTCTTTTGGACCAGTGTCACCTCCTCCCTCATTTTCTCCCAGATTTTCCCCTCCTGACCCTCCTTCCCACAAATTGTATGGTTCATTTCCAACATAGTGTCTTGTGAATATCGCTGCTGAATTAGTTCACCCTTTGTCCTTCCATTTCTGTGCTTCCCCATCCCTTCCCCAAATCAGATAAACTTACATACAAGACAAAAGGCACAGAAATCAAAAACAGTGACAAAGGAAACAAAACAGAAAAAAATAATCACAAAAAGTAAAATAAAAACTTCTTGTTTCTCCATGGTTTCCCGTATTTGCAATAACTAGTATATGTCTGAGACAAACAGAAAAGGTCAGATAAGTTGATGTTAGGGAAAAAACCCTAATATATATATTCAAATGTTTTTTTCTTTCATGCAATTGTTTCTAACATATCTATAAGATTATTTCTTTGTTGATTTGTATGTCCCTCCCCCACGGTATAACCCTGCTTTCACTGTATTTGATGTTGGTATAATTTGTGGAGGGGAAGGGGAAAACAAATAGTTTAAATACGGATACAGGTGGACCCATTGCAACAATGATATGTACAAGTCGTTATGTCGAAAAACGAACTTTACAACTTTGGTGAGGTGAGGAGGGAGGGAGGTGGATTCGGTGGGGGGGTGTGGAGGGGGGAGGATGGGAAGGGATGGGAAGGGGAAACAAAGGAGGAGGCTACAATGCTTGATAAGAAACGTACTCATTATCTTGCCCATGTAATTGTAACCCCTCTGTACAGTATTTTCACAATTAAAAAAAAAATCCTCTTGTTTCTATGTTAAGCATCATATTATATGATTATGTGCACATAGCTATTGTGCCATTGTAATTCTCTCTTAAGAATATCCTCCTTTGGTGTCACTGTGAATGTTTAGAGTCCTGTTTAATGTATCATGTCCAAGTGTAATTTGAAGAGTTTACAAGTGCACCACACCCCAACCCCCCCCACACGCACACACACACACACACACACACACACACACACACACACACACACACACACACACACACACAGTCTGCCTCATTATTCACAGCTTTTTTGGGTTTCACTGTCTTCTTTCATAGATTCGATTCACCTGGGTATCACCCACCCTCCAACATTTTCTAATTCCTTTCTAATCCCTTCAGACATTACCACAATTGTCAACATCTTACATGTTGACATCTTTTAGGTCTAGCAACATATGAGAAGAAACACACCCTTTGTCCTTCTAAACTTGCCTTACTTGGGTTAATATTATGATCTGCAGGTGTATCCACTTCCTTCTGCAAATGACTTCATTTTATTCTTTTGTACTGATTAATAATCTGTTCTTAAGGAATTACTTATGCTTCTGCATGACTGAAGAATCCTTGCATTTGCCAATGCCTTTTGAAAGACAGTTTTGTTGGGTAGTGATTTCTATGTTGATCTTTTTTTTCTTTCTCGAACTAAAAAAAAAACCCCAAAAACAAAAACCGCCTTTCTGCATCATTTTCTGGCTTGCATTGTTTTCACAGGACAACAACTATGATTCTTTTATATGTGTTCCTTCAGACATACTAAATCTTTTTCTTTTGTTGTAAACCTGACTGGTCAATATATCCCAGACTCACCT
>NW_024870695.1:24345000-24705000 GCF_019054845.1 Dipodomys spectabilis | reverse complement strand
ACACACAAGAACTTTGTAAAGATAAGTTGGGTATAATAGAACAGTAATAAAAGCCTGAGTTTTATAGATAAGTTGTGCATGAAATGTGTGTTCTGCAGTAAAATAAAATTAGACTGGGGATTTATACCCTGAAAGTTTCTAAGGGATTTCTTTCCCCTGCACACAAAGAGAAGTCAGCAAGGCATTACATTTATGCTCTTTAGAATGTGTTTCATGCATTTGAAGATGATATTATATTTTTTTTGAAGATGATATTTTAAAGCGAGCAAGATGCTCATAATTCCACACTGGACTTTGTCTTTTGACTTATTGAGTCTTACATCTATCAAACTTTGTTTGCTCACATGTTTTCATGTATAGCTCAGTGCTTTAATTGCAATGTGTACTTTTTTTCACACCTTAATATGTGTGTAGTAATGAGATCAAATCAGTATATTTAATATGCTAAAAGTTGTTTCTTCTTTGAATGTTTTCTTTCACCACTTCTAGTCAAGTCTGTATGATGTTATTTAGCTACATCTCAGAACAAAGCTATCAAGTTAACCAGGTGTCTATTTTCCTCATTTAAATTACAAAGGAATATACCATACTTCAATTTTTTTTACTTTTGAACTTGAGTGCTCCTCCTGATGGAAGGTATGACTTAATCTGACAAAAGGGATTTCTTTTTTGCTCTTATTTTAGCAAGAAAAAAAGGGTTCAGTTGGTCTGAAGAGAAATGTAAGCAGAAGGAGAATATAGTAGTGCTGTGTGCAGGATGCCTTCTTTATTTTTTTTTTTTTGTTACGAAGAGCTTCCATGAGGAAATATAACACGTTTAATTTCAAGTGTCCCCTACGCCAGATGAAGCATGCGGTTAAGTATCATTCCTCCATGTGTGGCACAGGCAAAGCAAGCCCTACCCATTCCGTTTCTTTGTTTGGCCAAGAATACTACCTACTGAATAGCCCCATGATAATCTCTGGCCCGTGAAACAAGCCAAGCTCTGCCTGTTTCTCTCAACCTGGTGGTGACAGCTACCAGCTGGACACACCTGATCAATCATACCTGTCACTGATCCCCATGTTGGAGGCGCGATGGCTTTTGTTTGTTTGTTTTTTCTTAGCTTGCTCCACTGCTTTACTGGCAGCCTCCCTCACTTGTCCATTAAAAGCAAAATGGGAAAGCAGCAAACTCCAGCATCTGGGCAAAGGGAAAAGGTCTGGTACATATCACCGGCTTTGATTCTATCAAAGCCCCAGGAGTCAGCAGGAGATTTTTTTTTTTTTTCTTTCTTTTTTTTGCCTCTGTGTAAACTGGCATGAACTGCAAGTGCTTGCAATGAGGGAGGAAAGCTAGGTGTGTGTGTGTGTGTGTGCGTGTGTGTTGCTGTTATTTGTCTTGTTGTTTAGGTATCTTCATGACTTTAGTATGTATTGGGTGACAGGAGAGCAATGTAGCATACCTTTGAGAAAATTCCCTCTGTATTAAAATATTTGTCTAATTTTGACTATTGGATGTAGACTGGCGTCCCACTGGGAAGCCCAATGTTCACAAAGCCTTTTTCAAAATACCAGGGGGCTTTCATTCATTGGCTGCTGGAAGGAAAGTATGACAGTTCATATTTATTTATTCAGTAATCTATGGGAGATGTGACATAAAACACTCCATTTTAGCTTTTGCTTTTTTTTTTTTTTTTCCTTAAGCCTTAAAACATGAAGAATAATGCCAAGAAGAATCTGGAAGGTCTTCTCAGCCAAGAGTTTAGGATAAACTCAGCATGACATGTGGCCCAGTACTGACCCCCCCACCCCGAAACATAGAATTTTAATATCTTTGTCACCTTTCGTAAGGAGTTCTGTAGAAGTCACCCACACTTTAACTCACTTGGTATTTTCTCTTTGTTTCTTATCTGGGCCTTATTTGGGCCTATACATCGGCCCAAATCCCCAGCTCATCTCTCCAGCACTTCTTACAATATTTCTGTAGGATTTTGTTTCTACATCCATAGCATCCATGAGGATCACTGTCTATGCAATGACTGTCACGTTTCCAAGCATAGAGAAAGATGGGCCATGGGAAATTGCAAAATGGTACTTGGTGAGTTGCGCAAATTCTCCATGGCCACAAGCTGAAGTGAGAGCCCGGGGTCCAGACTCTGTGCAGAGGTAGAAGGCATCTCTCCTTCATGAAAATGCAATTGAGGAGACAGTGAAAGATGCAGAGTTGTCCCTCCTGTATCAACCAACAGGGGGGACAAGAAGAATATCTCACAGAACGAGTAAGTTTCTCTTTATGGATTCCTCCTCCTCCTCCTCTGATCATACATAGAAACAAGTTTCCATTGTCTGTCTTAATAAGTGTATAAAATGCAATTTTATCGTTATTACTTTGAAATAAAATTTCATGGCTGGTATTTAGGGGTACAATATAATTTCATTGTTATTATTTTGAAATATAATTTTGTGGGTAGTGTTTTGGGGTTACACAGAGAGGGTACCATTTCATAAATCGGGTAATGAGTCCATTTCTCTTTTTGTGGACAATGTCACCTCTTCCTTTGCCCCAACTACCCACTTCTGTCCCTTCCCCCAAGATTCGTAGTTCATTTTCCATGTAGTGTCTACTAAATAGCGTGATTGTATTTGCTCAGCCTTCTGCCCTGCCTTTCCATTCCCCCTTTTAACCCCCCAAAACAAAACAAGCCCTAAAGCCAAAACAAAACACCACCACCAACACCAACAACAAACAACATCCTAAAATGAAATTCATGTCAATACGTAGTATTTTAAATGTTCAGAGGAGTTACGCCTTTGGGTTCCTCACCTAATGTTATCTTCCTAGTGATTATTTTTTGCATGTTCAGTAGAGAAGACAGCATCCCTATTGCCACAATTGAAAGGAAGAAAAATAAAAATGAGGCCCAGTCCCTCTCAGAGCTGCATTCGTCTTTGTAAAAAGAGCAAACCAAGAAGCTACTTGGATGTGTATCTTCACCCACCCTAGTCAGCATCCTAGTCACAATGTTTTGTTTATTTCATACTACTTGCTCCTGGAACTTAAGTCCATCCAGCAATACGCTGATGCATTCAGCTTCATGGTGAGGGGTGGGGATGATCGGTCTGGGGATCAGGTGTGTGGATGATGGCATACAAAAATGGTCCATGGTGTGATTATTTGGCATGATACTGTTACAAGTGTGTTATGTCAGTCAAGTGTGTCTCACAGTCCAACAAGATGATAGATATGTTGCAATAAAATAGTGAATGTTTCTGAATGGATTATTATCTATAATGGAAGCTTCCTTCATGTTAAGTTTGTGAGATATGTTTTCATTTTTCCTAGAGGAAGTTGTATTTTTGCTCGTAGTCTTTCCTAGCCTCACAAATTCTATTTCATAAGACCTGACAGTGAGATTTAGAACCTAAAAGGCTTTGTGCTTTTCTTGTCTTGAAGATGAGGCTTAGAGAGGACAGGGCATGTATCATTTGTCACACAAGTAATTAGTATATTAGCCAGAGTAGCTAGGATTACAGGTGTGAGCCACTGGCGCCCGCCTTGGGTAACTGTTTTATCCAGAAAATTTCCCAAACACCAGAATGAGATCCAGATATACAGTCAATCAAGCTAGAATATTTTATTTCTCTGTGGGCGGACCACTCACCATCATTTGAGTGTCCCTGAACTCACATAGCTCAGGGAATATAAGGGCAAAACCCACAGATGTCACTCGCAGTTGGTCAGTGGTAATTTCATAATCAGGAAGAAAGGAGGTTATAAAAGCATAACTAGTAGTCTAGCAGTCAGTAATCATAAATGGTGATTACAATTTCAATAATCAATCAAATAATGCTAAGGTCTCATCCTAGATCTTCCTTTCTTCCCAGTTTGGGGTTTGACTGATACTGACCAGAACATACACTAAGATCTCCCTAGTTATCTCTCTATTATCGAATCTCAGTAACCCAGGGTTTAACCCTTGCTTTATTCAAGCCTTTATTTCCGAGCTTTTTACTAACATCGAGGCTTTCTTCTAAAGGGAGATCCTACCTAGCTTTATTCTTATTAATCAATGAAAGCTAACTGCAAAGGGTCAAGTTCCATGTTTTAGTATATTTGCTAAGCAACTATAATCACACAAAAAAACAGACATTCGGACACTGGTGGTTAACCTTGCAGACTGTCAGCCCTATTTTTACTCACTTTGCAATTCTGGGCAAATGTCAAGCCACAGTTTTGTTCCCCTTTCTGAAATTTGCACTTATTATATTTAGGTCCTCTGGCTTAATTATCCCAGCTGAATTTCCTTCTTCCTTAGACTAAGTAACACTCTATTTGTTTAATTTAACATGGTCTTAACATAACCAGTGAGTACCAAGCATATGAAGACACTGAAAATATGACAACTATTAAGACTTACCTCACAATGAAATGTAGAGGATAAAATCATGGCCTCCCCCTAGAGTCTAATTAAATGACCTTGAAGCATTTGTCTGGAGGACTTTCCTGTTATGGTTTGAGAACAGCATCTTTCCCATTAGTTCCTAACTAAAACCCATGATGCAAAGACAAGAGAGCCTATATCCAGAGATTTGAACCAAACTATGAATGAACCTTTTACTAAAACCACATTGATGATCACAGAAATAAGTCATCGTCACATGGGCTTCTTCAACTGAATTGTAAAAAGTAATGCACAACTCTATGAGGAAATAATGAACTATGGGAAGAAGGGAGGTAGGGAGAGAGGGAAGGAGATGGGAGGAAGAAGGGAAGAAGAGAAGACAGGACAGAGGTAAGGTGAAGGACAGAGGGAGGGAGAGAGAATGGAGAGAAAGGAAAAAGATGAAGAGAAGAAGGGAATGAGTAAGGAGGGAGGGAGGGAAAGAGGGAAAGAAGGAAGGAGGGAGGGAGGGAAGGAGGAAAGAAGGAAGGGAGGGAGGGAAGAAAGGAAGGAAGGAAAGAAGGAGAGAGGGAGGAAGGGAGGAAGAAAGGAAGAAAAGAGGGAAGGAGGGAGGGAGGAAGGAAGGAGGGAAGGAAAGAGGGAGGGAGGGAAAGAGGGAGGAGGGGAGGGAGGGAAGGAAGGAAGGAGGAAGGGAAGGAGGGAGGGAAGGATGGAAGGGAGGGAGGGAGGGAAGAAGGGAGGAAGGGAGGGAGGGAGAGGAGGAGGGAGGGAGGGAGAGGAGGAGGGAGAGAGGGAGGGAGGAAGGGAGAGAGGAAGGGAGGGAGGGAGGGAAAGAAGGGAGGGAGGGAGGAAGGAAGGGAAGGATGGGAGGGAAGAAGGAAGGAAGGGAGGAGGGAAGGAAGGAAGAAGCATACACAGAAAATATCAAAGACCTTCTTTCTTTCTTTTTTTTTTTGGGTCCGGTCATGGGGCCTGAACTCTGGGTCTGGGCACTGTCCCTCAGCTCTTCAGCTCAAGGCTAGCGCTCTACCACTTGAGCCACAGCGCCACTTCTGGCTTTTTTCTTTTTGCTTATGTGGTGCTGAGGAATCGAACCCAGGGCCTCTGGCATGCAAGGCATGCGCTTTACCACTGAGCCACCTTCCCAGCCCCAAAAGACCTTATTTCTTTAACACAAACTTTGGTAGCAACAAGTCTTAATAATTTTAAGGAAGATAAGAATCAGACTTCCGAAATACACCCTGGCATCAAAATTGGAACCAAACTATTGTTGGACAGAGATGTGAACATTGAATGGATCTGTTTCAGAAAAACAGATACAATGATCAATGGGAGAGGTCATTTTCCCCCTGTGGTGGTGAAAACATAACCAGATACATCTTTCCCCAAACAGCCAATGTTTATTCTCAGTGAAACATTCTTACCAAAATTCTTTTCTGTCTTAAAAAAAGAATATATGATCCCAATGGTCTCTTGCAAAACTTTCTCGGAACACGTTTAGGATTTGTTTTATTTTGTGTTGGATGTGGCTTTATCCTCCAAGTTCTCAGCCAGCCAACTCTGTGCTTTATCTTCTTGTTTGGGTATATGGCCTGAGCAAGGCCTTTCAAAAATAACTTCCTGCTTGGCTTGTTTCAAACATACCTCCTCAGTGTCTGAGCTGAAATGAGCTGGGCTGTAGGGAGGATATGAAGTCAACAAGTTCGAGGTGGAAATAAATAACCATCCCATTCAGACAAGCCACTTGCCTTAGTCAATAGTTTTGGCTCAAGTTCAGTGTACGCAGGAAATTTTCTTAACTACCTGATTATCACACTTCTTTAAGGTGAACCCTCCGAAGATTATCTTGTTTTGAAGTTCCGAACAGCAAACATGCTGGAATCCTCGGGAATTACCATGTATTGATGATTCACCATGTTCTTCTGGAAAACGAAACCTTGGGCATCTAATCAATAAAATAATTTTTAAAAGTCTTTGAACTAGTTCCAGGTCAATTTTCTTGGCAGTTTTTTGGCTTCCTGGATTAAACTGACCCCAACCATGAATAATGATCTAAAATTACACGATATACACAAACCATCTGTTCAATAGGAACAAGAGAGTGATGTCATGGGTCCATTTCTAATCTCGATTTAATGTCCTGCCAGTTCTGATGTCATTGGTTTGGCAACACATGGGCAAAGTCAAGATGGTTAAGGATGAGCTGGTTCAAGAAGGAAATTGTACAGCTCTGTGGATAAAAGCTTCCCATGGCTTTCTGAATTGGAGATAGACTGATAAAAAGACATAGTAAGACTCAAGTGTAGAATAACTATCATATATTCGGCAGCAATACAGTTCAGTGTGATAGCTAATGAAGGTATCCTTGACTCATTTGTTTGACTTCACAAGGAACAAAGTACTGATGCCCATCTTCTTGTGTGTAGGTTCGTTCTTTCCACGAATAGAAGAACTAAAGGGCAAGAAAGTATTTCAAGCACATGGGGCAGGTTTGTTTAAAAGCAAAAGGAACAGCAAATAAAACTCTGAGACAGATTCCTGTATAATAAGGTTGGGGACTGGGTGTCTGTCCAGAGTCCTTTTTCTCTGTCTGGTCTTTTCCTTCCTGCTCTATCTAGTCTCTGTCTCTTTCTATCTTTCTACGGACCACTATTTTATCTCCTCCCTCCATATATGTCCTATTAAGTCACTACCCTTTCTATTGGAGCTGGTCTCTAGTCAGGAGAACCTAACTTCCTCTCAGCCCACATCTCCAAAATAAAACCAGAAGATGGTATATAGCTTTTTGTAAAAAAAAAAAAAAAAAAGAAAATATATTTGTAGCAAAAGATGATGATGTTTGAGGATCCAGAGAAAAGACAGGGAGAGATGTTCGATGTGTTTGTAAGATAAATAAATGTACAAACTGCAAGGTATGTTAATGGATAGGCGAATATTCATCCAAGAAGGAACCAGAGAGTAATTATCCAAACTGGAGGGGGTTTCCTCTTACGGGGTCTGCCACCAACATATTGATCAAATGGTTATAGAGAACTTCAAGAGAGTACAACAAAAATGATTAAAGCGTCAGATTATCATTTCTGAGGCATTTTCTTAAGAAATTGGACAGATAGAGAGAAAATAGATTTGAAGGCACACACACACCATACAGAATCCTCACTGCAAAGACTGTTGATTATGCAGTAAATCATGCTGTAATCTTTGGAAAGTGTAGGGAAGTGAAGGATTACAGGTCTACTATGGAATAGGCCAGGAAACACATATGACTTCCTGATCTCAGTTTACATTTTTGACAAATATTAGAAGCTATTACTAATGTTGACATATTCCTAATATGTCATGTTCAGATGAGCTTTGGAAATGGAAGGGTTTAAGATATGGAGTTGTAGACTTGTACTGGAGGTGCGTAGTTTATGCACTTGAGAAGAACTGGTAAACCTATGGTAAACTAATATCCAGACTAAGAGGGGAAGATTATTTTCTTGACTGTAGTCCAGTGAAGCGCTGTAATTAGAATGGCAGATTTCAGAACAAGCCTAATTTACCCAACGGTGTGTTTTCTGATGAACGTATGGAAATACTGGTAAGTTGAGCAAGAGCACCCCTTCAAGGTCAAAAGGTCACTGGGTTCTCTATTACAGGGAAGGCATGTTTTACATTGGATGCCTCCCATCCTGCGGTGAATTTCCCTGCCATGCATTCACATTTATTGAAACCATTCTCTTGGAAGAGAGATTGTGGGAACACATCGTCTTACCGAATCATTCTACTTTCTTTCCCTGGAGGACAAAGTGAGTAGAGTGTATCAGAGTGGACACACCAGAGGTGACCTTGAGGTCAAAGGAAGAGAGCCTAGAAGCTGTGAGTGCGAAATCTCCCTTTCCTCTGGCGAGAGGTACACAAAGCTCTAAATGCTCCACTTACCTTATCTTGTAAACTCCAACCTGAGGAGAAATAGTCACCAGACAGGTCATAAATCATGCCCAGAGACAGGTGCAATAAATACCAATGTCAAAAAGTTACCGAGTAAAATTATATTGTTTTGACAAGGTCTCCAGATGCTCTGACAGCAGAGTGAGCCTGTGGCCTCCTTTCTAAGAGCCCTCATCACTGGGACACTGGTGGGGTGAAGGACCATGACCTTTGTACAATAGCATCACAGCCTCTTCGTGCATGTCACTCTTACTGTTTTACTCCCCAGAAAGGGTCAAAGATTTTTCAAGTTATACAAGGAAATCATCACATGTGAAAAATGTTCTCTGGGAAAAAAATTCACTCCCTCATTAAGTTAAATGCCATGAAAAAACATTCAAAATGCAATAATGCCATCGTGGAAAACATGTCTTCAAGTAAAATTCTTGATAAATTTATATATATAATCCATATGCATGCATTCCTGTCTTATAAAATATTATATATTACATAATATATGTGTATGGGCAATATTAATCTACATTTAGGTAATATAAGACATAGGTTTACAGCAGATGCAATACATAGCTTTCTATAACAAAAGAGTATACATCCATATGTAATTGAATATATTCTTGTCCTATCAATTCTTATAATATTTGAATATGATAATATTCAAGCATGTATTCGAATACTCTTTCAGTATATCCAAGTGAAAATACTGGTATGTTCATTATGTTGCTTCTTAGACTGAACACTTTGTTTCTATAATCTTAACATCAAATGAATTCTGGCATCCTATTTTTCTTATTTGTAAAACAACTTTCATTGAATGCAGGTCTTTTGAGTGGTTTTACATGATGTGCTTATGAACACAATTGTATGCCTGGTACACTTCCCCCTTTAGAAAATCTTCTCTTTCTCAGTCAGAAATGTGTTGGAAAGTACCATCACCATCTCACATAGCAACTGATAAGAATTTGTATGTATGATCCCATTGTAGCTTGGTCCAGCCTCTGGAAATACATGAAGGGCCTTCAGTAATTAAACAGCTCAAGTATCTTAAACTAGATTTTCTGAAATAAATAAGTTATTGGGATAAGTTTACCAGAATGTTGAGTAATAATGTTGGAGATTACCTACCCCCTTGAATAGAAACCTTGAGTTTAGCCTTAACTGATTCAGCTGTACAGTTTCGTTTTAGTACTCATCTCTACTTTCCAAGTTCATTTGTGTCCCTCCATCCTTACTTAAACCAAGAATGGCTGAATTAAATAATATACCAAGTGCATAATAATTAAACATGGTTCACATCCACATTAGATCTCAAGACAATGGAAGTTCATATTTATCTTATAAATGTTTTGCTTCAATACATTGAGACGGAGGTATGACTTTATTTTGCCCTTTTCTCATTCAGTTGTTTATTCATAATCACATGAGATTGAGATTTGGAGTTTCAAAACAGCTTATAAAAATCTACTCTGCAGGGCTGGGCATATGGCTTAGTGGTACAGTGCTTGCCCAGCATGCATGAAGCCCTGGGTTCAATTCCACAGCACCCCATAAACAGAAAAGACCAGAAGTGGCACTGTGGCTCAAGTGGTAGAGCAAGTGGTAGCCTGGAGCAAAAAGAAGCTCAGAGACAGTGCACAGACCCTGAGTTTCAGCCCCAGGATTGACAAAATAAAACTAAACAGCTACTCTGAAGACTGGTTGAGACTTTAGCTCAAAGGATATTCATATATAATGTCTCAGCTCTTCCCTCCAAAGTCAACATTTTATTTATTTATTTTTTACCATCTAGTTAGGAGAGAAGTAACTCCTCCTGCCAATATGTCTGAATTGGAATCGCCCACCATACTGAAAATACAAATTCCTTTATGTTGAGTTGTAAGTAGTGAATTAGGCTTAAGACCGAGGAGCACAGTCCCCTAGTGGAAGGCCAGGTAGCAGCAACACGTGGTCTAGAAAGGAATGCACTTCCATAAATGAAGGCACGTGGAGGGTAAGGGTCATGGTGTGTAATTAGCACAGACCATTTAAGAAAGAATAAGAAAATAATGTTTTACAAGCTGGTAGAAAGAGAAGCAAATACTCATTTAAATGTTCCAATTGTGAGTTCTGTCAGGCTGTGTGTGTGTGTGTGGTTTCTTTCATAAGCAACTCTTTTTAACTGGAAATAGGCAAGGTAGGACTGGGAACTCAAGTAATAACGAATACATCAGCCTGCACACTTTGAGCTCACCGGAATAAAATTTACAGCGATCATTTCTTTTGCTTTACTCTAAACTTTACCATGACATTGGACAAACGATAAGTAGGATCACATTAGAAAGATCTGGAACCTATGGTAGGTACTCTTCTCAGAGGAAAGGGACATTGTATTCTAGTTCGTAAAAATGAGACATTCCAAAAAGAAACAATGGGGAAAATCGTTTTTGTTTCTGGACAGCCTAGTGATCTAGTGCTTAAGTGTTAGTCTTGGGAGAACCAAGTTATTTAATTAGTCCACAAGAAATGAAATGAGTTTTCAGCTGTATATTTAGTAGTGCAACTGACCTATTGTTTAATATAAGAAATGACTTTGGAGTAAGGATAGGTAAATTAAATGTCAGTGATACCTGTCTACAGGGGATATTTATAATCACAGATATTGTGTGTGTGTGTGTGTGTGTGTGTGTGTGTGTGTGTGTGTGTGTGTGTGAAGAGAAATAGGGAGATAGTGAGAGTGAACGATAAAGTAAGCCTTTTTGTTTATTTTCATGGAAATATTTGGCAGTAAAATTCTTGACCTAAATAAAAAACAGAAGATAACTTTATGGCAATTCAATTCAGGTACTCACCTATTTTTAATACAATGGCTAAATGCTTGCACAGTCCCTTCCTTTGCAAAACCATGCAGGACAACATGGAATGGAGTCTTTTCCAGGAGTTGGAATGAGCTACATTTTCTTACATTCTACACAATGGACATATCCCTAGTTGTTTCTATTCCTGGTTCAATATGCATTTCACTGTGGTTTTATTCTGAGAACAATAATAATGTCTTTGGTATCATGAGTTAGAAAAATCACCATCTTTGACGAAATTGATCAGGGAGGAATAACTTCCTGGTAAGGATATTATGAGTTTATTAAGACGAAAATCATAAAAAAAAATGTTTGCTTCTTATGTTAGACAATAAAAACAAAACAAAATAATGGAGTGAAATGTGATCTCTTGTACACCTAATTTCAAGGAACCCATGTGATATTTAATGACTTACAGATATTGAGCACTTTCCCCCATAATTTTAATTTTCCCTGTATTTTCATTGTCTTGTTTTTTAGTTAGAGTTTGCATGCAGATGAAATATAGGCATCACAACCTAGAGCATGGTACTTTGAGTTACACCCACTACGATAAGAATAATTTAAATGTGGTGTTTACTCTTCATCCTTCATTCCACCAGATGTCTGCCACTCTGTTATATATTAGCTTCAGGTGAGAAGGAGAATGAACTCAAGAAACTTACCACACAGTGGGCTAGGACCATATGAACTATTCTTTCATTATGCTGTAAATAGTTCCAATAGGAGGTCTGTTTGGCCCAGCAAGATTATAAACTCCATGAGGACAATGGTAAAACAAAAACCTTTAAAGGTTTGGCACAGTTTAGAGTCAGCTCAGAATGAATTGTTTTCCTTCATATATTGGTTGAGTAGTTAGGGTTTACTGTGATAGTACTAAGGACCACTAAAATAGAGCAAGAAACAAATATACAGATTCTCCGTAAATTCATTAGATATCTGTGTGTGTATGAGTATGTGACTAGAAATAAATTTTATCTGTATCCTGCCATCATAACAAGTATCTTTTGATTGTAATATATATCTTGAGAGGAATTTTTTAAAGTTTAACCAGGACAATGAAAAGAATGAAACCAATACTAAAGAAATTAATTTTGCACTACTTCTTCTAAGCCTTTTCATTTGTAATAGTCTTTAAATAATTTGCACATTTCCAAAAAATGAATCTCATTAGCTATGTAGTTTTAGCATTTGCCATTTTTTAAATGTACATACACACAATGAGATGATTTTCTCAGTAATTAATTACATACCTTAAAAAATAGATTTGTAATCATCTATCAAAAATGAAGATGTGCTTTTATTGTTCCATTTCCTTGTTTCAATTTCTCTTTGACTTTTATTTCTCTTAAGAAATAAGTTGGCATGCAATCTGAAAATCATTTGTGTCTGTGTTTGCTTATTCTACATTTGGAAATCTCAAGAATTAAAAGTCTTCAAGAGATGGATAATTTTTACTAATTGTCTTGGCTTCTATGGATAATTTTGAATGATGGAAGTGTGTAAGAGCATTTATTCTATTGTCCTTCTTACCTCCCCTTTCCTGTTTCAAATATCCACATGGCCTAGTCATTATCTCCTGCTATTTAATACCTAAGGAATTCCTACTGGAGATCTGCCTTTGTCTGTTAATTCTTGCCCTTTGCAGGTTTCTTCAAAAGACATAATCATCTAGAACAGCAGGTCCCTACAGAGAGCCTGGACATTTGTTTCTAATCAAAAGGCAGAGTTTATATTAAAATCAGTAAACAAAATCAGGGGACTTGTATAAATAACAATTTGTGCATATCATTTTCATTTTTGCTGACACTTTTGACTCTGGTATTGATCTTTTTCCAGGTTGGGAAACTCAGAGGGCAAAGTGCAAAGTTCAAAAGTGGCTATTTGCCTAGAGCATTATTAAAAAGAAAGCATCAGCGGAAGTCCCACTGAAGTAATTTGAGCAAAGTTCTTTCCATCCCCCCCCCTTCTTCTGCTAAGGAAGGATGTCATTATACAGTTTCTAAAGTTAATTCTGCTTAGAGACAAATTGCGTGAAAGCACTCTTGAAAATCTCAGGAAACAGACCGAGAACATCTCTATTTAATTCTTCAACTTCATGAGGCTCCTTAAAATTTCCAAAGGCAAACATTTCTTTCTGTGCTGAACACTCATATATATATATATATATATATATACATACATATATATATATATATTCAATTTCCAATGATTGAAACCTAACTGCACATTACCAATCAGAATCTACAGGGATTAAAAAAAAGATGTCAAATTAATCAACAACCATTGGAAAAATGCATTGTTTTAAATTATTTTAAGACAAAAATTGATTTGTTTTAAAAAATCAGAACCATTGGTGGACTGTCATTATGAAGATTAAAAAGCCCATTTTCTATTGTCATTTCTCTATTTGTTATTTTGCTTTTATGTAAGTACTTTCTGGGAATGCAGCCACACTCACACAAGACAAGTACACTGCAGGCAGAGCTGGTTTTAATTTTTAAAGATAACTGAAAACATACAGAAAAGCTCTCCAAGCTTGACTTGATATTGCTGTATCTGAAGAATTTGAATGCATTTATTAGGAAGTGTCCATCCAACTTAGGAGAATGTTAACAGGTTTCCCTAAGGTCAGACTGCAAATCAGGAGAGGAGACAAGAAAGTCAGTAATCTTTTCTCAAAGCCCTGAAGGAGACCCTGGTTATTTTCAACCAAATTATATATCATTTTGAATGTTTATCCTCCCAATTATCTGCTTTGTTCATAATCCCTCTAAGTTTCTTTATGATTTCATGTGAAACTTCTCTTAGTTTCTGATTACTGAGTGACTCAGGGCTTGTGTATATTTGAAGTCTTTATCACATGCAAAGCAGAAACACAAAATCACTGGCAGTCCAGCTAACAGCTACCCTCCAGCTGTCTGAATGAATATGGAATGGTATTCAAATGAATCCAGAAAATTAAACCAATAGCTAAATAAAATATGAACTGGCATGGACTATTCTTTTACATGATTGATCATGTCTAGGTGTATGAAAGCCCTTGCTTTTCCTTGTTCTGATTACATGTTCAAATTGCAAGACTATAATAAAGAATGCATCAAACAACCAAAAAATAAAAATAAATAAAAGCATAGTTCTTCAAATGCTGTTCATAGCTGTGAAGACAACAGAGCAGTGTTACTAATGATGGAAGACGACGGCTCTAAACAGGTGGTAAAGAAATTGAGGAGACAGAAAATGACTGTGTAAATATTTTGGAAGAAAATAGAAAGGAGGAATAGCAACTCTAAGTTCCTAGAGTGAGGCTGAGATTCTATGCTTGCTATCATTTTGCTTTTCTTCCTGGGGGGAGGGAGAGAGACAGAGACAGAGACAGAGACAGACAGAGAGAGAGAGAGAGAGAGAGAGAGAGAGAGAGAGAGAGAGAGAAGTCATAGGTTCATTAGTTATAGAAATGAGATATTACACTGGTAGAAATTAGACAAGGGACTGATTATGGATTCTAAGTGCTGTAAAAAGCAATGGTAGATATTGAACTGTGGGATTAATTTATTTATACTTACACCATTGTTATCAATGTCATTGCATTGTGGAAAATAGATTATTGGTTAAAGGGAGGGTGAATATATTTGAAGTTTTATGTGTGTGTGTGTGTGTGTGTGTGTGTGTGTGTGTGTGAGAGAGAGAGAGAGAGAGAGAGAGAGAGAGAGAAAATAGACTAACACCCCTTGTTGAAATTATTTTTTAATAGTGGGATTCCATTTAGGTTTTTCTCTTTAAGTTCTACCAACAGGAGAAGGCTTCTGTTCATATTTTATCAAGACTTGTTTCTTTTGTGAATTTCTCTCTTTTTGGCTTCCTGAAACAGAATGTAACTGGCATTCATATCATGATCCTTCTGTGTTAGACTCTCAATTGCTCAGGTTATACACCTATACTACATTGCCTGCTATCGAAATTCAGTTTTTCTTTGAAACATAAAACATTAGTAGGCTCACTTCTTTTACAACATCGTTATACAATTGGCAATTTTTGCTTATTTGTGTTTTATGCTGTGGCAGACATTGTTCTATACAATATGCAAATGCTAATTCTTTTTTTTTTTTTTTTTTGTCAGTTGTGGGGCTTGAACGCTGGGCCTGGGTGATTGATGTCCCTCAGCTCTTCAGCTCAAGGCGAGTGCTCTACCACAGCACCACTTTCAGTTTTCTGGTGGCTTAGTCAAGATAAGAGTCTCACAGACTTTTGTGCCCAGGCTGGCTTTGAACTGTGATCCTCAGATCTCAGCCTCCTAAGTAGGTAAGATCACAGGCATGAGCCGCCGGTGCCTGGCAATGCTAATTCTTTTGAACCACTTGAGGACATGTAAAGATTGAGTAGAATTATTTCCCTAGTATGGTTAAGGAAACAAGACAAAAAAATGAGTTGAGCAGCATACTGAAATCCACTCAGCTAGTGAAACCTAGAGCTGGGGTTTGACTCCATTAATGTCAGGTTCCAGAATGTGAGACATATCCTTGCTCCTGGTTTAGATGAAATATTGCCTGCAGAGTGTTTGGCACGTATGCCTGTAATAAATGTCACTTGTTATTTTTATTTTGCATTTCCCTATCACTTTATTTTGGCTTCCATGTGGGAGAGGTGATTATCCAAGGATGTGAATTATCCCAGGATTGCGATGGTCAGAGGCAGAGGAAATATTAGATTTTTTTTAACCTTAGTGGGAGTAGGATTAAAGATCCCCAGCACTTGAACTGGTCCAAAGCAAGAAACAAATGTCCGTAAGTCCTCTTTGCTCCACATCTGTTTTTATTTTTCAGTTTATCAGCCTGCTCTTTCATGACAGGATTTCGCAATATCCCGCTCCCCTGGTGACTTATAGAATATCAAGGGAAGAGAGAAGAAAGAAAAGCTTTTAGCCAACTTCAGCTTTTCCTTCCTTAAAATGGAAGATAAGCTTTGTCTGGCCATCATGAGGTTGGCTGAAAAGGCCAATTCATGCATCCCTCTGCTATCAGCTCAAGAGGGTCTGCTGGCTTTACTAGGGCAGCGGCTGGTTGATAAAGCCCTGGTCCCATAGGGTCAGGATGGTAGTGTGTAAAGATAGGACAAGCTTGTGACTAAAGACTGCACAGACAGAACTCTGGTCTCCTCCACTGGGAGCAGGTGTGGGCATCTTCGATACGTGATCCTGTTTCACTGTAGAAAGGTTGGTAAGGAGGTAAGGAGGGAGCATAGACCTGAGTTTATCTTATAAAACCAGCTGCTCTCTCCTATACAATAAGCAGGGGGTAACCTCTACCTTCCGGTTTCTTATAAGAACTTCCACAAACTGTACAAAAAGTTGGGTCACTACTTCTAGCAAGTCTCCATGAGGGATGAACGGCCTGTTTTTAGGGAGACACCAGGGTCTTCAACTAAGCTTGAGGAAATTATGTAAACTTCTATGGGTAGTTATGAATGGATTGTTGGCAATTCTTTTCTAGATGGAGAAAGATCTACAGGTACTTGCTTTTTGATGATGGAGGGCAAATCACGGTCTTCTCTGTAGGGAAAAGCACCTGAGTAATGTCAGAACAAGCTCTGGGTAGGTTTCTACTGAGCCACTGTTAGAGTTCTGAAACATAGTTATCCAGTGCTGGGTAGAGCGCTTGTCTAGTATGTCCAAATTCCTCGAACTACAAATTAGAAAGAAAGAAAGAAAAAGAGAGAGAGAGAGAGAGAGAGAGAAAGAGAGAGAGAGAGAGAGAAAGAAAGAAAGAAAGAAAGAAAGAAAGAAAGAAAGAAAGAAAGAAAGAAAGAAAGAAAGAAAGAAAGAAAGAAAGAAAGAAAGAAAGGAAGAAAGAAAGAAAGAAAGAAAGAAAGTGGAACTGGGAAGGTGGCTCAGTGGTAGAGTGCTTGCCTTGCATGCATGAGGCCCTGGGTTTGATTCCTCAGCACCACATAAGCAGAAAAAGCTGGGGGACTGAGGCTCAAGTGGTAGAGCACTAGCCTTGAGCTGAAGAGCTGAGGGACAGTGTCCAGGCCCAGAGTTCAGGCCCCACAACCGACAAAACAAGAAAGAGAGAAAGAAAGAAAGCAAAACTACCTTATAAACAATTATTTTTTGCACAAAGGGCTTTCAATTCCACATGTCAGATTATGAGTACAATTAGTGAGACTACTTTTAATACTTAAATGCATGTTCAATATACATATATATTAAATATTATATTGCTATTATTCTATTAAATTCTGTGTTAGAATCACTTGGTGACTGGACTTGAACAATTTTATTGCTTATATTTCTTTCTCTTCAGAATTCCCAATAAAATATTTTTTATAGCCTACATGAAAGTGATTTATATTTGGGTTAGATTCTTCGATAAAATGGCAATATTCTTCTCTTTACACTTATGTATATTGACTGTGGCCATTCTTACTTGTTTGTTTGAGGTTGGAGTTTTTGAATTTTTCTGTTTTTAGATATTGAGGTTTGGCCTCACGCTTGCTCAGTTGGCATTCTACTAGGTGAGCCACACCTCTGGTCCTACCTTGGGCTAATTATTTTGGAGACAGAGTTTCCTAGACTTTTCTTCCTGGGTTGGCAATGAACCATGATAATCCAGATCTCAGCTTTCTGTATAGCTAGTATTTATAGCCATGAGCCATGGGTACCAGCTTCTGGATATTCTTTGGTCCAACAGAATAAAAAAAATATATATGACCAACTTAAAAAAATGCTGCTTACTGGGGTTCCCTACAGCTCAAGTTCTGAGATACTAGAATGAATAACACAAAGCAATACCCTGAAGCGTACAGGAGCGCGTTGAAAGCAGCTGTCACACCATACCTGGAAAATGGCAAGCTACTCGGACAAGTGTAAGTTACCCTAGATTGTCCAGTCACTGGCCAAATGATCTGATGACATGAAAACTCACAGTGAAATCACAGGAGCCACCCTATACCAGAACTCCAAAACTGACCCACTGAATCACATCAAAACAAGTCATCGTTCTAAGCCACTTCTTTCTTTTGGTAGCTCGTTATGCCGTGACATCTAGCTAATGCTACTAGCATTCCGGAAGTGGGATAGAAGATAGCATTTTTTAAGCCTTTAGAACACAAGGTAACCATCAATGCCAACTCTCCACATGATATCCACATAGTTACCTGTTAGCTCTTTTTGACATCCTCTAGGCCAGAGGCCATTTGGTTTACTCTCTCTAGAGAATGACTCTCCAACATGCAGATGAAATACTAGATGGTTAGTCTCCAGGCTGTACAGAAAGACAAGAGGATCTAGTTACCTATTAGTTCTTTTTGTAAATGGTTCACCTACACCTTTTTGTAATATTTCTTTTACCTTCTTCCCCAAAAGATTGATTGGTGTTATTGCTGGTGCTTCTCTTTGAATTTTTTGGGGGGATGTTCTTTAGTGTACATAAAGTTGATTCACAGCTTTTCCACCATCAGATTAAAATTTACCCTTGACATAGAGTTGGTATGTTATCTTATTTTATATATTAACATTCTTCTAACAATATTGTCTCCTTACCCATTCTCTTCATTATTTTAAGTCTTTTGTTCCCCTCATCCATTCCCTTAAATTACTTTATTGTGGCTCTTTATAGAAATGCTCTGTCTATTCATTTGTTCCTCTTTCTAAGTTTGCACTGCTAAAGATGTTTATGCAGAGGAAACTTATATAGATGACACCACATTTGGAATGTCAACCAAGGGATCAATACAAGCCATGTTTATACATGCATAAATATGATTTTGCATTCATTTGTGAACTAAAGATGGTATGAAGAAACCTGATCCTCCTAAGTCAACAATGTGAGACAAGTTTTCATTACAATTAAGAGGTAGCTGAGAATGCTTAAGTCGATTTTATCCAAAATTGTGATAGCTAAAATAAAGCCAATTTGAACATTGACCTTCTTCCACTGAAGTGGAAGAAATGCTGATGCATTCGTTCTGTCCTTACAGCAAACAAGACAAACTTCTGAGGTGTACTTACTGAACAATATTATCACCCTTTTTCATTTACTAAAGATCAGTCACAGCTTTGCAAGTTGATCATTTGTCAAAATAAGGTGTAATCACATTTAAAGGTATTAAAAGTATGCTTCTATCCAGGTGCTGGTGGCTCCCATCTGTTAATCCTAGCTATTCAGGAGGCTGATATCTGAGGATTGCAGTTTGAAGCCAGCCTTGGAAGGAAAGTCTGCAATGAACCACCTGAAACTGGAAGTAGAGCTGTGATAGAGTGATAGAGCCCTAGCCTTGAGTAAAAAACCCAGGGACAGAGCACAGGCCCCAAGTTCAAGATGCATGATGGGAAAAAAAAACCCAAACAGCGTCTATACCCAAAAGTATTAACTAAAGTAGGGTATGTGCAGAGGAAAATTCCAATGGTGAACTCCTTTGAGCAAATAACTTACAGTTTAACAAAATGAATACCAGGAATCTGGAACTTGGAATATCAGAGAGGATGAGGTCCAGATGAATAAAGAGAAGAAGGGTAGAAGAATGAAGTCATGATATTCAATGTACAGATGTCCAAACGGAGCCAGTAACTTGAGGCGATTGGTGGTTTGGGGGAGAGATAGGAGAGAATAATGAAAGGTATAACATTGATCAAGAAACATTGTAGAGCGGGGCTCTGATGGCTCGCGCCTGGAATCCTAGCTACTCAGGAGGCTGAGATCTGAGAATCGCAGTTCAAAGCCAGCCGAGGCAGGAAAGGTCATGAAACTCTTATCTCCAATTAACCACCAGAAAATGGGAAGTGATGCTGTGGCTCAAGTGGTAGAATGCTTGCCTTGAGATGAAGAGCTGAGGGATAGCACTGGGGCCAAGAGTTCAAGACCCATGACCGACCAAAACAAAAAAAAAGATGCATTGTACTCACAAAATGGCACATTGAATTGAAACCTCATTGTACAATTGGGTTTAATAATAAAGTCATCATTATGTTTCTATCTTTATAAGTATAATGAAATGTTTCTTGTGGGTTTATTACATTTAGGTAGAAAATACTATTAGTATTACTAACTTTTTTCTGGGTAGCTCAAGCTCTTCACAGCAGATACCTGTGAGAATCACAGACCCTCAAAATATCAGTCAATCTCATCTTTTAATAGTTCTCTTAATTAAGGATGATCATTTATTGTTTTTCCTTTGCATAATTGTTATAGCCGGAGTCCTAGAGAATCCTAACAACCAAAGCTACCTTATTTTACTAGGAAATACTTTTGTACACAATTCTGGAAAAAGAATGCTCGATTAAATTTTGCCTGACAGTGCTAAATTGATTGGTAAGAGATTTGCACTTTTTTTTGTTTGCCTTTGGAAATGAATGAGTAGAGGGTGGAAGGAAGTAATTTAAAGACATGATTTCTAATTTGTAGCGCTCATTTGTAATATTCTTTGGGGTAATTTGCTGATGACAGTAAAGCTTAAGGAGATAGATCGGGCTAATTCATTAAGTGTTCTATCTTCTCACAGAGGATTAGAGATGGGGGAGGAATTGGTCTGCAGAATCTCATGTACCAAGTCATTTCTGCACTTTCAGCCTATGGATGTACAAAACTAACAAACCCAAAGGCTGGATCATTTGGCTGAAATCACAGTTTTCAGTCAATATCCCAGGAGGCAATTTTTTTTAAAGCCTTAATGATAATAGCAATATGATCTGTGCCCAGGCATAGCTCTCTGGCCATGTGTTATTTTTTTATTAGTGTTTTAGAGGTTTGACCTTATTCCATCAGCATCTATAAGAAGATTCTATTATTTCCCTTCCTGACATGAGAAAGTTGACGCACAGAGATTAAACAATTCCATCACACAGTGGAGTCAGGCTGATTGGGGCTTCACAAACTAGTTACATTTCAATATGAAAGCACCTTTCCTGACTAGATTTTGTTGTTGTTCGCCATCTTCTCATTCTTTCGACAAAATTTAAATTAAAAACTAAGTTTGTAATGTTCATGTTTTGACTTCTTTATATTGAAATTCAAGCTGTCTTGGGATCTCTGGGGAGCTGTCCCTCTAGCCTCTCGACTATATTTCTACCCGACAGGATGGTGACAGGTGGCCATGATTGATGTTTTTGGTTTTGATGTTATTGTTGAGTCTGCTGGTGGAGCTTTGTTACTGATATTTATGGTTTTGTAGTTATTGTTGTAATTATTTTTCTTTGCTGTTATTGGGGATTGAAGTCAATCCTCACACATGCTAGTTAGGCACTCTACCTCTGAGATAAACCTCTACTCCCTTTTTATAGATTGTTTTGAGGCAGGGTCTAGGTTGGCATAGGATGGCCTTGAACCTGCAATCTTCCTACATCAGTTTACTAAGTAGCTGAGATTACAGATGTATGCTACCACACCTGACTATATGGAATATATTTACATATATGGAACGAGAGATCTTATTAGTTCACTTTTTGTCTAAGTATTATAAAATAAATTACTTGTTACTCAGTTTTCTTTATACATGATCATTTTTGTGATTTTTTCATGCTCCACATGGGGCATACACAGGATAAAGAGTGATTTACACACATCATTCTAGTGTAACATATGTTGGAAGGGTAGCTCTAGCTAACTGTGTATCTCTATTCCAAGTGCTAAGCTTCAGTTACATTTAAAAAAATTATTTTATTGTAAAGATGCTGTACCAGAGGGTTCACAGTTCCATGAGTAAGGTAATGAGCACATTTCTTGTTGAGCATTATTATGCCCTCCTTTGTTTTTTTTCCTACTATCCCTTCCCTCCTTCACCTCCCCCACTCCCCACCCCTCTCAGCTACATTTTGAGACCCAAGAAATCTCCTCTTCCCAGAGAAAAGACTGTTACCTAACATAGTAGTGATACAGAGATGTAGAGAGCTTAAAGCTCTATCTAGCTTAATCACCAGAGAAAGAAAGAGAGACAGAGAGAAAGAGAGAGAGAGAAAGAAAGAAAGAAAAAGAAAGAGAAAGAAAGAAAAAGAAGAAAGAAAAGAAATGAAAGAAAGAAAGGGAGAAAGAAAGAAAGAAAAAAAGAAAGACAGAAAGACTAGTTCTGCCATGTTTCCTTCCAACTAGGTTTTCTAAGAATTCCCAGGTAAAAATTCCATGTATAGTATGAAGTCATTTGACTATCAAATCTGAATAAAATCATAAGGAAAAAAAGAGATATATTAGAGAGATCCTATCTACAAATTATTGACAAGGTCCGTGGACTGGGCAGGAAGCCCCGCTGGATAGATCGCAGAACCCGGTGTGGCTGCAATAAGAGAGCACGAAGATAGCACGGGTTCAGAATTGTTTCTTGCAGAAAAATGAGGATTGGAGTGAGAAAGGCAAGCCCAAAGTGTTCACATAAAATTCTCTTTGTGCTTGATTCTGTGCAGTTTTTATAAAGACCGTACTAAAGGCATCTATTGAGAAAAAAAGAAATGACTAGGAAAATAAACATTGTGGAGTCCACTAAGCCTGAGCTATACAGGGACATATTATTTTGCAGCCTGTCAAAAGTGAGCGTGCTCCGATCGTGTTGACATCCCTTATCTAATTAGATCAGTTCATGTAACCCAGAGATGGTGTCCTGATGATTTGAAAGCCAGATACCATTTTGCAGCCCCAGCCAAGTAGTTTTCACCAGATGTGGAGACCTGGCTGCACAGAGCAAGCAGACCCAGAGGAGGGAAGAGCTCTCTACCTTGCCAACTCCACATGAACTCTTTTTAACTGGTATGGGCTCCTCTTTATTTCTCTAGAATTGTTTGGTGCCTGGAAAAAAAAACTTGCTTTCCATAGCAAGGCTCTGAGAAGCCCTTGTCGGGAAAGCTGCCAGAGAATGAGCCCAGCGCAAAGAGCAGCAATCTGTAGAGTGTTACTTTCAAAACATTGATGTACAACAAGCCTGGAGACAGCCCACATTACCCAAGACCTGAAGCAAAGCACCTAGTTCCTCAATCCTTCACCAGGAGGAAAGAATAAATGACACACGGGAATGGATGTCATGCGGGGATGAAAGGGAAAATCCCCCCCCCCCCACCATGGTGTAATCTGGCTGATGAGTTGGTGTCCATGATTGTTTGATAGCCTGGATTTCTCAGGTTCTTATAAAATGGTTCACTGTTCCTCATGGGGTTAGGGACTGCTCCAGAATCTAGTCATTCTTGTTAACCCACAAGACTCTAAAATTGCCATTGCTCTCTGCGAGTCAGTGTGAGTCTCAATTCCTTGTCTCGATATTTATTTATTAGGGTTAACAGATGCATGTGTACAGGCAACACTAAGGTGACATCGTGAGGATCCTTTTGGGAACCAATCTATCCTTCATTACTCTCTGCTGATATCATTCCATGATAATGGAGTCATAACTCCGAAGTGAGTTCTTTGATAAATAATACCATTGTCAGGAGCTCAGGCAAATTGTTGCCCTCTGTCATTGTTGTAGGTGGAGCTCTCAATCAAGAAAGAGGTGAACTTCTCATTTTCCTGATCAATTGGCTCCTGGGCCATACCTTTACCGCTTAATTTTACTCACGAGATGTTATATGGCTGGGAGCATTCTTGCTGGCCAAATGCAACTAAAAAATGATCTACTTTACCTATTTCATTGGACTCGGTGCCTGGAAAACAGAGCAGAGTCATACTTCTGCAACCAAGGGCTTCTAGTCTCTGTGGATCTCCGCTACCCTCAAATCCCTGCTGTCTCAGGACTGAAAATGGAATTCCCATGCTACTCTATGTGTCCTGCTCGATTAATCCTCCAGGTCTTAAAGCGTATCTGACAGGAGTGATGTTGCACGTTATAAAAATAAGATTTCTCAAACCCTGCCCAGCTGTTAGTGATACAGGCAATCTGAAGTGTTCTGCACATAGAGCATGCATACATTTCCTGCCTTGCGTATTCTTTCAAATATTTGCTCTTGGCATTGCAGAGGTGCCCTACTGTCATAACAGACAAGTCATTCATTAAGCTGTCAGCGCCTTACTAGCCTGCTTCCAAAGGAGGCTCATTTCTGTGTTTCTGTTTCTTGTCGGATGACCTATTCACTCATCGTGAGCTGAGTAGCTACTCTCCTCCGGCTGCAACTGAGTTGAGTGTGTCAACATATGTAAACCAAAACTTGACTTCTCCATTTCTAGAGGCCCAACACTTCACTGATGCAGGGCACTAATGGGCTGCTTGCAGTCACAAGAGTTAAACTCCTGTCCGCATGATGCAGTCCTTGGCTACGACTTCTAAAGAAGGAGCATGAAAAGCAAAGAAGTGTAAAAACATAACAACCCCAAAGATGATCAGTTATAAAACTGAAAGCCTAAAATCAATGAGGAGAGTTTTCCCAGATCTTTACCTTGCATCTATTTGGGATAGATGATGTGGGGAAATTACAAAGCAAAACAGATCTTTAAGTTTTAATCAACTGTAACATGACACATGTTTATAAATTGGGAATTAATAACTATTGACTTATGGGAAATTAGCATTCAGTTATGTTATTTTGCATATATGTGTGCTGGGAAACACTGTACTGGCTAAACCAACCCATATTTTTTCCTTTCCAGTTAGTGTTTGTTTATTTGTTGTCAGTCATGGGGCTTGAACTTGGGGCCTGTGCACTGTCCCTGAGATCTTTTGCTCAAGGCTTACGCTCTACCACTTTGAGCCATAAAGCCACTTCTAGTTTTCATTCTGGTGGTTTATTAGAGATAAGAGTCTCACTTTTGTTCTGTCCAGGCTGGCTTTGAACCACAATCCTCAGACCCCAGCCTCCTCAGTGGCTAAGATTCCAGGAGTGATCCACCAGCATCCAGCTTCTTTTCCAGTTATTTTTAAAATAGGGTCTTGCGTTTTCCTAGTTGTCTGGGAATGCAGCCTCAACTTTAAGCTTCTTGCTAAAGCTGGTATGACAGGTGTGAACTACCACTTCCAGGTTGGTTGAAATGTGGTTTCTCAAACTATTTAACCTAGTCTTGGCCTCAAATTGTAATCCTCTTAATATATGCCTATGAAAAAGTTACTTACAGATTTGAGCAAGTTAAATCTTGTGGTTTCTTTTGTTTTTAAAAATATTACAGAAGATCCTAGGATGATGAAAAATTTAATGTTCATTAGAAAAAAGATAATACTTTTTAGCTCCTTGAACTTCTTACAACATAGTCTCTGAAAATCAAAGCCTTCACTTCATAGAAGAAGCTAATTGGTCCCTTTGGCTTAATTCACAAGTTGTCTTCTTCTTCTAGAGAATAGGAAATAGGAAAAGGAAAGAGAAATATAAGTTTACCATGTTGTGTTCCTTAATTAACAGCTCTAAGTGAATCTGAGAGAGAGAGAGAGCAGATACATCATGAACTTCAATGAGTTCCAAAAACGTTGTGTCCATTCCAGTTAACCATGTTTTCCATGTCTTCAGCCCTAATAGAGATTAAAAGCTTGATGATAAAATATGATAGCACACAAATGCTCTCACATCATCATTCTAAGTTACAAAGATTTGGTTTTGCTATTATGGGATAAAGTTGGTGATGCATTACGTTACTTAGGATTTATTACTCTTATATTGGCACGGGTCTTGAAAAGACCACCTCACTAATCAGTTAGATCATTACATCTTGTATGCCATATACTTTACCTTGGTCACTTAAAGTTTGCTGCTCATGAGAAAATGATAAAGCTTCCTCACCACTATTTTAACTAACAAGGCTAGGAGAGGAAAATGTTCTTTCTTTCCTCCACAAAGATATCATCTTCATCCCCTAATACAAGTGAAGGAAAGCAATTCAAATAAAATCATGAATGAGCACTGCTTTTCTGTAACACAGTACTTTTTCCAGTTTCCAATAGAAATCGGTTCATGTTTTATACTGAAATGGAATAAAGTCATTGTCTTATTAACCAATTAGATATTGCTGTATTGTGTAATTTAAAAATCTTGGCCTCACATAGACAATGACATATGAATGCTATATAGCCCTTTTATTTTGTGATATAGTTATACTAATAGAAGTGATAGACTAAAGACACAAGATTTAAGAGTAGGATTTTGCTAGGTGTGATTTTCACATCCTTAAATATTTATTTTATATTTTCTGATTGAGCTTGTACTTCGTATTTTTCTATGCACATGTGCAATGCCTCTGATTACATATGTTAATCTTCTTTTTCTCCTGATTTATATTCTGGTCAGAAACTCCTTATATGGCTGCACTTGATTGAGCCAAGATCTTGGACACATATTCTCCATAGGGATACTATTAAACTCATATCTAATGGTTTCTGGACCCTATACGGGGGAGGGGGAGATCAATTTTTGAAAATCATTGAATCATTTAATAAATATGTAAAAGACAAACATTGGTGGAAAACTAGAAACTACTTGTGTAGGTTAGGATGCAAAAAAAAATCTAATTGAAGGGAAAAGAGGAAGAGCAGAGAAAGCTAGATTTACGTCATCAGTTGATCTGGTATTAATTTCTCCTTATTAAACCCAACCAAGTAAGGTAGGATTTTCCACTTTTTATACAGAACAAGTTACAGCTGACCTTGTCTGCTGTCTAAAAGGCATTTATTTCAATAGTTTCCTCTGTGTTAGCAAAAACTTGGCATAGTATGTGTGTGTGTGTGTGTGTGTGTGTGTGTGTGTGTGTGTGTGTGTGTGCTTAAATTAATGAAACAACTTAAAAAATCTGTAAAAAATTATGGATATACCTCAACATCTCATTCCTAAGGTAAATTATTAATTTTATAAATATGTATTGTAGCCTACAATTACAACTCTCGCTTCCAGTAGATCATCTTAAAAATATTGGCTCTTAATCTTGGAGTCCCAGAATGTATATGGAGTGCAGGAATTATTTTCCTTCTGTATTTTCCAATAAAAACTCCATTATTTTCCATTAAAACTCTCGTACTAGAAGGGCAAGTGGGTGCCTTCCTTAGAGAAATAATATTGTGTGTTTTCATCTTTCCCCAAACTTCCAGTGCCTATCTAGTTAACACTGAAGGTATTAGGTGCTCAATAACTAGTAGTTGAGCTTGGAAATTATTCTTAAAGAATATATCTTTGTTCTAAGATGGAATCCACATTAAAAATTAGCTCTCCCAGAAGCTGTAACCCCCATGAGCAGATTCCAAGAAGTGACCAATGAAAATGACATGTTGGCTTACAAGCTTCTTGGTGAGTTGGTCTCTTTGATCAAACCATATAATTATGGTGACTGCACAGTATAGATTTCCCAAAGCATTCCAGTTTCAGATATCCACCTATTGTTCCCAGAAATATGGCAACTCTTGCCAAATTATGCACAGGCATTTCAGTGGAGGGGGGGGAGGAAGAGGCATGATAAGAAGAAAGAACTAGTTCGTCAGTTTTTCATGCAAAAGATGTATGATCTAAAAATACTTCCAAAGCTAGATTCTATCTCATCAAATTGGAATAATTAACAGGAGATGTTATAAATGATACCAATGGCTAAAAGTTAAAGTAGAATGTGCTTAAATAATTCATAAAAGTGAAACTTCATACAGGAAACCAAAAGTAAATATATAAATTTTTTCAAAAACAGGGAGATGAAGACCATACTATGTTAAGAGAAGAGACAGGATGAAATACATTAAGATGGGCTAATGCTTATTCCACTTACGAAAGAAAGCAGATTGACAAGTTAACCTCAGAGAATAGGGATTTGATTGAAGATATGCACAAAAATGTGTACTGATCATAGCAGTCATAGCTCATCATAGGATGAGCGAATTAATGAGCTTTTTCAAATGCCCAACACTATTTAAATGATCTTCATTGCCCGTGAGCATGCACAGCAATAAGATTTCAGAAATATATCAGTTACAGTCCATCCACTTCAGTTCATCTTAGATATGATAGGGCTTCTTTATAATGCTGAACCAAACCACAAAAGTTTTGAAGTTATTTTTCAAGTAGCATATTTTTAACAATGGATGATGTGTACTGTTTCTGTTAACTTTCTAGGGGATGTTGTTTAAAATTTATGCCAAAATCTCTGAATTAATTTGGATTTATGAATCCATTAGAAAATAGGCAGGCCTTTAAGAGTAAGCTTTAGCAAATACCTATTCTCAAAAAAAATCTGTGTACTTCACTTTGCCTGAAATTTACTGATAGCCAGAACTATCAAGCAGCTTACTCAAGAAGCAGAAATCCACACCATGTCATTGTTCCTAGTGCAAATGCCAGAATTAAATTGAAATCTCTTTTCTTTTCAAGTTAAGAAGTTGATGAACATTTTTACAAATATCTTTTGTCCCATAATGTTTTCACTTCTTAGGTAGCTCAGTTAGCATGAGATTACGTAAACAGTATCCCATAAGAATTTAAAAGGCTACATTTTGGAAAATAAGAATTACATGAGATACAGTCTTTTCACAAATAATACACAGCTTGTACATAAAATGATTTCCTGCTTAGTTGCAAATTTTGAAACAAAGAATATGCAAGTTCAAAATAATAATTTTATACATTTATTTTTTCAGACTGGAATATACATTTTATCTACTATTTTAGTCAATCCTCATTCTCCACCTTCCACCCAAAAAAGGAACAAAAAAAAATATCCAGAGATATGCCAAAGATATTTCGGCTACAAGAATCTTATACCTACAATATTTAAAATTCTTAAACAAAAATCATATTCAACTACAACCATGACATCTTAGAGTTTGTTTTCATTTGTGGGGTCACAAGTCACTTACCCCAAAAGAAAACTACATAAGAAGGTAAGCTACTTTCTGGAAACCTTAGAATTCTTCGTTTAAAATTCTATGTGTTCCTTATTCAATAACAAATTCTATTTGCTTAAGGAAGAATTCTTCCTGGATAAGGTTTGCATTCAAACTTTTAGGTTGAATGAAAACAAGAGTCAAATAAACTTGATAATTAGGAGAACCAAATTTCTGGTTTAAAAATGGTCTCTGTCTGAGAGAAGCTCAGGCCAAAACTGATCTCCCACTAAAAGAGCCACAGAGAGACAGAAAAGATGTAAATTTATGACCCTTGTAAACTAAGATTGACAGACAACCTAAGGCCTGAATCTGGAAGGAATTTTCAATAATTGGAAGTCAGGCCGGGCTGAGTGTATTAACCAATTGGTGCCCTGTGTGCTTGTCAACTCCTGAAATAGAGTAGCTCTGACAGAATGAGAGATGGTAGAAAGCTACCAAACCTGATACACAGCCTGCAGGCTCAGGCAGAGAGGCAGCATCTGATTCTACTCTGGGATCTCTGTTGGTGATGCTCCTTTCTCTTGCTCGCTCCTGGTCTTGTCTATTCTCCAATGAAACTCCCAATGTTATCTTCAAAATAAGGAAAGGAAAACAAGAGAAGTCCAGAGCTGGCGGTAAAATATTGGCAGCACAGGACCAACAATGTCTAGAGCAAACTCTGCCCCTGTTGGACAGAAACTGTTCTTAAAGAAGTGTCAGGATTTCTCATACCACTTAAAGCTTTAGATCTGATGGCAAGATTTGCTCTGGGAACCAATGGCAAATCAAAGGTAAATCCATTCAACCACGACATAGAGGCTGAATTTATTCTATTACGATTATTATTATCTTTAAGTAGTTTAGATAGTTGTAAAAAGGTGTTTTTAAATTTAGTATAATGTAATAATCTGCATTTTGAACATCTTTAGGCCTTCATGGCTGAATACATTCCTGAATGTTGGGACATTGAGAAAAGTATTGAAAACATTCATAGCTGTTTCTGAATTTTTTCTGTATACAAGTACTACTTCTTAGAGTTTAGAAACCCATAATCCTTAAATCTCCACCACGACCATTACAATTATTCTTATTGAAAAAGATAAATAAGTAGAGATTTCTTGTTAACCGCAAGTGCTCTAAGGGGTGAACTATGATTACAAATAAGTGGAAAAAGATTTTTAAATCTTCATAGTCTTGGTATAAACCTCTCCTGTGGTGATTTAAAGGAGTTATTACCATGAAAGTAATTGGCATATTAATTGGTATATTAAGCAGTAGAAAAAAGTAACTAGAATACTGATTTCCAAATAGGGAATCTGAGAAGACATGACTTCTGAAAAAAGAATAGAAGAAAAAACAAAGACAGAGGCAGAGAAAATGTGCGTTAAATAATAAATGGATTCACTAAATAAAATGCAAATTCTATGATTGCATTTCTGAGGCTAGTTAATGACATCTCTAGTCCACATTTTTGGCAATGTGCTTTTGAAGCCCCTCAGATTAAGTGATGAATTCTGTTTTTCCCAGCCTGCAATGCGGGTCTGGAAGGAAACATTCTTGCCCAATAGAATGCTCTCAGTGATTATCAGGCAGCTTAGAAACAGCCTCAAGTCTTGGCTATTCTTTTGCTTTCTTGTTCTTCACTCTCTCTTCCATGAGCCTCCGCCCCAGTTGGAGAGCTAACCATTCATGTTCGTGTCCCGTGCAATATCTTCTTTCTTTTGTTCTTTCTTCTCTTGTAGTCCCATGTGCATGCATCTGTTTCTTCAGGACTTTTGTTTTCTAGAAATTTCTATGCACTTTGTAGGAAGGAATAGCTATTCCTTCACTTATTGTAACCCTATTTTAACAACACTGTGCAAATTCAATGAAGTATAGAGTATTTGCAGCTTTTTAAATTTATATTGTCAAATCTCTTCTAGGTGTGTGTGTTTATATGTGTGTGTGTGTGTGTGTGTGTGTGTGTGTGTGTGCGTGCGCTTGTGCGCATGCATGTCCATGCACGTTCACATGTACATGAACTCAGCACCTGGGTACTGTCCCTGATCCTTTGTGCTCAAGTCTAGTGCTCTACCACTTGAGCCACAGTTACAGCTTTTGGTGGTTAATTTGAGATAAGGGTCTCTTGGACTTTCCTGCCTTGGTTGGTTTCAAACCACAGTCCTCAGATCTCAGCCTCCTAAATAGCTAGGATTACAAGTGTGGGCCACCAATGCACAGCTTCCTTTAGTTATATTTTTAATAAAAGGTGAGGAGAAAAGATTTTTTTGTCAGAAAATTCCAAAAATTAGTTTTTTCTTTTTTCTTTTCATGCTGAATATGTTTAACACTTAAAGAGTAAAAAGAGATAATCCATAGGCAAGCCTAGAAAAATCAAGCTTAAAGTATACAAAGAATATTGGAAAAACAACATGAATTCCACTTGATAGTGCTTCCTGCTGTGGAGATCCTTATATGATTTGTTTCAGTGCTCTGGAATATTCTTTCTATCAAACAGAGTTGATATATTCATTACAAGAGTCATTGAGTCATGATAGCGATAAAAGGGGAGAGAATTCGTGTTACCTCCCAATGTTATTTGTCAACGTGTTTTCTCCAGTGGTCAAAAGCACTAAATGTGCACTTTTAATGTGCTCGATTTACTTATGGAGAAAATAATTCTTCTTTTGTTGTTTGTGGTAGGATTGTGGACTGAACTCAGAACCCCTGCTTGCTTACGCAAGTACTCTACCACTTGAGCAATGTCTTCAGTCCTTTAGCTTTCTTCTTTTTTTTCCCGTTTGTTTGTCTCTTTGGTTGGTTCCGTTAGAGTGTCACATTTTTGCCTGGGCCGTTCTTTGACCCTGGATCCTCCTACTTCTGTCTGCCACCATTAGTAATCTTGAAATATAGACATGTATCACCACATCAAGCCTGAAAAGCAGTTTTGAAAAACCTCAGCATTCAAATGCAAATTCGTTGGGGAACTGGATAAGCCTCTTTTTCTCTTTCTCTTCAATTCTCAGTACATAGTAGATTTTCTGAATGGAATATCTCTAAAAAATCTCCCTCTACACCTCTTCAAGAAATGGTGTGCACATTACCTTACTCATGTAACTGTAACCCCTCTGTACAGTATATTTACAATAAAAATATTTATTAAAAAAGAAATTAAAAGAAGAAATGGTGTGTATTACTTTCTTTTTTGGGGGGGCAGGAGGTCCGGTCATGGGCCTAAACTCTGGGCCTGGGCGTTGTCCCTCAGCTCTTCAGCTCAAGGCTAGTGCACTACCACTTTTTTTTTTTTTTTCTGCTTATGTGGTTCTGAGGAACAGAACCCAGGGCCTCATGCATGCAAGGCAAACACTCTACCACTGAGCTACTTTCCCAGCCCTGCATTACTTTCTTGATGATAACTAAACAAGATTTGAAATGATTGAGATGTCAGTGAAAGATTTCATTTTTTTCACTAAGCAAGAAAACAGGAATGAAGTGTTAAGAAACAAATAAACGTGGTCGTAACAGTTGTTTGTTTGTTCCCCCTCAGATCTACTTTTGTCCAGGAAAGGGAATGTCAACAGAATGAGAAGAAAAACAATAGACAGGGAAAATGTATTTTCACAAACAAATCTGACAAAGCAATGTTATCCAAAACATACACAAAACTCAAATCCAGAAGTTAGTAAACAACTCAATTTTAAGCTCAAGACCTTAAAAGATACCTCATCGAATATTTACAATCACAGATAAACATATGAACACAAAGTAACCTACTTTGTATATTATCACCGAAATTCAAACAAAAGCAACAGAAAGATACCACTTCCCATGTTCATTAGGATGATCCCTACAATTGACACCAACAAAGAACAGAAGGATCAGAAGCAGGCGAATTCCCAGTTATTGTTGATGAAAATGTGAGAGGATCCAGTCATTTTAGAAGACAGCTTTTTCAGTTTCTTACAAATTGATATACACATTTACCATTTGACTGAGTAACTATGTTCAAATTACCCCAAAGAGTTGAAAACTTAGGTCACCCTGAAAAGCTGAACATAGATGTTCATGGCTGTGGCATTTTTTTCCCTAAAGATGAAACCAATCAGGATGTCTTTTCAGTAAGTGAATGGCTGAATAAACTATGGCATATACAGACAACATTATATAGTGTTAAAAAGATATGAGGAATTAATCCATATAAAGAACATGAAAGACCTTTAACTGTTTGTGAAGAGTATGACTCATTGAGGTCAGAGATGAATTATTATAATAACAAGGCTCTGTAAAGTACACTTTACTGGGCTCATACTGCTTTCTTACATGTCATCATTACTTTTCCTGGCATGAGGTGGAGCTGTTTTTCCAAATCATTAGGTCTGGTCTTACGACTTTTTAAAATACTAATATGGTAGAAGCAAAGTTGCTGAGGGTGGAACTTTTGGAACCTTAATATCACAGAATTATGGAGATTTGTTCAGTTCATGAAAGAATGAGAGATACAACCCTGTCAGTTGAGCCAATTCCTACTGTCAGACATTTGATGGAGATCATTTTATTCCCTGGAGTCCCAGGCTAGGTGTCAGATGACCACAGCTTCATGAGTAACTCCAGTGGAGGTCAGAATACACTGCCAAGATTAACATCCAATAAAATCAGATTGTTGGGGCTGTAAGCTACTAACTGTGGGAGTGGTCTGCTATGTAGCCAGATTTATTAAATGATGGCTCCTGTACGGGGCTGTCCATTTGAAAAACAATGGAGGTTATTAAATAGAGATTGAATAGAAAGAAAGCCTTGAATGAATACATTTTAGTTTCAAATTTTACTCCCAGAGTACTAATAATTTAATTTTTTCAAAGCATATCCTTTCCAATGGTATGAATACCTCAGACCTGATCTTTATACCTATACTAATTTGGGAAAAAATATACCCCAAACTAATATTGGGAGAAAAAGAAGCAAGGAAAGATTTTATGGACATAATTAACTATTAAAGATGTGCAAGTGCAAATCTGTTTATGAAAGAATGGTATTTATGCAATGTTAAGCATATAACAAATAGACACAAAAATATAGGCAAGGTATAATCACACATAAACATTATCTCTTTCTGATCTCAACCAACCAAACCTTAAAAGAAAATGAATGCATACCATTATTTCTCTCATTGTAGGACACACAACCAGAGATTATTTCACTGAAATGTGATTTTTGATTGGCTACTTATCCAGATTCCTCCCTTTCTCATAGATGTCCTTAATAATGAGTCAAAAATATATGTTCCACCAAGTTACTTTCCTAATTTCCCTTAAGAATAGTCTTAGGGATGGGCTGTAGCACAGGTAGAGAGCACTTGGTTTGCTTGCAGAAGACCTTGGGCTCAAACCTCAGCACCACAAAATAAAGATACAAATAAAAAATAAAACTTGGGGATTTTAAAATAGAACAAACTTGAACAATCTCCTAATTTAATCCTCTTCCTAATTTGAACCAAGATGCTATCCAACACTTCCTTAAAATGTTAATCATTCTTAAGTTTGAGCGGCAAGAATTGTTACTTTACCTTTCTGATACATTCATTTCAAATACACTTTCAATCTGAGGGTGTGGCTCAGTGGAAGAGCATTTTGTTTAACATGGTCTTTACTATTTCAAAAAGAAAAGTTTTATTTTAGTAAAAAATACTTATTTCTATGTTTTTATTGTAAAAATAGTATACAGAGGGGTCACAGTTACATGAGTAAAGTAATGAGTACATTTCCTATTGAGCATTGTTACCTCCTCCTTTGTTTTCCCCCTACCATCTCTTCCCTCCTCACCTCCACAACTCCCCCCTCCACCCAAAGTTGTAAAGTTCATTTCCAACATAGTGACTTGTACATCTCATTGTTAACATGGGTCAACCCGTATCTTTGTTTCAGCATTTTGTTATTTCCTTTCCCCTAACCAAATGAGAAAATTGTACATACAAGATGCAGGGCACCGACATCAAATACACTGAAAATAGAGGTTATACCATGGGAGAAAAACATACAAGAGAAACAAAAAAATCACATAGTACATTTTAGATATATTAAAAGCAATGGCAAATCAGAAAAAACAAGTTGTGTTCCTATCTTGAGGTTCCTTTCACTTAACATCATTTGAGACTTTTTTTAAACCAATTATCTTTTAAACGTTATGCATAAGAAAAATTATTGCATAGTCCATTTATTTCTTTGTTCAGTAAATATGTATGACTATGTTCAGAATCTCAGACTCCATTGAAGAATTGCAGAGAGAGCAGGGAGAGACAAAATTCCTCGCCTTCGTGAAGATCACAACCCTGTATATTTCCTTTCTTGTAAAAGTGTAAAGTAATTATCTTCCATTAGGTGATAGCATCTTTAAACAAAACAAGCCCGTTCCTTATATGATTTTACCTATTATACAACCTCATTTCCATTACTGTTAGGTCTAGAATCCTTTGCCATCTGCAAGGTCCTATCCTGGGTGTACTAAAACAGAGATTAACAAAACATGGCTGTTGAAAGTATAATATTCACCACACCGGATCAGGAAATCAGTAAGAAGAAGGAAATATAAAATCGTCGGTATCAAACAACCACAAAAGCTACATGGAAACTTAAAGTAAGAAGGAGGTGGAAAATGTCATGAAGAACCAGGCAATTGAATTGGACTCAGGGAACAGTCAGGATTGTAGCAGACAAACGAAGGCTGACAAGCCTTCCAGCTGTGGGGACATCCTGAGCAAATGCTCAGAGGTGGAAAAAGCACAGGGAAGTTCTGGGAAGAATAATAACAGCCCAGTTTCAGAGGCTGAACATGAATAGGAGAAAAAACAGGCTTGAAGGGACAGAAAGTTGGATTGGAGGCAGCAAATAGATTGGACTTCCAGGCATAAGAAATAGCCAAGAATCCAGTATAGATGGGATCAGTTTTTGTTGTTGTTGTTCTTATTTCCTCGTAAGGTAGCCTACTTTCTTACACTGTTTAGAAAACAAAAGACTATGAAAAAATCAGCGTTCTATTTTCCCATTTAAGAAATTAACATGAGCAATGTTAGGGCTCCAATAACTCTTGAATATTCTTATGTCCATTCGCTACCCCAAGTTAAAGACAAATTTACATGAAGTCAATAAAGAAACCACTAAGGGATTACATCATAATCTCAGTGCTAAACCCCTAGATGGTCCGGTTTTTTTTATTATTATTATTACTATTATTGGGTTGATTAAACATACTTGTTACTTAGGTCAGATCATTGGGTATATTTGTTCGTAAAAAGCAATTTAATATGTTCTAATTAGTTTATTTGTCCCAGGTCTACCATCAGATCCTAACATATTTGTAGATATTGCTACAAATATATTCATCATACCAGGTAAGTATGAAGAAGGAAACATAAAATCATTGGTATTAAACAACCACAAACAACTACACAGAAACCTAAAGAATTAAAGGAATTAAATCAAACTGCAGACTACCCATATTAGAGGAGTTAAATATACATAAGCAAAGTAAACATACATAAAGGGTCAGACATCAGTAAATAGGACAAATAATCTCACAAAGCGGATAGAACGGATTATGTCACAAACGTGTTATAATATTAGAAGTTGCCATAAGAGATGGCACTCGTGTTTAATGAGCCCTTTGTTATCTAATAAATGGTTTACTCTAACTTACATATTCAGCCTCCGGCACCCACAGGACCTCTATTGTTCCCAATGACAGTAAGCTAGAATGCACTATTGCTTTAAAAATCTTCCAAATAAAAGAGAGCACACCAGCTTGAGGCCAGACAAGAAGCCTGTGAAACATCAGACAGTTTTCAACACAGCTGGCCAGGCCTGGGAGTTTCAGACAAAAGACTTCCGCCTTTATCTGGCCTTTATTTTGATGTCTCATTCAGCTGAAGATAAAAGGAGAGATGTGCTTTGAAATGTAACCATTAGGGCAGCAAAGAAATCAACATGCAAATGTCACCCATACATGAATTCAAGATGAAGTCTCCATTTGTCACTGCAGACTTGGAACTTGGTGGTAATTTTTTTCCCCCTTGCAAAGCAGTAGGATGAAAATGTAGATGAATGGATGTTGGATTTCATCCAGTTGAATTCTTTACCTTATACAGTTTATTTAAATGAGCAGACACACACACATACATACATACACACTAATATCTACCTATCTATCAATCTATCAAGAGACAGAACACAAAATATTCCATGTAGAGAAGAAATAAACATGAAGAGACTGATACCTTGATATCCTTAGGCAATCAACAGAAGGCTAGGAAAACTCCATATAGATATTTTTCAATAATACATCAATTTCTACCATGAAAATCAAATGATTTCTTGAGAAACACAGTTCTAAAGACATACATGTGCATACAGACAAGGGTATGAGAGATATGGACAGATATATGTTACACACACATCACAATGATACAAATATTTCTGGAAGAAAAATACTTCTTAAAATTATGTCTAAATAGTTTGGATAAATTTATGACTAATTTCCGTTTGGTTATTTATTCTTGTGTTGCATTAAAAATTGTGAGGAAATTAGCATACCCAGCCCATCTACCCCCAACTTTGGCCATCCATAGGTATGTCTCGCAAGTGTCTGAAATTTGCTCAATAATTGAAGTTTTGACCTTAAGAAAACCCATGGTAGTTGTACTAGGTTAGCTAGAGGGCTCTTATGTAAATAATCTTCTTTTGATTTGTAAGTATTTAAATCGGACTGTGAAATATAGAAAATAAATATAAAATAAAAATAAGCCCTAATTTAAGTAAAAGTGGAAAGTCTCACTCTATAACTAGGGAGATCAGAAGGGCAGCTTCATACCTCTTTTCTTTCTGAATCTAAGTTGAGGTCTCCTTTGAGGGCTGAACTTGGGACTTTAAGGATCCATAGATGTATTTCAGTGGCATGAATTCACATTTTCTTGGGAAACTATGAGAATGAACAGCCCATTGCATCCACAGGCCAAAAATGATTCTAAGACACTGACCTCACCCTTAAACAAATCAACTCAAAATGGATCAGAGACCTCCATGTAAAATACAGCACTATAATCCTCCTTAGATCACACAGGAGAAAAATCTAGAGAAGTTTGGGTACGGTGATGAAGTTTTTGGGGTGCAGCACCAAAGTTTACAGTTCACAAGAGAAATCACTGGCATTCTGGACTCTATTAGAATAAAAGTTTTAGCTGTGTAAAAATCAATGTAAAGAGGATAAGAAGAGAAATCAGAGTCTAGAAGTTAATACTTGTAGAAGACAGACCTAGTGGATGGAATAGTATCCAAAGTATACAAAATGTCCCCCATAGTGTCAACAGCAGCAACAACAAAGTTTAATGTAAGAGTCAGACCTTGACCTATGCTTCCCCAAAGAAAATAGAAATGTCCAGAAAAGGTATAAAAATGCCATTATGTCATGGTCATCTAGGAAGTGTCAGTTAAATTCAAAAGCCAATACCACCCCATGGAATGTCTGAGATCCTGAGTCAAAAACAAATGCTAAGCTGGGCAAGGAAATGGGACCTTTCAATTCTCATTCATTTTTGATGGGAATGAGTTGATACAAATATGCTGGGGGATGCTTTGATATTGGGTCACACAAACAAAATATATCATTGCCATAGGATCCAGTGATCTTACTCCTTAATATTTAACGAAAGGAGCCATAATCTTATACCCAGGTGAAAACCCTTTCATAGCTAGGAATAGTAGCTTAGTTCCTAATTGTCCAAACTTAAAAGCAACCAAGATGTCTTTCAGTAGATTAAGGGTTAAATGAGTTAAGGCACATCTATACAACAGACTATTTTTCAGATGCTTAAAGCTTAGTGCAAAGGTCTATATATAATGAAGTGCATTAATATGAACTCCAAACTATGGAAAAAAGAGGTTCTCATTAGACCCTGTATATATAGCTGGTTCTTTTTCCTCTAATGTTTTTTCTTTCTTTCTTCATTTCTCTTAGTTTTTGTACCTTGTGTTCTGCATAATAGACAATGCAATATGTGAAAGGGAAAGGGAATCACAGAAACAACAGAACAACGGATGAACCCCAGTGACATTGATACTTGACTCTGTGTTGGATACAAACATTACAACTTGGAGGGGGGATAGGGAGGGATAAGTGGGAAATCAAGAGGGGGTGGAGGTAATGATAGCTTAAAACAAATGTACTTATAATGTACCTTACCTATGTAACTAGAATCCCCCAACGCATCACCTTTTCAATTAAAAAAGAAAAACAAGAAAAAAGGTATGTGCTATCAAAGCCCAAAATGAGGTGGAGGAGACTTAAATGCGTATTGTGTGAAGGACGCTAATTAAGAGCAGGCTGCTCAGTGGGTAATTCAGATTCTATGATAATGGGGGGAAAGCATGACCAGGGAGACATTAAAATGTTCATTGTGATCCAGGAAGTGGCAAAATGCTGAATAGAGAAAGCACAGGATCATGTTATGGGCACTTTTGTTTCTGTCTTGCTAGATTTAACTATTAGAACACCCCGGTTATTCTTTAGTGAAGCTTCCAAAAACATCAAAACCTGGAGAAACACCACCTTACTCAGCCAACCATGAAAAACTTCAAGTGCCTTAATCCACAAGCTATATATACTAATCTCCCCTTTGTAAAAAGTGTGCCCAAAAGTTTTCTTGAAGCAACATTTTGAGCCAGGGCTGGAGGCAGGGCTTTTGATGTGGTTAATCAGGTTCACTTAATTTTTTTCATTAATTAAGATGCATTTATTCTTCCTTACTTATTGTCTCCTCCCTACTCCAAAATAAAGTCCAAATTCTACTTGTTAAAGAAGACCATAACTAAAGCTGCACTCCGGTGGCTCACATCTGTAACCCTAGCTACTCAGGAGGCTGAGATCTGAGGATTGCGGTTCAAAGCCAGACCAGGCAGGAAAGTCTGTGAGACTCTTATCTCCAATAAGCTATTCAGAAAACTGAAAGTGGTGGTATGTGGTATGGCTCAAGTGGTAGAGCACTAGCCTTGAGCTGAAGAGCTGAGGGACAGTGTCCAGGCCCCACGACCGACAAAAAAAAAAAAAAAAAACAAGAAAAAGGAGAAGAAGAAGAAGAAGAAGAAGAAGAAGAAGAAGAAGAAGAAGAAGAAGAAGAAGAAGAAGAAGAAGAAGAGAAGAAGAAGAAGAAGAAGGAAGAAGAAGAAGAAGAAGAAAAAGAAGAAGAAGAAGAAGAGGGGGAGGGGGAGGGGGAGGGGGGAGGGGGAGGGAGAGGAGGGGGGAGAAGGAGGAGGAGGAGGAGGGGGGAGGGGGAGGGGGAGGGGGGAGGAGGGGGGGGAGGAGGAGGAGGAGGAGGAGGAGGAGGAGGAGGAGGAGGAGGAGGAGGAGGAGGAGGAGGAGGAGGAGGAGGAGGAGGAGGAGGAGGAGGAGGAGGAGGAGGAGGAGGAGGAGGAGGAGGAGGAGGAGGAGGAGGAGGAGGAGGAGGTGGTCGTCCTCATAACTTAATGAACTCCACATTGAAGAATCTCCTGGGGTCTAGTGAAGCATGGGAAATATATGTTGACCATCTTGCTGCACAGTCTGGTCATCTATACCAGATAAATCATTATAAGATATCCCCATTATAAAACTTCTAGTCTATAAAACTGACTTGTCAAAATAAACCTGAACTTCTGACCATACAAGAAGACCTACTGTGGGGTATTCACTGAGTCAGAACTGTCAATCACTTCTTGGTGTCTGTGTTTGGGTTAGGAATTCCAGCTCCGATGGCATAAACTTGAAGAAAATCACCCTAAGCCACATGAATCCAAAAAAATATAAACCCAGAGTGCAATATATTTGGGCTGCAATTATCTTACTGGTGTCTGAGATGGGTCCCCTCTTCCCTGTTTGAAATGTGAGGCTTTTATTAGATTATTTCTACTGCCAAAAGACACAAGTACTGTCTGGTTACATTTACTGATTTTTCTCCTGAATTAAAGTAAATAAATAACAGAAAAACCCTAAATCTCTGAAACAAAGCAAATAGGAATGACTTCATTGTTTGTTTGTTTGTTTTAAATCCAACTGCACAAATTCTCTAATTGAAATAGGACCCTGGGTCAGAAAATATGCTCTGCATTTTTGTGTGCACATATTACGTGTATGATAGACTGGATTTCTTAAAATAAGGAAAAAAATTTTATAACTATATAAAGGTAAATGTTTTGCATTATAGAAATTAGCATTATGTCAGACTTGACCAATCAGCTGCTTAATTCTGTGGCAGGCAGATTCCTGTCCCACCTTTATCTTTCAACTGCCACATCACCTGCATCCTTCAACCTTAACAACAATCATTTTTGAGTAATAAGTGAATGAAGATAAACAGCAAAATTGATGGAATCAATTTAGGGCTAAAGACATACATGTACGCTGAAACAGGTTTGATCTGCATCAGGCCACAGAGCAAAAGCTAAAGCCATGGTCACTTGCTGATCTTCAACTCATTGACGGATGGTCAGCTGACAGTCTCCTCTTGCTCCCTTCCACTCCCTTTCCCTTTTCCCCTCCCCCTCTCCCTCTTTCTTTATCTCTCCCTCTCCCTGTCCTTTCCCCTCCTTTCTCTGTCCCCTCCCTTCTCTGTTCTCCTCTCCTCCTTTCTTCTCTTCCCACCCCCCTCTCCTCCCCTCTCTCTTAACCCCACACATCCGCACGCACAAGCACTTGTGGACTCTGACTCATTAGAGTATTCAATATATTCCATTTGGCTTAAGGTGCTCCCGATTTACATGTTTATTTTGTCTTCCTGAATGCTATTTCTTCATGTCTGAGTATTGTGCCCCTAGAAAGGAAAACTTTTTTTTAAGGAAGAACTTTTCTGCAAATCTTGCCAAAACTCAAGTAGCTTAAAATTTTCAAAAAGAGAATAATTCTGAAGACGTTTTTTTAAAAAAAATTTGATTGTGAAAATACTGTACAGAGGGGTTACAATTACATAAGCAAGGTAATGAGTGCATTGTTGCCTCCTCCTTTGTTTCCTCTTCCCATTCCTTCCCATCCCCCCCCCAAAGTTGTAAAGTTCGTTTTTCCACATAACGACTTGTAAATCTCGTTGTAATGGGTCCACCTGTATCCCTATTTTATTGATAACAAATTCCTGTTGTCAAGCAGGTTGTTTGAAGAAGCAGTAAGAATGCAATGTGAATAACATCAGAAAGGACAAATTTAAATCATAGCAGCCAGTGTCTACAGTGGTGGTGAATGTTTCTCTATTCATTTCTGGATATGCAGGCACAATTATTCTACTAGTTTTTCATGACTCATGTTCCATACCTGTGATGATCTGGGTTATGTATTAGAAACAATGTTTGGACAAATGTTTGCCTACAAGTATGTTTCTTACAGCCTCCTCTTCTCTCTAGTATGTAGGACCCCTCACTGATCAAATATTTCATACTTTTATTTCCATATTTGACTCACATAGTGAGCACAGTTCTCTAGTCTAGTATAACAACTTGTATTTGTTCCTTTAGATCTGATACTTGACTGATTCTCCCTTCTTCCACAGACCACTACTACTACTACTACTACTACTACTACTACTACTACTACTACTACTACTAACAAACATCCCAAGTCTAATCTTACTGTACTAAAATTGTTTTCTTTTTCTTTTTTCTTTTTTTCAGACATAGGTCTTGAACTGAAAGCCTGGGCACTGTCCCTGAGCTCTTAAGCACAAGCTAGTACTCTATTACTTTAAGTCACAGCTCCACTTCTTATTTCTGGTGGTTAATTAGAGATAAGAGTCTCACAAACTTTCCTACCTGGGCTGGCTTTGAACTGAGATCTTCGGATCTCAGCCTCTTGAGTAGCTAGGGTTACAAGCATGAACCACCAGCATCCACCTTCAATTATTTGTGTCTTAATATATCTGCTTTGCTAAGGGAGAGAAAGTTGATAGGGGGACCATATCTTATTTACACTTTAATTCACCATCTGGTAGAATGTCTGGTATTTGGGAAGTGCTCAAGGACTTCTTTGATTTATCCACTGAATTTCATGAGCTTAAACTTGTCTTCTTAAATAACCTTTGACTAGCCCAGCCAAAGGTCATTTGATTATCCAAACAAAATCAATAATCATTTTCTGTAGCCAAATGTTAGGCTACCAAGTCATAGCCCTCAGAAACTTAATACAGTGTTTTAAGAATTGTAAGGTATTAACACATTTGAGCCTTTCATTACTTAGTGGGATTGCAGGTGTGTGCTAACACACACAATAGATTTTGTCTGCTTATATAGATGTGAAAGCAAACCTACTTGTTAGTCCTAATGGCTGATGTATATATATATATATATATATATATATATATATATATATATATATATATATATATATATATATATAATACATATAATTTAATAAAATATATTATATATATTATACATTTTATATATATATATATATATATATAATGTGTTTACATATACATTCTGATCTGCAGTTGAATTCTTTAATTCACCAAGTCCAGGGCAAAATCTAGTCCGAAGATTTAGAATCAACCTCTTTGGAAAGTACTAATGATGCATAGTCATAAATATCAGTGGACTGCTGGTGGAGCTTGCTTCTATGAACCTATAAGAAAATGTGAATTTTTCTTTTACTTTAACACTGTATTGAATTTGATGATAGGGAATGGTTATTAAATAATGTGGCAAATAGTTTCCTTGAAAGGATTGGTTCCTGCAAGCAATCATCTTGGAGTGTACCTCCATTTTCCTAGGGATGACGCAGTCTATGTTCTTTTCTACTGTGGTTTGCTTTGAGCCTTTGATAAAAAAAAAAAAAAAAAAAAAACATAGCAATAGACAAACAATTTCCTTTCCAAAGACTGGGGAGAGCTGTTGATAAAAAGAAAAGCATTCTATTATCAGTAGAGCAATGTTTTTCTTAATAAAATTTCTTTCTGAAGCTCTTAACAGGTAATCAAAGTGTAAGAATCAAAAATTGTGGAGAATCAGATAGACACAGCTTTGTTTTTCTCAACAGACTAGTTTCACTGGTATGGGCTTTTCTACTTCTCCCAGTCAGGAAGATAGTCACAAATTTCTGCTCAGTCATTAACCATGTCACCATGAACACAAGAATCCCCACAGTTAACATTGAAGTCAGAGCATCTGGAGATGAAATAATTAGGTAAATACTGATTTGCTGGAACTCCCAGAGCAGTGCAGTCAGGAAACAAACAAACAAACAAACACCAACCTACGTCAGATGCTAATATTTATTAGGAACACACCACCAGTGTGGTCACCTCTGTTTGTTTATTGTTCAAATGCAATTTGCTAAAATTTGAAATTGCTGCATTTCTTTCACATATCCTAGCCATGGAGGTGGAAGACACAATGAAAAGCTTAGAAATAAATCAGAGCAGGAACATGGAGAAAATACATGAAACAGCAGAAGTATAGAAGTAAGACTTTAAGAGTCCTCTGGAGCTGGGCACTAGGAGCTCATGCCTGTAATGCTAGCTGCTCAGGAGGCTGAGATCTGAGGATCTCCATTCAAAGCCAGCCCAGGCAGAAATTCTATGAGACTCTTATCTCCAATTAACCACCAGAAAGCCAGAAGTGGCACTGTGGCTCAAGTAGCAGAGCACTTGCCTTGAGCTGAAGAGTGCAGGGACAGCACCCAGGCCCAGAGTTCAAGCACTATGACCGACAAAAAAATAAGTTCTTCAGGTTTTTATTGTATTATTTTTATTAATTGAACAAAATGATTATTTCGAAGGGTGTGTGTGTGTGTGTTGAAAACTATATCTATCTCCAAGTAAGAGAATCTTCTTAAGACTCTTGTTAACTCAAATCTGAAAATACACAGAACTGAAAAGAGAGTAAGCCAGAAACCACCAAATATTTAAGACTAGAAAAATAAATAAATAAAAGGAGCTGGATTTATTGAGAATTTATTATGTGCTAGCTGCTAACCACCCATTGCATGTATCTCTAAGAATTAGCTTTCTAGCGTATCTGTACAAAGCCTTTATTCAGTACCTATCCAAGGTGTTTCATAGGAAGAAGAAAAATAATAAATCTCCAGCTTTTAGGAACATTTTTTTTTACATTTAGCCTTACACCAAGATTACCTAAGTCAAAACTGTAACCTTATTTCTTATGCAATTTTGCTTTTTAAAATTTCCTCCTACTCTGTTTGCCTACAGGGAGAAATAGACCAAATCATGAGCGTGTGCACTCATGCACACACACATACGTGCACACACACACACACACACACACACACACACACACACACACACATACACACACACAGGTTTAGAAGCATCATAAATAGTAACTATAAGTACATATTTGTATGTTAAGTGCCTTTTTCTCAAAAATTCAGGTAAGTAGAAGTGCTAGCAAGCTTTTGGAGATATATTTTGGGTGGGAGGTATTTTTTCTAGTTTTTACTATGAACGCATTTACAATATATTTCACTGAGAAAAGAAGTAGACTTCCAGCATGGAGAAATGTATGCTTCCTAAAAACATAGGCAATATGTGAATGTACAGCTCCTTTTTTGTTGGTCTTTCCGGTTGGACAATTATCTCAGTGTAGCAAGTGATGTACGTGGATCATGGGAAGTTACAGGCAAGATGTTTTTACTGATGTTGGAAGGATAAACTTCCATCCTCAGACACACAGCCGACACTGGCATAAAGTGCCTGTGGAAAAAAACTCACTGTACCAAGAAAGATCCCAAATGCACCCATGACTTCAGTTCCCTTCCACACTCCTCAACTAGAAATATGGCTGAGGTTTTGCCAAACACACAAAGGCCACGACTTTCCCCATTGCACAAGCAAAGGAAACAGTATTTGAACCTCCTTTGAAAACTACTCCTTTTTTTTTTTTCACATTAAGAGGCGCCACACGAACAGAACGTGCCATAAATAACGTGTGCTAACATTTTTCCCAAAACTGGACATCAATTAATGCTAATTTATGAGGAAACTTCTTTGGAAGAGCATAGTTCAGACTCATAACTACTGAAAAGGCTCATTAATATAAATGTGAAGGGAGCTTTTTTTTTTAAAAAAGGGTGGTGGGTATTAAGGTAAACACATATCATTACATCGAGGGCTCATAATTCATGGAACCTTCCGTGGAAAGGAAATTTTATACTGTGTTTCTAAAGGTAATGTTTTAACACATGAATCAACAAAACAAAAATGAAGATGAAGATGTGATATTAAGAGAGACATTCAATGAAAACTCAGTGTAATGATAACTAACCTTTATAGAATGAATACCTTTGCGTAGAACTATTGAGAGCAATATTCTTTCCCTTTTACAAGGGAAGAGTCATAGATCAAGCCATGTATGTTACTTCTTGAAGTAAGGTTAAAAAGTGGCAAACCTCAAATTTTGAACTCCATCTTGTAGCCATCTGCAGTATGATGCCATACTGCCTTTAACCAGTGTTGCCTGTTTAGAGAACTCGAAGTGTGGTTTGTGGAAAGCTTAGTTCTGTAGACTCACTATAATAAAAGCCCATCATTTTTCTCCGTACCGTGAATGCAGCATTGTACACCCACCAACACAAGCAGGTTCAATTTTGAAAAAATTAGTTACTCTTATTTTTAAAACGTAAGCATAGTGACAAAAATGATTAGCTATTCTTTCTCATACCCACCTTGTGAAAGCCTCAGACAATATGCATGCAGTGGCTGGGAAATGAAATTCCTCCCCTTTCAGATATTTGATTTTTGTAATTCAATAAAAAAATGAGAAAGAAAAGTCATCATTATTCAGGTTGTGTACTGATTGTGTGTGTGTGGGGGGGGTGTGTGTGGGTGTGGGTATGTGGGTGGGTGTGGGTGTGGGTGGGTGTGGGTGTGGGTGGGTGGGTGTGGACATGCTGGTGTAATTTGGAGGATGAAATACAGAAAGAATGGAGGAAATGAGAATATTTTGTTTATAGATTCTTCAGATTGTTCATGCCTAAAGCTGGGCATTTTCTTTGTTAGATCTTGAGATGTTCTGGCTTCATTCAATGGAACACAGTTCCTCTCCAGACTACTATAGAACTTGCAGTGGGTGGAAGGATCTGAGCAAGATGCTGAAGCTCAGGATCCCCACAGGTAGGTGGGGATGGGGGTGGGGACTCATTTGCCAAGGGCTATTTGGATATTTATACCATGATTCCCAGGCCATACACAATTACCAATACATGTAATTATCAATACAAGCCAGCCCTGAGTAGCTTTGGAGAAGCATTGGAGAACCTTTCATCTCTGTCCCATGCAACGAATGATTTGGGGGTCCTTATATGGTCTGTGGGCTGGTTATTCCTCATTCTTCTATGGTTCTCAAACTCAATGCTTCAAGATCATCTGGAGCGCTTGTTAAAGCACAGAATATTAGGCTACTCCTCAGTCTCTGTTTCAATGTAAGTCTATGAGTCCTGTGAATCTACATTTATAACAAGTTCACTAGGACACCTCTTTAAGAATCATGACAACAAACCAACAGGATAGCTAGCTAGCTAGATATATAGAGTTTATGCATATAGATATATATGGATATATAGGTAATTATATGAATTATACGCAAACATATCACACATATAGACATATGTATGTGTATATACACATATCTATATCATGAATATACCATGTGTATATGTGTGTGTACACACACACAGTCCTTTAGTTTTTAGTAAAAAGCATTTTTTTGTTGTGAAACAAAATATTCATTAGATTCCAAATGATCTATAGAGAATAGTAATAATCATTTTGCCAAAAATAAATATGTATGAAGTTAAGATTATTCTTAAATAACTTTCTACTTCAAGTCTTTCTGTAGCAACCAAGTTACTTACCTAGTCAGGTGTTTAATGTTGTTCTACATGAAAAAAAATCAAAACCCTTTCAAGGCAATTTCTTTTACATTCTTCTATAGGAAAAGTTCCCAACTTGTTTAAACTGAAACAAGAAATCTTACTGGAAACTATCACCCTCACTAGGGAAAATTATGACAAGAATCATATTTGAAAGGTTAAATATTTATAGCTTATCTTTGGGAAAATAAGAGTTGGATAAACAAAAAAATTAGGGGAAAACTTGGAATGTACATAAGTCATGAAATGTAAAAATCTAGCTCATCTATTTTCTACTTCCTTTTCTTTAGGGGAAAAAAGTGCCTCTCTTTGTGAATCTATTCGATAGTATAAAATCGGTAGCAAAACACAATTCAGTCTGCAATACCTCCAATGTTTACCTAACATTAGTTTTAAGACTACTGAAAATTTATTTACAAATTGGCATAAATCTGCATATGCATTTTATATACATACGTACCTGCTAGAGACATATGCAAAAGCCTTAATATATGCATGAATGAGCAGTAAGAAGGCCCAATTAATTATTAATTAAGGATATCATACACAAGCTCTATAGTCCTTAACTTGTAAATGGATGCATAAGTCAGGCATTGTGGTACATACCTGTTACCACAGAACTGGGAGAGTTAGAGGTAAGAGGATCAGGAATTTGATCTACACAGTGAATTCAAGACCAGCCTGAGCTATATATTGTAACCCTACCACAAAAAAAAAAGTGGTAGAGCATTCGACTAGCACTTTCTTTTATTTTTAATTTTTAAAACTTTATTGTAAAGGGGATGTACAGAGGGCTTACAGTTACATAAGTCAGGTAATGAGTACATTTCCTTTTGAAGAGTATCACCCCCTCCCTCATTCTCTCTCAAGTTTTCCCCTCCCAACTTTCCTCCCTCCCTCCCAAATGACACAGTTCATTTACAATATAGTGTCTAGTGAGTATCACTGCCGAATTGGTTTACCTTTTGTCTCACCATTTCTGTGTTTCCCTTTCCTCCCCCCCAAATCAGAAAAACTTATAGACAAAACAAAGGACACAGAAATCAAAATTGTCTTTTACCATCCATTGGGATAACATTGGTTCTTAAGAAGAAAGAAAGTCCGTATCTATCTAGGATTCTGAGAGAACTGCGACCGGATAGGTCAGATGAAGTCTTCTATCACAGATGGAGCGGTATGAATTCAACATACAAGAGTCACTGCCTGAAACTGTGTGAAATGTTTCAATTATTTCCATAATAACACTTAACATGTTCCAGATACCGTGCATTAAGCACACCACCAAGAACTGAGCCAAACCTAGGCTGTTTTTCATCTGGGTGTATTCTGAGTGCCTGAAACACATGTTAGAAATATATTCCATATACTGGGTTTGTATGAGGTCCAGCTTCGATCAAGAGAAACCACAGCCAGCCGTACGGGAGCTTTCCCCGCAGCACCAACACAGTGCGATCAAACTCTTAGCACCACATTATCATTCTCAAGAACAAATCTCCTGGTTGAAATGAAGAGCGGGATTTTTCATAACCCGTAGCAATGTTCTGTATGTATTTTTTTTTTTGTTAACCACAGGCTTCAAAACACATACTCAACAAATAGGAGTCTCAATTTGATTTGCAACATGTACCTTTTTCAAAGTTCACATTAAGAACAAAGTTTATTAGACTGATTGCACTTCTATCACTCTGTAGTACCTAGATTTAGTTGTGTGGGACTCTTCAATTTTCAATTTTACAGACATTTATACACACATAAACACACATTCATATACATAGGTATGTATATGCACATATGAATTTGCCTGTGTATATGCATACATATGTGCATGTATTCTATATTTCTTCAGATTTTTCTATGCTACAAGTAGTTATTTGCACACATGACCCAGTTTAGTGAGTGTATTTTCTATCCCAGATGGAATGTTGATAAACTATTTTATGGGAAATCTAGTTAGGTTACAGAACTTGTTATTATTAAACAAGCCTTTCCATCTAAACTTAGAGGATATTATGAGTATTATACTCATAGCTGACATAGATTGGGAGAGACAGACCCAGCATGATTTGCCACATATTGGTTTACTTTCTACTAGTCAACTCTATTATGATTATATTCTATTGGCATCTTGTCAAATTCATGAATCAGAGATTATATGGTCCTTGTGTAACCTCTCTTGCTTAATGTAAGATATTTGTTAGATGAGTTAAGTTCTAACTAGAACCAAAATACAGACCACAAGTTCTTACTATAGGGGGCTCTTCATTGCTACTTGGAGTGATTGTTCTCCATTTGGAATAGATCCACAGGAAGGAAAGCAGTCAGGGGCTGGAGTCATCCTCAGTGTTAATATTTTCTTTGAATGTCTCCTTTAAATTCCTATAGCTTTAAAACTCCTTAGAATACAATTTATTATTGAATGTGCAAAATCTCCGCTTTCAATTTTATAAAGTTAGATATTTGCCTTTTTATCCATCTGTGTGGGTGTGTGTGTATGGACATATAGATAATAGGTAGATAAATCAATAGATAGGTAGATAGATACCTACATACATATATACATACACACATACATTCATATATATATGTATATAGAAGACTGATGGCTAGAGATAAGTAGGTAGGTAAATAGATACATACATACATATATATATGATTGATAGCTAGAGATAGGATAGATAGATGGGCATAGATATAAATAGGTAGATGGATAGTTGTTAATTAGGAAGATACATAATAGACATATGAATAAATTACTAGATAATACATAAATACATTCACGCATACATAGCTGGATCAAATGCTTTATGTTTTAAGAGTAAGTGATTATATTATCTCTTCATGAAATGGGTAATGCTATCTTTACTCTTTGAAGTCAATTCCCTATTTTGAACCTTTCTTCCCAAGATTTTCACTTTTCTAAGATCAAGAAGTCTTACTGTTATAGTAACAATGGTGGTAACTGTATTTTCATGAATGCATGCTTGAGGCCTTTTACATTATCTACACCATTTTTTATTCATCATAAATTTCTAAAACAGGTACCTTTATTATTATTTCAAGCGTCACAACAATAATATATTAAAGTTATATGACCTCTGCCCTTAACTGTAACACCCACAGATTTTATTCAAAGTACATGTATCTTTGCATCAACGTTTATAACAATTCCCCATCATCCTCTTTTTAATGAGTAGAGTAGAATTAGAAATGATAAACCTTAGAGCTTCACATTGAACATCAACAGAAATATTTTTTTGGTGATACTGAAGTTTGATTTCAGGGCCTTTTGCTTTCATGGAAGGTCATAACATTTGAATCAAGCTTTTTCTCTTTTACTTATGTTATTTTCCAGATAGTCTTGTGTATGTTTTGCCAGGATCTATTCTTGGATTATAATCATCCTAACTATGCTTCCCATATAAGTGGAATTATACACATGTGGCACCATGATTTCCTTGTTCATTGAGATTTCCTTGTTCAATTGCTCTGGCTAGTCTTGAACCTAGATTCTTCAGTTCTCTGACTATGCCACCACAGCTAGCCAGATATGTTGTTCAACTATTTTGTCTGAAACAGTATATTCTGCCTCAGTCTTTCAACAACAAATAAATTATAAATTCATATTGAAACAAAAGTCCTGTACCTTCCTCTCTACCTAAATTCTACCCAATCCCCAAGCCTAATGCCAAAGGTTACATTATTTTCCCAAAACCAAATAGCTTGTAATTCTTCATACCCACTATTCCTGCTTAGACTCCTCCATGAATGTCACAGGCTCCCTGGGACAATCGTCACTGGGTAGTTGGCCAGGTACCTGTGGAATTGCTACCACTGGGTGATATCCTCACCTCCTCCTCTGCCAACTTAGTGTTCAGTCTTAAAAGTGTCGTCCACACCACACATCTTCCTGGCCTCTCTAGGGCCCTCAGTGGAACATTTCCTCCCCCTGGATTGGCTGCTCCTGGATCCTTCTCTACTCGCTTGGGACCCTTTCATAATTTAAGTCCTGTTTCAAGGCCATTCTCCCAAGCAGGACTTTTCTGAACACTCTAGGTCCACAATTTTTCCCTGTCTCCCCATGACTACATTGTTTCTTGACTCAGACATTTTTTCCTCCCCTTAACACCTCTCACAAGTGTAATCTTGGTGTTTTCATGCTCGTCATCTTTTCTTCCAGACAAGCGATCAGCAAAGTACAGCCTGCACCAACGCCAACCAGCGGACTGCTTTTAGAAGTAATGTTAACTAGAGCAAAGCACTGTTTTCCCTATTTACTGATATACTACCAACAAAGATTGTCCTGAAGGACTGCAGGAAAGGAGATGTGATACAGACTATCCAGATCATGAAGCCAGAACTACTGACCATCTATTTATGAAAAATATCTTCAGCCTTATTCTAGAGCAAGAAGTCCAACAGGGCCAACATTGTCAGTATGATTATTTTAAACATTGAGCCACATTGTCTAGAATTAAATTAAGATAGCTCTTTAATGGTGCATAAATTACCTAACAGCTCAGATCCTTAGTTTTTTTTTTCTTTTTGATGTAATAGGCACAATGGTAACATTTCCCTATCAATTGTTATAAATACTTAACAAATTGATATTTTCAATATATCAAAACTAGCTCACCTTTCGTACAGATGATAGGTCATATTGTCAATCATGCTAATGTTCTCAGTACATAATTGAAAGGAACATGCCCATTGCAACAATGAGATGCACAAGTCCTTATGCACAAGTCCTTATGTCGAAAAACGAACTTTAGAACTTTGGCCCGGGGTGGTTTATCTTATAACCTGCTTCTCCTAAATCATATGAAGGCTTGGATTGGATCCTATTCACATTTGAATTCATATAGTGACAAGGAACAAAGAAAAAGTACAGGGTTTGTCTAGGGAGCAGGGGCAGAAGAACTCAAAGAAATGGGAGGGATTTGGCTAGTCAATCATAAATCTTTAAAAACTCGTTTTTTTTTTTCTAGAATAACTTGTCAGTGGATGGCATTTCTCTGTGTCTGGTGCAAAAATGCATCATAATCTTTTACTTTGAGTGTATTGCAAATTAACAAGAAAGAATAAGTAACACAAAGTACTTATACATGGGTAAAGTCTCAGGCACAACAGCGTGTAAGCTAGAAATTCCAATGAAATAAAACATCATCCCTAGCTCTGCTCGAATATCCAGGAAAGCAGAATGATTGTAGATACTGAAATTGCAGGATAGTCATGTCCCTCTGGGAACTCAAACTTCCAGCAAACTTGACTATATCTTTCTCACTCGCCGAGTTAAATTCATTATGTATTTTGCTTTGTTTCAATTAAATGTTTAACTATTTCTCCCTAAGCCATCTCGGGATCTACTCAAAGGTGTTGGAAGCTGAGTAAATCATACAAACAGCAGGGTTGTGCAGGCATAGCGTGGACTCATAGATTACGAAACCAAGAAACCCATGAAGTTGCTTTGCATCATTTGCAGGTTTGCATTTAATAAAGCATCCCCAGTTATGAGCAAGAGTGGCTCCATTCTGTAGTGGCAAACTTTCAGCTCAGGAAAGAAAGAACATAGACCAGCAGCCAAAATAGTCAAATACTACAAAACCTGGGAAGATTGGCTTGATAGGGAGCAATGCTGATATTAATGAAAGTAGCTAGCCACGTGGACTGTGTAGTCTTCTGTGTGTGTGCATGTGCATGTATGTGTGTGTCACGAGCACACGCATGCGTGCACATTCGTGTATTCATGATATCTCTTCCTTTCCTTTACTCAGAGGAAATGGCTGGACCCAAAGGCAGACGTACCTGGCAAGACGTGTTTTATTTCACAAGATTTTAATCAGAGCAGAGAATCCAGGAGCTGGTGCCAACTGGGGACCAAGTGGCCTGAAAGGAGCACTGCCAAGTGCCCCCTGACTGTAAACCTATCACCTCAGGTGACCCCTATTCCCTCCTCCCTCCTCCCCATTCCGAAGAGCCAGCCCCAAAGCAGGGCTGACTTAAAATCTTGGGTTCTGGAAATGATTTTCTACCACATGCACGTTTTGATAAACCTGCAAAATAACTTAAGCGAAGAGGGAGAGAGACCCAGGGTGATTTTTCCCTTCTTTCATTTTTTTTTCTCTCCACCCCCACCCCTCCCATCTCCCCACTGCTCAACTAAGCTGTAAAACTTAAGTCCCTTTTTCACCAGAGTCTCTATTGGATAATCCAGTTGACTTCCGGAGTTTGCTTTTGCACACGTCTGTCTCTTCCTGTCCCACTAAATCGCATCAGCTGCTGTGGATTTGGAGTTGATGGAGATTGCTGGGGTGGCACAAAGCAGCGATAGGCATTTGTCAGCGACTCCTTCATGAGATGTAGGGATCAATGCATGCCGCTTCTGGTGTTAGAGGAAGGACTTGACTGGGTGCACCTGTTATTCATCTTTTATCTTTCATTTAATGTTTTGTTCATTCATTTGTTCTTAGATATAAATCTTTTAAATTTATTTTTAGTGGGGGATGATAATCAGCCTTGAACTTGGGGCCTGGGTGCTGTCCTTCAGCTTTACACTCAAGACTGGCACTCTATCACTTGAGCCACAGGCTCCATATTCAGTTTTTTGGTGGTTATTTGGAAATAATTTCATAGGCGTTCCTGCCTGGGCTTACTTTGAGCTGTGATCCTTAGATCTCAGCTTCCTGAGAGGCTTAAAAGCAAGAGTGATAAGATAGATATAACTCTTCAGATCTGAAGAAGAAGCCACTTTTCATTTCATGCTCCACAGAATAGAGCAACGTGGTCTATATCACTGAGTATTGATGTACACATTGACAACAGTGTTGTTTAAGCTAAATGGCTTGTCGAGGCTTTGTGACAATGTTGTAGAATCTCATAAATTCTTGGTGTGTGTGTGTGTGTAAGTGTGTGCATGTGGACAAATGTGAACACTCATACCACACTTACTGAAAGTGACAGACATAATATGATCAAACGAAGAGAGGGTGTTTTATTTGTTTTGTTTTCTTGATAGTACTGGGATTTGAACCTAGAATCTCAGGCATTGCAGCTACTCTATCACTTGAGTCATGACCCCACCCACCCCATCCAACCCTTTTTCTCTTTAGTTTATTTTCAGTTGGGGCTTTGATTTAGCCTAGGGAAATCTCTGATGATGATTTTCCTATCTACGTTGCCCAAATAGCTGGGATTTTAGATGTGAGCCACCATGTTTGGTTTAGTTTGTAAAGAGAGTCATTCTAACTCCTTTCAGGCTGGCTTTGGATTCCTTTTGTTCTCTATATCTGATTATCTGGGATCACAGGCAGGCATGCACTACTATAGGTGGCCTTGATCCAAGATCTTAAGTGCATTCTGCCGGAAAGTGAAAATCTAGTAAAGCTTCAATTCTGCTTTCTCACAATGATCTTTCTAATTCACCCCAATCCTTTCTTGTTGCAACCAGTTTAAGATAGGTGTACTGATAGGAGCCTTAAGAACTTACCTGAGTTTAGTCTTGAGTTAATGAATACAATGCTGGGTGATTTGACAAATGGCCGAACTTTCCTGGGTCTCCTCATCGGTTGAAAACCCAGAAAATATTATATTTACCTTAATGTGATGTCACTGTTTTTTTTAAAAAATCTGTTTATAATCAAGTATGTATTATGGATTTTAAAATAGAAGTTGTATTGTTCACAAAGATAGTTAATAGTACTAGGCTTGTTATTTGGTTGTCAGTGTTTTCTTATATTCTGGCTTTCTTGACACTTCTGACTTCACGCTCCCCTGATACATTATTGACTTCTCATACCCTGCTTCTGGGTCAGAAATTGGCAGATTTTTCTATTATGAAATGAGATTATAGTATATATTTTTCACTCTGCCAGACACTCAGTTTCTTATGCTGATAATCAGTTCTATCATTGCAGATGAAACATGCAGCCAGAGATATTAGTAAACAAACACAGCTGTGTACCAATAAAACTTTATTTACATTGAAGATTGAATTTTATGTATTTTAAATTTTTTTTTACATTTTATTTTCCTGTAAATTTTACTTTCTTTATTTTCTGAGGTTACAGTTACATCAGTAAGGTAATGAGCACATTTCTTGTTAGGCATTGTTTCCCATTCCTCTGCTTTTTTTCCCCACTATCCCTTCCCTCCCTTCCCTCTCTTCCCTCCTCCCTCAAAAAAAAGTTGTAAGGTTCATTTCTAACATACTGTCTTGTGAATATCATTGTTGCAATGGGTCATCCTGTGTCCTTGTTTCAGCATTTTGTTATTTCCCTTCCCCTCCCCAAATTAAAGAAATGTATATACAAGATACAAGGTACCAAAATCTTCTTCTTTTGATGTTTCAACTATTTAAAAGCAGAGGGACAAATGTGTGTGTGTGTGTGTGTATGTGTGTGTGTGTGTGTGTGTGTGTGACTCTGTTTAGCTTTTGGTCTTACAAAAACAGGCGTTTTCAGGTTAGATTTGGCTAGGGAGGTGGGGTGGGAGAGTGGTGTGTCATAGTTTGCCAACTCCTGTTTGCCCTAATCTCTGAGGTTAAAGCCATGTGTAGGGGGATAGGTCAGTTCTTGGTTGAGATAAAGTATATACTAGTTGCATATATGGAGTGAAAGGTAACATTCTAATTCCTGCACCAGACATTAAAAACAAATTCTATGGAGAATAAACAAAACCAAACCAAACAAAAACAAAAACATGTTTTAAAAATAAAATTAGTAACATCTCTTCCTTTCAAACCACTAGACATTGAGCATGAAAGTACAAGCTACTATTTTCAATATTTACCTTTCTACATGTAGCTCACTCTACAACTGAACAACTTTTGCAACTGAGCCCCTAATGTGTTGTGTGTGTGTGTGTGTGTGTGTGTGTGTGTGTGTGTGTGTGTAAATTAATTGTTTGCTCCACACTAAAATGGCATAGCCTGACACCAGTTTATATAAACCCAAGAAAGGGTGCTAATCACTACGTAATTACCGATTCACTCATTCTTTCTGGAAACCCATTTCAAACAAAGCTAGAACCAAGACAGGACCAACTCTTTGCCCCGTTCATGATGGTAGGGGTTAAAGTGCTTATCCAGTTGTTTCTTATTTTAGAGTTTCATGATAGAAACAGATATTAGAATAAATGCCAACTGCCTGCCTAAGAGACCCCATTTTTGTGTACAATTTAGCAACAAGCATCATTGCCTTATTGGACTTCTAGATCTGCACGTATCGTGTGTAATTTTCATAGACTAGTAAAATTCTTTAGAGTATTATCTGCTGAGTCTTGCTCCAGGCGCCATGGCTATTTCCGTATTATTTGTTTCCTTAGGATTTGTCAAGAGGCATCATTCTAATGGCCTTCTCCATGAAACCTGGGACTAGAACTTTCTGAAAATGTTGCCAGAATGTACCACCTAGGGCCACCTTTAAAATCCAGCAGGCTTTCCTTGTTGTGTGAGACAGACACCCGAATGGAAAGGTAGTGCATATATTACCCACATCTGTCTGCTACAAAGCCTGCTCAGTTTCATGCTTTTAGGACAAATTCCAGGCAAAAGGCCACTGGGAGAGGCTCCGTTTCTCTGTGCCCCATGCCCAGTTCTGTCAGTTAGGCTGCAGAATAATTTCTTTCATGAGGTTGATCTTAGCCAAAGAAAACATACTCAAGCCCTGTGGCATGAGACCTCTGAAGGGCAGAGACTGTGTTCTGAGTTACACTCCAAGGGGAGTTGACCTGAGATCAGATGCCTGAAGACCTGGAAGGCAACGAGACAGGCAAATATCAAAGATGGGCTTTATCATTTGGTATGGTTTGGAAAATCAATTTTCCCTATATGTAACCATGACATGGATAAAATCCACCTCTCCAATTCCAGCTTTTCTCCCCTCACAGAATACATGAAAAGGACTGCATCTGTATTTGAATACCCATGCTAAAGCAACAAGCATCTCAAAGTCGAAGACCATCACTGGAAAAAAGGGGAAAAACAAACTTTTAATCAAGAAATGGAAAGATGTCATTGGCTTGTGCCGATTAAATTAGCCAAAAAAGTATGCATACAAATGTATATGTATATTTGTATGTATCTATGTGTATCTATTTATAGATATGTATATATATTTATGTATATGCCCATTCAAGGGCCCCCTGTTTTGCCTCTTTATGTATCTAATGGAAAAATTGTTCCTGATCCAGGATTTTATTATTATTATTATTATTATTATTTGAAATTCCACCTTAGGAAAAAAATTTCCATTCGATACCTACCTTTCCTAGGAGAAACTCAGAACAAAAATAAATAGTTGAAAATGTACTGTGACTGAAATTGTGTGAGCCAAATTAATGTTAAATTTCCACCTGGACTTCAGTGTACTACCACCCAGAAATAGTTTCTGGATCTCATTTCTGTCCAGTATCTTTTTATTTTTCCTTTTTGTACGATTGTTTCTATTTGGCAGTCTTCTTGAATATAGGCTGGGTGATTCGTTAATAGTATTCTGGTGTTTCTGTAATCTTATAGGCTGGATTTTCATCACTGGATTTTCATCGCTAGTGTCCTTTGGCATTCTACTGGAAAGGAAAAACCTCTAATGGCAAGCTTCTCCACTAGTTGCTGTAGGATATTTCAGCAGAATGTAAGGTAACACAGGGCCAGTCCTTGGCAGTACAACAAATTCCCATTGTGGTACTTCCCATCCTATTTTGCTTTAGAAACTCCATCAATAAGCAAATATGGGTTCAAACACAGCCTCAGTGAGATAAAGGTGTATTAAATTAGTATTGCTATTGTAGAAGTATTACTAATAGCTTACATGATTCTTACTATTGACCATCCAAAATGTCTTGGTACATGGAGCAATTCTCAACCAAAGTCCAAATTTCTTGTGAGTACATGGAACTCACAATGAGGTGGAAATGTAGAGATGAAAATAGGTGAGAAATCTAATTCAAGCCTGATTCCTAGCTTAGTAATGAACTTGATGATCTTGTAAAAGACAGGCTGCTATAGTTCTTTATTTAAAAAAAAAAATAGGACTAGAACTAGGTGTCCTGCCAACTTCTCACTTGAATTTAAGCATTTCCTTAAATATTTGTAAACAGTTCCTTGAAACACTACACACATGCTCTATAATCCTGACAATGGTTCTATGGCTTAAAGATATTATTGTTTGAAATAATCTACCTAGAATGTCTAGGGAATTGCTCATCTGCTAGACACTGTGTTTACTACTTTATGCACGCTGTCTTGAACTTGGACTTGTATTTTGCAAGGTGAGAACTAGTTTTCTCAATGGAACCACCAAATTTGAAAGCACTGAAATGTTGCAATGAAGGATGAAAACCTGGCAAACAGGAGATGTGCTGTGATATCCCATTAGCCTGTGCCTAAACATCACTGGGCTTTCACTAACCACACACAGTATCCAAACATGGAATTCCAAATCAGAGCTGCCGGTCTACTTCATTTCAGGGTTCTTAATAGTTTCATGCAAAGACTGTGAAATAGAATGGATTGGATGTGTAAGGGTGGTCTGTCATCCCATTAACCACCAGAATTGATTTGGTGGGCACCCCTTCTTATACCCCAGGTTCCTAGGCCTACGTCCCAATGCTCCTTGCTAAGTCAAAGAAGATGGCCTTTCCTGATTGAGTAGGAGCATGCTTTGATGAAGGGAAAATGAGTAGCTGTGCTCCTCTGCTAAAACCTTCCAAAAATCTCTGAAGAGAGGGAATGTTTCCTAGCAAGAATGAATGTCTAATCTGGAAAGCATTGTCTTTCTATATAACACTGAATGCATTGGATATAGCTGCAGCCACTTTCTTTCCCCAACCTACATGCCAGGTCATAGACAAAGTGCTGGAGAATCCCAGGAGGAAGCAAAAACTAGCGTGATCTCTATCCTCACACATTTGAGCATCCTGGGGGTGAAACTGAGTTAGGAGATTTATGGGTTAATCTGAAGACATCACACTTTAACCCAACATAGTGAAGAGAGATTGAAGCATAAAGACACATCTATAAAGACCCGTTAGAAAGAAGCCAGTAAGTTTGGATGATGTGAGTAGAAAGAGAAGAAAGAGGAAGGAGAGAAAGGTGTTGTCAAAGGAGACATCAAAATTCTAAGGGTTAGAGAAAAAGAACTCAAAAGCATGGCTACCATTGCCATTCAAAGAACAATAGTGAGGATCACAGGAAGGAAATGAAGGAATTTTATGCAAATTTAATGTCAAATGTGGATCATTTCTATAGGAACTGAATCAATGCCCCCTTTAGTATCATTTTAGCAAAATACCACAGGCTGGCAAACTTGTAAACTAACGGAAGTGTTCTCATAGTTCTGGTAGTTGGAAATTCCAGGGTCCCCAAACCAGTGTGTTCAACTGCCAGGTGACAGATCATCTCTGTGATCCAGGTAGGGGGTTTTATTCTGCATACTCTGGGAGGGAAGGAGCCCTGTGTTTTCAACATAGCCAGTGAGCAGAAGTGCAGGCTAGCCAAGATGCTATGGGAATCCTCGCTTCTAGAGGTCACACTCCCACTAGGAAAAAAAAGCCCTCATAGTCTACCAACTTCCCTTTATGTTCCCATCTCTTAATACTCTCAAGAATAAACAGCTGATTTTTATAAGGGATGCATGCACAGCCTGCCAGATCAATCCTCCTTTGGAACACTCCCCCATGCTCAGCAACCAGTCATTTCATTTCTTGTCTATCCCCCAGATATAAGTCATTGATGCTTGTGCAAAGCCATCCAGACTCATTGGTAAGAAGGAATTCAAAGACATACAACTCCTCTGATTTCTGAAACAGTCTTCTCACCTGACTCCAACTTCCTGCACACCTCTGACTCACTCCTCTTCCTTGGGAATCTATGGACAGAAGGGGAAACCCAGTGGACCCTCAGCGTCTCCATTCTTCTTAGATCGGACTGCAGCCAAAGGAACTCAGGAAGAACGAGGAGAAAATAGGTAAAAGAATAGGAGCAGAGCTGGAATATTGTGTATTGTCTACTCATTTGGAATTCAAATGTTGCTGATAATCAAGTAATTGACCATATGATCTCAAAAAGACTCCTGTCATGGTGCCTAGTCTAGTAGATTCTTCTTGAATCCATCATCATTTCTTTCTAGCCTACCCCTGTCATTATGAGTTTTCGCTAACATTCATTTTGCTTGTGATTACCATCAGACAAATTCTTAGGAAAGGACAGAAGCTATACATTTTGTGCGAGGAGAAATCATTCTAAAGCTTCTGGAGTTTATGAGAAAATATACTGTAAAGTTCTTTGCTTCCACTTAGGAGGCAGGACAGTGGAGAAGCAATTCCTAAATCCCACCATAAATAATACATTGAGATAATTAGGTTTCCAGGGTAGACTAACTAAATACAAGTGAAACAAATGAACCGTCCATTTTTACTGAAAATGTAATCGTTGTATAATTTTGTTCACCTTTAAAATACTTCCTTCTTGTCAGGCACTGTAGCTCATGTCTGTAATCCAAGCTATTCAGGAGGCTGAGAACTGAGGATCTCGGTTTGAAGTTAGTCAGGGCAGGAAAGTCTGTTAAATCACAGAAGAAAGCCAGAAGTGGTGCTGTGGCCCAAGTGGCAGAGTGCTAGCCTTGAGCAAAAGGAGCTCAATGACAGCACCCAGGCCCAGGGGTCCAGCTCCAGGACTAGCAAGAAGGTTGATAATCTCCTGTAATAAAAATAGAATAGTGTATAATAGCATAGTCAAGTGCCATACATTTAGTTCATTCAAAGTTCGGGGGTTCAAATAATAGTCATGGGTTACAATTAAATTATTTGATGTAAGTGAATGATATTAAAGGAATAAAGCAACAAGGAATTGCAAAGTTTCAATAATATTCTCTAAATTGTATTGTTCCTCTAGCACCACACATTGTCACACTTTAGTGCTAGTTTTAACTTCTACCTATATTATTTCTATCAGTTCTCTCAAGTTAAAAAAAACAGCTAAACTCAAAATTAAATATTTCTCATATTTTTCACTCAAGGCTGGTGCTCCACCACTTGAACCACACCTCCTCTTGCTTTTTTGTTGCTTATTTGGATAAAAGAGACTCAAGGATTTTTCTTCTCAGGTAAGCTTCTAACAGGGATCCTCAGAGTAGCTAGGATTATAGTCATGAAGACACCAGCACTTAGCAAAGTTTTACATTTTAGATACAACAGGAATGTTGACTGCTTTGGTTGGAATTGCCCTTTTTTATTTTTTTTTACGTTTTTCAGAAGGGTTCAAGAAGAAGTTAGAAGAACACTTTGGCTTAGAAACAAGTAGTATTTTTCTTTACAGAATTTAAGTTAAATAGAAAGGCCTCTTTTCAGATACATCTTAACCAGGCTTGCTCTATGGTAAGCACATTAAAATATGGGAACTGTTGCTGGTGACATAGTCATTCTGAGCAAGTAAGGAGGCACCCTTGGTTGGCCAGAACCACAAGGTTAGGGGCAAGCATCTACACTCTCTTTTTGCCTGAACACCCACAAAGAAACATTCAATGATCTGGAATATCAGCTCTAAAAACCACAAACCTGGTGAGTCTGTCAAAAGCCCCTTTACAAAGTTTGCTTAGAGGGAGGGGCTGCACATCCTGTTCACACATTTCTTCATGTTACAGGCTGATACAAAACCGACCTTTACATTGCTCTTCCTTATCACGTGAGCTTTGTATCAGCCAACTGACAGAAAAACACAGTTCACCTTCTGAATTACCTACAGCAACTTTAAAAACAAAAACAAAAACCACTTAGTCTTTGCCTTTCCTTGGGCTCCCATGAACTGAACAAAACCCAGAGTCATTATATAGCAATATATGCATGTCTTGGGAAATAGGAATTCAAGATAGAAAGCATTTAGAAGGTCAAGACATTGTTTCCTTAACAATCACAGCTCACTATTATTAGGAAATGTGTCTGTTTCACTTATTCAATAGAATTCACCTAAGGAATCTCGCCATAAGCAAACTGCCCTGCATAAAAAGATGTATGTATACTTAAAAGATGTATCTAAACAACAATATATATAGGATTTGACAAAGACTTTAGATATTTTATTTTCTATTTACTTCCTTTTTTTTTGTTTGTTTTGATGTTTGTTTTCATGCCAGTACTGGAGCTGAACACTGTCCCTTAGCTCTTTTGCCCAAGGGTAGCAATCTATAACTTGAGCTACACCTCTACTTCTAATTTTTTGGTGGTTAAGAGTCTCAAGAGCTTTCTTGCCATAGTTGCCTTCGAACCACAATCATCAGAGCTCAGCCTCCTGAATAGCTAGGATTACAGGTATGAGATACCAGTGCCTGGCATATTTGCACTTTGATTTTTGTTATACCTGTAAGTACTTGAACAAAGGGGTTTCAGCCCCTCATATTAATTTATAAACACAGTGCCTATGTATCAGTCACCCCTTCCATGATTCTCCATCAATCCAGCCCTACCCATTCCCTCACTTGGCCTAGTTAACTTCCTATTCATGCGCCTACATTGATTATTGTGATTGTATTGGCCCACAATTCCAGCCCTACCCATTCCCTCACTTGGCCTAGTTAACTTCCTATTCATGCGCCTACATTGATTATTGTGATTGTATTGGCCCACAATTCTTCATGTTTTATCTTAAATTAAAAAACACTGTATAGGGCTGGGAAGGTGGCTCAGTGGTAGAGTGCTTGCCTTGCATGCATGAGGCCCTGGGTTCGATTCCTCAGCACCACATAAGCAGAAAAAAGAAAAAAGCCGGAGGTGGCACTGTGGCTCAAGTGATAGAGTGCTAGCCTTGACCTGAAGAGCTGAGGGACAACGCCCAGGCCCAGAGTTCAGGCCTCATGACTGGATCCAAAAAAAAAAAAAAAAACAAACACTGTATAACATGGAAATTAGTGCTTGGCTCTGATGGATCATGTTGACTGTGTCTTCTATTCCAGAGTTAAATGTTGGTCAGGAAGACTATCTAAACCTATGCCCAGTTCTGAATATTTCCTTCTAAGTCTTCTATGACAAGAAATTCTCCAGAACCTTCCACATCCTTTGAGCATAATGAACCACAAAGGGTTTCAATGACAAATTGGTCCCAATCTGATTTTTTTTTCAGGAGGATTACATGTGTGACAGCTGAAAGACTGCATTCTTTATGTACACTATTTCTTTATATACACTATTTCTCTCTGTGTGTCTCTCTATTTCTCTGTCTCTGTCTCTCTGTCTCTCTCTCATCTCCTGTCTATATAATAGGCTTCGTTGGTTCACAGAGCCAGCCCATTCTTGGCAGCCCAAACACATATGGATCCCTTTCTTTGGATAATTGAGGGAAAGAATGGAAATGGATTAGTAGGAGATCATTATTTTAAATGCCAACATATCAACATTTTCAAAGAATTATTTCAAATCCTTGTGAGTATATTTAGGCTCAGAAATGTCTTAATATTTGCACAAAGCATTCATGCTATTAGCCTTCTCCCTGTCCTTTTGGTATCATGTGGAGAAGCTTCTACCTCAAGTACAGTATGTCTTGAAGCTTCCTGCAACTGAATTCAATTGATTTAGGGTCATTCGAGAATGGCGTACCAATCTAGGTATGGCGATACATACCTGGAAGCCAGCATTCAGGAGGCTGAAGTAGGAGGACTGAGAACCAGAGACCAGCATAAAGTACATAGTAAGAGCCTGGAACAGACAACAACATAGGATGAATTAATGAACTGAAAAGTAGCAGAACATGAATCCTGGCCATGAAATAACTCATTATTGTGACTAACGGTGACTCAATGGTCTTCTAAAATCTAGTCCATAAGGAAATCCAAATGAAAAACCAGCAAATTTTTAAGTAAAATTCTAAAGCTAACTACTACCATTACTAAAAGCTCCCAGAAATAACCATTTCATGTTAAATACAAACAAAATTTTTCCCAACATATTTTATGGTTATTATGCGTGTCTTATTGGCAAGCAGGTGGGGGAGCATTTTCCTGCATTTAGTGACTGTAACTGGTATTAGCTGTGCAGAGTAGTTAAAGGAAGCAAAAAAGAAACTATTTCTTCCATTATAAGCCTGAGATGTGAGTCACGCCCTCACAAGTTCGCTGAATTTTTAAAACAAAATGAAAATGTTAGATTTATGGCTAGATTCTGTCGAGCAGGCTATTAACATTCTGGTACCTCCTGCGAATATCTCATAGGCATTTTCTTCCACAAATCTAAAATTCCTTTTTCCACCAGTGCTGTTCTTGGCTTCATATTTTAGCCTGTGTTGCTTTTCCTTTGCCTTCATGCATGCAATTTTAGCAGGTAACTTTTGGAAGAGATTGGAGGTGGTAGGTGGTTTTAATTGGTGGAGGAAAGGTGGTTTGCATTTAATGAATACACATTATTTCTACCCTCTTTTCCCTCCTCAGAATTGACATTCAAAATTGAGTTTGGTTTAGGCCACACATTTGTCTTCTATTCTTTTTACTTGTCGTTCACACCTGTATTGGAGTAGATAAAGGTGTGAAGGAATTCAAGACCACTCAAGACATGAAATTTGGGGATGAGATTACAATAATACAGAAACAGAGGTTTGATTGCAATATACAGTGATATCACAGTAATATAGAAACAGAGTTTTTGTTACAAGAAATGAAAATATGGCTGCTTCAGTTCCAGCTTTTGAGCATTAGCTATTTGGGCATTGTTATGTATTATTTTTCTTCCCGTATTTTCTTTGATTCTGTGAAACTGATGAAATTTTTCAATTCTTAGTATGTTTGTACATAATGGCTTTGGAGTGGGGGGAATACTGGAGTCAATACTGTAAATCAATTTAAATAATATAAATAATACCAAGCCTAGTCATGAATACAAGGAAACCACCAGAAACTGTGTTGCATTTCCAAGCAAGATTTATCTGAAGACAATCTTTATAAAGTGTTCCACAAAGGAAATTAGGTAAATTTATTAAAATGTTTAAAATGCTACTTGAGTTTTATTTTTCTTCAGGGAGTAAATGAAAAGCAAACTTGTTTGGGTGTTTTTCTTATAATCCTCCAACAGTTTTTTTGATGGAAATTTGTGTGTGTGTGTGTGTGTGTGTGTGTGTGTGTGTGTGTGTGTGTTAATGAAAGTTCTCAAACTCATTCTAATTCTGGTTAGATTGAATTAAATTCATAGTGATATATTTTCCAAGTAGAGTGTGTAGCGGTGTAAGAGATGTTGCACTATATGAAGACCCTTTCCTACTAGATTGTAAATTTCCCAGAAAGCTATACTCACTTATTTGCATCTGCTAGAGAGTTTCAGCAATTATCGGATCACTGTGGATCTAGGAAATGGACCGCGTGATGCTGTAAGGTACCACACGATGTCCCCTTCAGCTATTTAAAAATGGTCTGTTGAACTGTATGCTCACATGCAGGGCTATATATTTTTATATCTTTGAAGCATGGTGTGCAATACAAAAACCTCAAAAAGAGGTTATTGGTGCCAAGTTTGTGTAGGAGTCAGGCAGAGCTTCTGCATACAATGCAGACAGCTGGTGAGAAGGGGAAGCAGACCGGACCGCTTTGCACACACCAAAGACATCATTTATATCCTAGTCAATATTAATATATGATTCAAAGTTTAAAGATGTGCTTGCTGCTGATCTGAAAATTAAAAGAACCCTTTCTAAACATTTACCCCATTATATATTTGAATGTTGAGTGTTTCATAATGCCATTATAAACATGCAGATAAGTAATACTCTAAATAAAAATAATTTGGACATAATCATGAAGATGCTTTGTTTGTTTGTTTTTGTGCCCATCTTGGGGCTTGAACTCAGGACCTGAACACTGTCCTGGATCTTTTCTGCTCAAGGCTGGCCCTCTACCACTTTGTCCCACAGCTCCGTTTCTGCCTTGCTGGTTGTTAGTTGGAGATAAGATCCTCATGGGCTTCATGTTCAGATTGGCTTTGAAACATGATCTTCAGATCTTTGCCTCTTGTGCAGCTAGGATTGCAGGTATAAATCACGGGCACCCAGCAAAACGTATTATATATAAGAATTCACCCTCATAGAAACTGGGAGTCCCCTTCTGTGGAATGCAATGTGTCTGAAAGATATTTAAGAGGGAAAGAAACTAAAAATTGGAAAACATTGAGCGAAATTGTGTGCAACTAATAATTAAAGAAATAAAAGGTAGCCAAAGAATTCCAAGTGAGTCATAACTTAAGAAAATATTTCTAAGCTGGGTGCTGGTGGCTCACACCTATAATCCTAGCTACTCAGGAGGCTGAGATCTGAGGATTGTGATTCCAAGCCAATCTGGACAGGAAAGTCCATGAGACTCTCATCTCCAGTAAACCACTCAGAAAACCAGAAGTGGTTCTGTGGCTCAAGTGGTAGAGCACTTGCCTTGAGCTGAATCACCGAGGGACAGCGCCCAGGCCCAGAGTTCAAGCCCCATGACGGACCAATAGCAGAGTCTGAAAACATGGTATAAGACGGTCCCATGAGGGCTATGAAGAGCTATCTCCTCAGGAAACAACTGATGAGACTGCTTTAGCATCGGGGGTAGAGAGATGGCAAAGCAGAGAGGAGAAGGAGCGAAAGAGGAAGGTGATAAAGAGTCCATTTATCTGGGAAGCAATAGCCGTACGATCTGGCAACATGTGGACCGATCACAAACCTTACAAGATGGAGCCTGTGTTTATTAAGATAAACAAAGCGAAGCAAGAGAGGAAGTGGACACGAAGCTAGGTAGGAGGGAGAGAAGAGGGCAATGATTAATTCGCTTTTTAAAAATGTACTCCATTCAAAATTCCTGTGGCCAACTCCAGTTGTTCTCTCTAGCAGCCAGGCTTTAGAGCGGACATCTGGAGCCCAGGAGAAAATTCTAGCACAGAAATGTTGGAATCATTCATTTATGTTGAGAAATTATACCGACTTGACCCCAAAATTGGTAAGTGTCCTTCCTCTCCATGCTATTCTAGTTTTACTATGTGTCCAAACCCAGGAATCATTTGTTTTGACTTTTAAATAACTTGTATAAATAGTACCAACATGTATAATTTCTTCAGTAAGATACGTTTATACTCTGTGTCATGGTGATATATGGCGATTTGACTTACAGGTTTGCAATCTATGGTCCATTGCTCTCACCCACCACCAGATTTTGTATAGTCTTCAAACTAAGAAGCTCTATATGTGAACACGTATACTCAATTAGATGGTAGGAAACGGCATTGACGCTCAATGAAGTGAAATTAATTAATCCCCAGAGGAGAATCCTGCTCTTTCATTAGGAGACCCATGTTTCCAAACAAAAGATATTTAATGTTAATCATTTATATTTTTAATTTGACAAGACAAACTTAGTGGCTGGGCACCAGTGGCTCACGCTTGTAATACTAGCTACTCAGGAGGCTGAGATCTGAGGATCGTGGTTCAAAGCCAGCCTGAGCAGGAAAAGTCTGTGAGACTCTTACCTCCAATTAGCCACTAGAAAACTGGAAGTGGCGCTGTGGCTCAAGTGATAGAGCACTAGCCTTGAGTTCTTCAGCTCCCAGGCCTAGAGTTTAAGCCCCACCACCATAAAAGAAAAGAATATTTGGGAAAGAGTGCTTTCTCTCTTATTTATAATTACCTATAATATCCTGTCCTGTAAATCCTCAAAGACTGAATTTGATGTATGTATTCACCAGTTAACTACTACAAATTTTTCATTGTTTTCTACTTAGGGTCCTATGAAATTTCTTAGGACTGCACGTAGTCTGTAATCTTGGCTATTTGGGAGCTAGTGATCATTAAGGCTGAAATACATGGACAGCATGGACAAAACGTTAGCAAAACCCTAGCTGCAAAAATAGGATGAGTGTGGGAGTATATGCCTGCCATTTCAGCTATGCAGAAGGTAAAGTAAGATGGCTTATGGTACAGACCAGTCCAAGCCAAAAGCAACAACAACAAAAACCCCGAAAAAACAAGAACCCCTCTCAAACCCTATTTGAAAATAGAACCAAAAGGGCTGAATGTGGTGGCTAAAAGGGGTAGAATGCTTACCTACAAAATGAAAAACTCTGAATTCAAATACAGAACTGTATGGGCAGAGACATAAAGAGAGATAGAGATTGGAAGAGAGAGACAGAAACACACACAGAGAGACAGGGAGAGAGAGAGATCCTTATTTCTTATTTCCATCAGTTATTGTTCAGAAATGTGCCCTTTACTCTCTAAAATCTACTTTTTTTAAATCTACCATTCTCTTTCTATGTTATGGTAATTTGGGTTACCATAACCCATAACATTGACCTGAATGAAATTAATATGTAGGTATTTATAACATAGCATACAGTGCATTTAAATAAATGTGTCACTTGTTCCTGAAACTATTTTGTACTTTGTAAACACATTGTATTCCTTTTTATTACACTTAGGTTTAACTAACTATAATGCTGAACTTTATGTCACATACTTTTCATCTGGTCTACTTATCACTATTGGAGAAAAACATGCTTAGTTCAAATCAACTTTTTTTGTTTTGTTTTTCTGCCAGGTAGTATTTTATACATTGGAGGCTAGATCCGTAGATAGATATGTAGGGGCTTAATATCACCTCTCTGTTAAATTGCTCCTTTTGTCCTCAAACCATGATTTTCTTATTAACCAAAGATTGCCTTTCTGATTCGGTGTGACATAGATCAGATTTCCATTGGTCACTATTGTCCAGGTATACTTTTCTCCCTGTCATTTCAATATTTTCTACCTTCATATAGTGAAAGCATCACTCCTACTGGCTGAGATATTTTCATAGTCAAGTTTTCATGGAAGTCTTTTGCAAGGAAAAATAATTGGCTTGCAAATTAGTGTGTGACTGTGGTCTTGGTAGATCACATTTTTTAGTTAATGTGTTGATCATTAACTCTTCTTCCTCTCTTTCTTGAATATCGTTGAAGGAAGCTCATTTGCCCTTCTAATCTTTTAATATAATCTTAAATTTTATTCTTTACTGCCTATTTATATTTAAAACAAGCAATAATCTTCGTCTTCATATAGCTGAATATTTGAGCAAATAGTATACGGAGGTTCAGAAATCTCTCACCTCCAAATGTCGGCAGAGTAGAGATTTATTTATATTTTAATCTGGCACTAGTATAGTGCTCATATCACAATTAATAAACCAGTACCATCACATTGTTATTCACTACCACCCATACTTTTCAGTTAGGCTTCTGTTTTGTACAGTTCCATGGCTTTTGACAAAAGCATACTGATAGGTATCTAGCACATCCTATGTGTATCCAAAAGTTTCACCTCTTCCCCTCTTTTCCCTCCTCCCAAATCTCTGATGACCATTGTGTGCTTAACTGTCTCTATAGTTTTTACCTGCTTCACAATGCTCTCTGGTGAAAATTAAATACTTACAGTCTTTTCAGCCTGGCTTCATCCTCTGATCAAAATTCATTTCAGGTATACTCGAGGTCTCTGGTGGCCGGGCAGTTCAGTCCCTCTTTTTTATTTTTTATTGCTGCATAATATTCCCTAGCAAGGGTGTACCCCTAGATTCTTTATTTCTTCACTTACGAAAGTAAATTCCAGCCATGGAAGTTTATAAACACAATATGAAAACTGCTGTATAACATTCACGAATACATACTTACGTGGACGTAATTCCTAACTAGTGTGAATGAATAAGGAGTTGTAATTGCCCAATGAGAAGGTACCAGTATGTTCCGTGTTGAGGGGTGCTGCCAAACTACCTTCCAACTTGGCTATGCCGTTTCCTCCTTTGCACAGCAATTCATGAGTGGTCCTCTTGTTCTCAATTATCCCCGGCATACATTATTGTCAGTTTTCTGGACACGAGGCTAATTGGTATGCATTTCGTATTTTCTTATTTTAATTTGGAGTTCTGGTAATGGTTGAGATTTTTTTTTAATGGAGTTATTTATTTATTTTTCCAGGAAAGCGTCTTAAATTTATTAACAGGTACAATTTTAATTTCTGTTGGGAGCATTTATCTCCCTACCCTGAACCAGACAGACAGGCTCCGGTCTCCACTCTGTGTGGGTGGGTGGCGTTTTCCTGTTTCCATTCCCTGAGGTTGACTTCCTTCCAGACCCCTGCGCTACGGAGGGGTTTCAGAATCAAGGCTGAAGTGACTTCAGCCTGGGTTCCACAAGCTCAGCCGGCTGGGCTGCCCACGTGGGAGTCTGACTTCCTTCTAGTGAGACTCTGAATTCCCATCCTTTCTCTCATCACTAGGGAGCGTGACATGAAGAACTGCTTACTGCAGATGATCAGGCCTCCTTTTTGAGGAGTGGAAGGGGGGGTGGGGAGACAGAGACTGGTCGTACTGAGGCTTGAACTCAAGGCCTGCTGTTCTTGGTCAGCTTTTTCACTCAAGGCTAAGTGGTCCACCACTTGAGCCATGACTCCCTTGTTTTTGTATGCCCCGTCTGGCTTTAAACCTCAATCCTCAACTCTCAGCTTCCTGAGTAGCTAGGATGAAAGGCATGAGTTACCATTGCCCAGCTAGTTTGTCTCTTGATGCGGTAGCATTTAAGTATTTTCCAAAATTGCCTAGAGTGTCATCATTCTGAAATGAAAATAAATAAACACATGTTACGGCAATGGCTGGAAAGGAACACAATAAAGAATCTAAAATAATGTCTTTAAGAGCCAGTTAAGAAAACTGAAACCAAAACATCCAGAAGAAAGGAAATATTAAAGATGGCAGAGATTTTTTTCTTTTATAACACAAAATGGAGTCGAGAAACTCAATTAAATGGGGAGCAAAGTTTTTTAAAAGGTAAAAATAAAATATTCCAGCCAGAGGAGAGTATCAAAGAGATATATATTTAGAGGCCAAGACTGAGAAATTGGATTAGACTATATACACTGCTATCTATAAAAATATGAAAAAGGATAATAAAAATACAGGCTACTGAATGTTTATAAATTTGATAACCTAGCTAAAATTAACCTGTATAATTATTGAAATGATTAGTCACTTAACCTAGGTTAAGTCTCCAGCTAGAGACCTATCCATTCCCTTTCTTAAATATAAACTTATTAAATCCACGTGTGAATAGTTTTTCAGAGGGTGATCCTGAATTTAGGCCTACAGTTCACCTGTTTTATCATCCTGGGACCAGGGAAACAAATACCTAGGGTTCATTCTTGCACTTAAATTTACATAAAAAGCTAAAGCAAGTATGATAACCAAAACAGTTTTTCAAGAAAGCAAATTTGGAGGACACACAGCACAGTAATGGTAGGCTTTCTATGAAGAATACTCAAACTGATTCAATCTTAACACTTTTGAAAAAAGATCTGCATATAAATCAATGGAAAAGAATAGAACTCATGAGCCAATCTATGCAAATGTGGTCAGTTATGTTTCTTTTACAACAAATGTGCACAAACAATCCAATACAGAAAGTTCTTTTCATACAGGTGGACCCATTGCAACAATGAGCTGTACAAGTCATTATGTCGAAAGCGAACTTTACAACTTTGGTGGGGGGGGGTGCAGGGAGGATTGTGGGGAGGGAGGATGGGAAGGGATGGGAAGGAGAAACAAAGGAGGAGGCTACAATGCTTGATAAGAAATGTATTCATTATCTTGCTCATGTAATTGTAACCCCTCTGTACAGGATTTTCATAATAAAAAAAAAGAAAGTTCTTTGAACAAGTGATATTAGAATAATAACATGATATTGGTTACCACCATAAGAAATAAAATCAACCTTAATCCTATAATTTTATACCTCATACCTTAAAGCAAACATTAGTTTTTAGCTACTCATTGAACTAAATATAAGCCTAATTGTTTTTTAAATCACCAGCAAATTATTATAGAAAAATTAGTTTCATAAATTTTGTTAGGCAAAGGGTTTTAATTATATAACAAAGGCACTTACCATTACAAAAAGAAATCTTTATAAAAGATTGTCAAAACAAAAGATGTCTACTTCATGAATAATACTGAAAAATGTAAAAAAGAGCCAGCCAGAGACTGGAAGAAGATATTTGTAAGCCATATATACTTCAGTTGCTTGTGTCTAAAATATGTATTCTCTCTATAAATATTTGTGTGTGTATGTGTATTTATATATCTGTATTGTATACATATATTAGTATAGTATAGTATACCATAAAAATATACATAAACTCAACAATAAAGAGACAAAGAGCCCAACTAAAAAAATAAGTAAAATCTTGGAACAGATACTTCCATAAAGACACATCATTGGCAAAAATACACCTGAAAAGATGTTAAACATTGTTAATCATTTAAAGCTGTAAAACTACCTATTCTGAAACTGTATTAAAATGCTAAAGAAATGGAATTTATAAATTGTTGGTGGCATATAATAGTGGGGCAGATGATAGATTCTTACAAACCTGAACCTGTACCTTTCAAATGAATCTGCAGTCCTACTCCCAAATTTCTATTTCAGGGAAATGAAAATGAAAGGTTATAAGAAACCCATGCATGGATGGAATTAGCAGCCTGACTCATAATCACCATTAACTGGAAACAAGCCCGGTGTCCTTCACCTCATGAATGAATAAACAAAATATGGTACACCCACATAATGGAATATTACTTAGTAATGGAAAAAAAAATCTACTGGTGTAGAAATGCCTCTGAAGAACCTCAGAGCTTGTGTCTACCTACCACACAATTGCAGTCAAGTAGCATTCTTCAAAAAGCAGGACTGAAAAGACAGAGAAGTATGGCAAGAAATTGTAAGAGGTTGAAGGTGAGGATGTGGGGTTTGCCCCAAGACACAAAACTAAGGATTTCTTGAAATCCTGACAGTGTTACGTTTTATTGTATCTGGTGATCACAGTATGACTCTTCACTTTCTTTGTTCAAACTTTTTAAACTACAAAAAAGCGGTTTCTTTTACTGATTATGAATTTAAAAATAAGGATGCTACACTTCTGCGCAAACACTCTGTACTGTCAACATCCTTATTCATTAAAAGCGAGCATCTCCTATTGTGTGATTGCACTTTGCAGGCCTCATTGCTGCCTTCTTCTGGAGCACTGGAGAATCGAGAATTAGATCAGCTGGCTTATAATGACCATTCTTATGATCTAAATACATGCAGCTTATATTCCTCAAATCCTTTCCCAGGTTGGTTGGCTCCAGTAATTCTTTACCTCCCACCCTTCATTTCCAGTAACATGAACAGCCTGGGTTTTCCTACATCCGCCCCACCCTACGACCAAGACAACCTCCTGTGTAGACCAAAGAGAATAGGATATTTCCACCCATCCCTGTGTATTGACACTTGCTATGCTTCTGCTCATAAATCACTTGATGACATCACAGAGTTGCTATAAACCCATGAACAAATAAGCTATCCTTCCATTAGGGAACATAAAACGGTCCATTTTCAGACTCAGTCTGCATACTGTTTATGGGTTGCTCACTGCTTTCAGAGTTTTTACAAGAGAGCATCCACTGTTTCTTTCTGGCTCCACTCCAGAGAGCGATGTTAATATTGCCCATTTTCCAAGATATTTGGTAGGAACAGTGCATGACAGAGCCCCATGTTCCACCAGGGACCTGCACCACTGTTTCAGTCAGACAAATTAAGCCTGCTGCTTTATGAGTTTCTTCAAAGGAGCTGCTCAGTAGCTCGCTTTATTGGGTGTAGATACTTCTAACTTGGAGAACAGATCACCTGACAGTGGAGATGAGAGGTTGCAAATTCTACAGGACACTAATTGTTAACTTAAGGACTGTACTCTGAAATACATAAATTCCTTGAAGAAGGTGGAGCAGTACACTAACCCTGGTGCTTTGAGGGACTATCAGAGTTTCAAGCATCGAGCATCATATCGACAGACTCTGTTAGTCTGAATTTCTGAAAGTGGATGTGCTTGTGTGTGTGTGTGTGTGTGTGTGTGTGTGTGTGTGTGTGTGTGTGTGCACGTGCATGCATGTGTGTGATAGAACAGTGTTTTCTAACATGAAAATATTAAAAGGAAGTACATAAATTCTATGAGATGGAATCTTTGCGACTCTGAACTGAAGAAATGGAGATACTTTACTGGTCATTTCAAGTGGTGGTTAGGGTGTCATTGGGGATGAAGGTGAAATGTTTGGTTGTTCCTCAGACACACTACAAAAAGCAAAGTGAAACATACAAACACAACTACAAACAAATATGAATAAACCAATCCATATACGTGTGGTTGTAAAAAAGAAACGAACAAACAAAAACTAAATAAAAAAGATCAAATAAATTAACAACAAAACCCAGATGAACCCTAAATGATCAAAAGCTATCCCAAAGATCAAGAGAAAATTTACAAGTTGGTCCAGATTTGCAAGTAGAATGAAGTTATTCATAAAGGAAAGCTTGGAGTAAATGTGTCTGAGGGAACTGTACAGCTAAGCACCTTAACAAATCACTTTGTTTTCAATAACAAGTAATCCACTAAACAATAACAAGACTGTATAGTGAGAAAGTATCTGGGGGGGTTGGAGTTGACCAAGAGACTCCCTGGGAGACATAAAGGTGACACTGACAGAAACGTGGATGCTGTGGTGGACACGGCAATGGCCACTTGGCCTCTTCCCTTCCCCCTCAAATTGAAGCGAACAAACCTCACAATCATATTTCTCTCTTGCATTTTTGTTTTCCAGTGAATAGGATCCCAAGGCAACGATGTCACCAAAGGATGTTTGTTTTCTCACACACTTGACAATTCCATTCATGTATTGAATTCAACGTACTCTTTAACTGATACAGGAACAAACAAACAAAGGCACACATAAAGATTTGTACATCTGCATGCTGTGTCACCTGATGGCTTTGTTCACAGGAGAAATATTCTCAAGTATTCTAAAACCATACTTCTAAGAACAGAGGTGCCGAGGACCCACCCATCTGGAGCCTGCATCACATTTTAAAGGACACAGTTAAATGACAGCTCAGTAGGTAGTTCAACAGTCCCACATATGCCCAGACATGGGCATATTTCACGTTTTTGTTTATAACCTTCATTTTGGGCTACATCCTGTTCCAAGTGCCCAGTCCTCTGACAAGAAAGTCTCCCGTGCAAAGTATCAGCAAGAAAACATTATTACCAAAATGGATGCAGGTATCATTAATTCTTTTCATTTCAATTTGGAAATGTAAGATGAAGAGTTGAATATGGACTCCGCAGTCAGTCTCAACCAGATTACTGTGTATTAAATCCAAGATGTTAAGACATAGCTAATATTCCTCCTGAATCAAGTAGAGCATTATGGGTCAGCCAAGAGAGCCTACTCTACAACAAGTTGATTATATTTATGTTTTCTTACAAACTCCAGCGGTATTTCTCAAAAAAAAAATAAAAAAGTTAGGTGTCAACATATGGTTTCTATTTCTCTGAAATATATAGCATAGCCTGTTCCCAAAGAAAACCGATTCCAAACAGGGCTTGTAAACGTATCTGGAGGTGAAATTTAACATCCAGTCCTTTTCTGCAAGGTTCCCTGGCTAAGGCCTGTGTAACCACCTCCAGAGGAAAATCACACCATTACCCAGATGAAGTTTGCTCAATGGCAGAGGGAAACAGGTTTCCCTTTCTTAGACACACCCATTTAGAATATGACGTGTGTGAATATAAAAGATATGCACACTACCTCACAGTCTGAAAGAAGTGGAAATAGAAAAAGAAGAACATCTAGCTTCTTTTAGTAACTGCCCTTATGATTAGTGTCGTAGCTGCTTAGACTAAAGAAATCAAGCATCCAAAGTCAAAAGAATAGGATAGTTTGGGTACAAGAACATCCAAAATTACTCTTAAACGTCCCCCTATCTGGAGGAGTGAGAGTCAATGGGAGGGTGGTAGACAAATGAAGACAGGAAAGGGGGAAAATACAGTCATAATATTCAATGCATATCCTATGAAGTTAAGAAAATTGATGCATATGTAATCCTAGCTACTCAGGAGGCTGAGATCTGAGGATCAATGTTCGAAGCCAGCCCAGGCAGGAAAGTCTGTAAGACTCTTATGTCCAAATAAACTACTCAGAATGAATCAGAAGTGGTGCTGTGGCTAAAGTGGTAGAGCCTTAGCATTGAGTAAAAAGAAGTTCAGGATGGCACACAGGCCATGTGTTTAAGTCTTAAGACTAGCAATAAAAAGGAAAGAAAGAAGGAAAGTAGAAAAAAGAAAGAAGGAGAGAAAGAAAGAAAGAAAGAGAGGGGAAGGAAGAAAGGAAGGAAGGAAAGAGAGAGAAAGAAAGGAAGAAAAAGAAAGAAAGAAAGAAAAAAAGAAAGAAAGAAAGAAAGAAAGAAAGAGAGAAAAAGAAAAAATTGAGGGGAGGGGTTGTATTGGGAGGGATGCGGGAGATTGGTGAAAGGGCTGATATTGATCAAGATACATTAGACTTACAAGCTGATTTGTTGAATGATAATTCCTTTGTACAGCCACTTAAAGATAATAAAACATAAATGTTTTAAAAAGTGCATTTGACATCTCACTGAAATACTTTCAGAACTTCGGATTATGTAGTTATTCTTGGTATATTAAAAGTTTTTATAGAGCTCTTTCTCTTCAAAGGATGTTTCAGTTGTCAGTATGTTAATTTAAAACATACTTGACTTTCTCTGCTGGTTCTGTGTGTGTGTGTGTGTGTGTGTGTTTACAAGAATGAAATTCAGGAACATAAATTCAAAATTCAGTTTGATATCTGTGTTTTGTCTATATAAAACCTTAATCCAAGTAGTGTATAGATGCATTATTGGTATTTTCTCAAGTTATGAATTTTAAAGGAACATGGAGTTTGTCATCTCACTGGTTTTCTGTGGTATACCTCTGTGCAATGTGTACATAATTTCATGGAGATGCAAAAATGGTTTCTGTAGTAAGGATGAGAATAATATATACATATATGTGTGTGTGTATGTATGTATGTATCTCACACAGTTATGTGAAGACAAAGACATTATGTGAAGACAACACACTGGTGAGAAAACCAGGATTTTTTTCCCCTTGAGGTAGTCCCCTATATTTCAAAGGGTTATCTGGAAATAATAAATTATCCAGAAGTACATTACATTGTATTTCTTAACTATTCATGATTTCCATGCTTGATTACCTCCACACGCTTTATGATTTTATGTGAGAGAAGCAGATCAAATAGAACTGGTCAATACCATGTGTCAGTGACTCCAGGGTTGGGTCTGTGATTTTCCTTTATCAGTGCAAATGACCCTACAAAGTGATCACAACTCTAGATACTGTCATTCACTGATTTCAACAAAATCAGTAAAATCCTGGCTACTAAGGAGGTTGAGATTTGAGGAAGTGGTGCTGCGGCTCAAGTGATAGAGCACTTGCCTTGAGCCCAAAGAGGCTAAAGGACAAGCCATTGCCCAGAGTTCAAACCCTAGGGTGGGCTAAATAAATAAATAAATAAAATTAACAAGACCAGACAATCCAAAAAAAGAAATAAAACATACCTAAACCACTGCCCTGAGTTCTATGATTATTAATATTTGCTCTTCTGTCCTTTTTAAAATAAATTAGGTCTATAATCTCTGTGATTTTGATAATACACACAGATGGATAAGATATGTCTCTACATGTTAGTAAACACCTTTCTTTCTTTCTTTTTTTACACCTTCCATTTTTTAAATAATTATCAGGTCATGTCTAAGCAACAGATAATATATATCCAGAATACACCAAATTTTGTTATTAAAACTATTGAATTTGAGGATAGTACCCATTTTGTAGTGGGTTTTTTTTCTTATTTATAGAAACACAAAACAACAAAAAAAAGGTCTAGTACTTTACTATGTGCCCAATGAAATCTTCATGCTCTGCTAAGATTATCTGGTCCAGAGTTTGGAAAAGTATACCCTGTAACTTAATCTAGCCCAATAGCAATGTTTGTAGTTTCACTGGGAAACAAACAGATCCATCTGTTTCTATATTGCCCATGGTTGTTTTATGTTTTGAGGATCAGATTAAGTAGCTTCAACAAAGACCATATGGCTCACAAAGCCTAGAAATATTTACTGTTTGGTACTTGTCCAATGGAACTTTCCACAAGGATGCAAAGGTTCAGTATCTGCCTGCCCTTTCCAATATGGTAGCCACTCTCTGTCCAAAGTTATTGAGCACTTGAAGTGTGGTTGGTGTCACTGAGAAATTTCTAATCTTGTTCAGTTTAGAAAAAGTAAGTGCAAATTTAAATTGGCCTCTGTATTAGATAGCATAGTGCTCATAGTCCAAAGTTCAGGCTTTCAGCAATGTGTGAGAATTTCTACAATCGTTAACATGCAGTAGCTGATTTTCTCAGCTGTTATTTTCACTTTAAATTTCCACTAACTTCAGCAGCAACATGTGAAAAGGAATAAAACTGTTCATGTTTCAACAACAGAAGTTGCAAAAAAAAAAACCAGAAGTTACTTTAAATTATCACATAAAAGAGTAAACAGAAAAAGGTAAACTTTTCATGTATAAAATAACATGCACAGCCGGGCACTGGTGGCTCACGCCTGTGATCCTAGCTACTCAGGAGGCTGAGATCTGAGGATCATGGTTCCAAGGGAGCCCAGACAGGAAAGTCCGTAAGACTCTTATCTCCAATAAACCACTCAGAAAACTGAAAGTTTTCTCAAGTGGTAGAGTGCTAGACTTGAACTGAAGAGCTGAGGGACAGCGCCCAAGCCCAGAGTTCAAGCCCCAAGACTGACAAAAATGAATCAATAAATAACATGCACATGAGTTGTTACTTCTGATGTTATCCTCTGTCCTCCGTAGTTAGGTATTAGAGTAACTTTGTCACAGAAAGCAACAGGGAATCTCAAACCTTCTCACCAGATATAAACTATATAGGAATGTGAAAACAGCAACGGTCTTTAAAGTGCAGAGATGTATTTTGTAAGAAAATATTATTGTTTTCTTAGATTCAGTTAGTAATATAACTTGAGGTGAGGACCTTGGCACAGGTAGATGAATTGTTCTTTTCATCTACCAGATGTGCATATATTGACTTTATGACCCTTTGCATTGTGCTGTAATGAAGCTCTTATTCTTTGTGTAGGAAAGAAGGAGTTTTGAATGAAGGAAGGAAAGATAGATGGAAGGAAGGAAATACATTTGTTTGCTTTTTTTCTTGTCAACTATCTTTTGTTATAGGCACATCAGCTATAAACTCTGGAATGGGTAAACTATCTCTCTCTCTCTAGAGAGAGTATATATATATATATATATATATATATATATATATATATATATATATATATATATATATATACACTCACCAGGATATCATACTCAGATAAACAAAAATCTGCATTCAATACATTAAAATTTTATTGTTAAAACTAAAGTACAGGGCCTAGGATATTTGACTTTCACATTTGTCTTTATCTATTTAACTGCAATGAGAATTTAGACAATGATTAGTTTCACCTTTTCAGATACTTTCTATCCCAACTAGAAGATAGACTTTGAAGATGGAGCAAAAGAAATAGTAAAATGATAAAAGAGACATGAAAGAAAAATAATAGAGAAATGATGATAGAATTTTGGAAAACAGGCCAGCTTTTACCAGACTTGTGCATTTTTTCACAATACTCCTAGCATCGCATACCCCTTACAAAAATTCTTGTCTTTATAATGATTTTCAAGCCTGTTTCTATTCTGTTCAGACTTCAACAAGCAAAGAGAGAGAGAGAGAAAAGCAAACTAATGCTTTATAAATGAAGAATGACAAAAATGGCTTCATCCATCAGCTTAGCCAATAACAAATGTTGTCTCTGGACAGCCATTTACAAAATTATTGACAATGCAAATCTTGATCAGAAAAATAAACCTGTAAGGAACAATTATTTCAGCTTACATTCATCCACATAAATCTGTGAAGCTATCTGACCTTAACCATGAGCACATATGTGTTCATCCTTACCAATCTCTGTGCACATCCCTGTATTTCATTTCCAATATGTAAACATCTGCTGGAACTATAGCTTTCTGAGTTTCCTTGAGTTATAGCAAAGATTTAAGTATTTGTTTTTCCTTTCCTATCTAAAAACATTAAGAAAAGAAAATTCATACCGAAAAAGTAATGTTTATGTAAATGGACTTTCTCAACATATAACAAAATAGTCAAATAAATCATTGGAAACATAAAATGCAACATCCGTGTTCCACATACCAAATCCACATTTTGCAACTATTCATGCACATTTCTTTTCCCAGTTTAGCAAACAATCAAGAAACTAGAATTAGGTGTGTGATTTCAGTTTTATGAAATTTATTTTAAATGAGTGAAGTTAGTTTATCAAACTTATGTAACATTGATTTCTAAAGATGCAGCTAACTAGATATGACTTTGGAACATTAATTAGCATCAACAATTATAAATAGGAATCTCTTGTTTAATGTAGCAAACCAATGTATAGCAGAGAAATAGCTCATTGTATAAATAAAATGCATTATATTATGCATACATTGTCATTATACATTTATATATTATATGTATACATTTAATGTATAAACACAAAAAGATTAAAAATGTTTTTGCTGCCTTCATAGTTTGTAGACAACACACACAAACACAAAAAAATGCCCGTTTTCAGAAGAGCATGTTTGACATTTTAATATAAAGTCAAGTACTGTTAATATTTGGGCACATTTCTATTTCATCCAAACAAATTCACAAACCGAACTTCACTTTAGAAATAGGATGCTAATAATCGTACACATTCCATTGATTTTGAGCAGGATTTTATTTTTCTTCTAAATAGGGCCAGATAGTAAGCAGCTCTTCTTTGTGAGTCATATGATCTCTTCCTGAACTGTCAGCCACATTTCTGTACAGCAAAGGCAGCCCCTGAAAATCAAGGGAGCATGAGAGGAGAAAGCTGAATCTTAAGAGATTTTAAGTGACTTCAATTACATAGTCAATGGAGGTACCAATCTAAAATTGAGCCACTCTGTCTCCTGCTACATTCTTCATTATTAAGTCTGAAAATTAACATTTAATTGTGACTTAAATGTACTTATTAAAGATTGATGAGATTCAAAACATAGTATCCTGAACACATGGCACCTTAGCACTTAACAAAATAGCAGAAACACAAGGCTAGTTCTCTCCTTTCCCCCTCTCTTCTCCTCTAAAAAGGAGAGATACCATTCTTACACCTGAATGAAAAGAGCATCCTTATCTCTGAAGACACAGGTATGTGGAAGTTCAGCATCCCTCTTTACCCTTCTATAACTATCACTGGATACCCTTTGTTCTTTCAGTCTTACAGCTCCCAGAATATCCAGTCTTCAACAAATCTAACCATAAATAAACACCAGCTTACCTGATTCTTTGGATCTTCTTTTCTTGGTGAAGGCTCCTATGTTATGCAAAACAAGTAATAAAAATAAAGTTGTTTGCTTTCCTCCTGTTTAACTGTCTGTTTTTTTGTTCTAAGGTTCTGGGGCAGGTATCTAGCAATGAGTGAGGAAAAGATTTATTTTCATCCCCTACAAGATCATGTTTGTAAAATTCCATTTCTGCCAAAGTTCCGTCTACTGGCAAAGTAAACGGTAAATGTGTAAACAAGAGTAACAGGTTTCCTGGTGTAGTTAAATAGTTCTTTAATAATTACACTATTCCATTATGTGCCCCTCCCTCTCCCAAATAATCCCAATAGGCAACATTCAAGCTAATTAAGAATGATCTGTCGTTGAGAATAAATTTACAGGGAGAACCTGAAGTTACAGTTTCTTTTCCCTCCCGTATTAAAAAGCCAAATGCTAACATTTCCTTTTAAATTTATTAAAAGGAAGGGAGGGGGAAAAATGACCCACGGGATTGCACTGAGACAACACAATTTGCATATCTTAACAGCCTCCCATGGTTTTCTGCAAGTGGAGAAAGGTTGAAGGATATAGAGTTCCTTTTAGGGAGTCTAACCAGCGGAAATGCCCACTGATGTTAATTTGAAACAGAATGAGATGGCCACACTGCGGGGCCTTGAGGGAAGACACAAAGAGGGCCTTCTCTTGTTCACAAGGTGCTGACAGTGTGGGTGAGCGCCCATCCTGTGCAGCTGATGTGAGGAAGGGCATGTCCTTAATCTCAACACCTGGGTAGAGCTTGGGAGCTTTTCAAAGTAAGCTACACAGCCGGTTTCTTATAATGATACTGGGGCTGGGGGGGGAGGGGAAGCATGGGGGTGGGGGGAGATAGAGAGAGAGAAAGAAAAGGGAAAAACGGGACAAAGTCCTGATGCATAAATGTGCAGCTGGCTCTCTGAGGAATTGAGTTTTAGAAAAGAAAAAAAAATATATATATATATATACATACACATATGCATTTATATATACATACACATATCTATATACATAGATATGTATATATAATCTTTTGTAGAAAGGCTTATTTATTAGTGCAAAACAAAGATAAACTACCTAATAAATCCATTTTGGCTAGATATATGTTTGACTTACTGCTACTACTAGGAGTTCTGAAGTTTTGGGGGTTACTATACTGTACACGACAGACTAAATCAACCTGTCTTCATCCCAAGTGGAGCCTGAGAAGAAGTATTAGTTCTTCATTGGACGGATGGTCCACCAATAGACCACTGCTGGAAGAATTATACGTTTCCTATGTAGTCTCACCATTAAAAAATGTCCTCTCCCTTCAATCCATGCGTAAATCAAAATAGAACGTGAAAAGTGGGTTTTTAGACTTCTGGCCCAGAGTCCAGGAGTCTCAAATTAGATGGAGCCACTTATCACCTATATGCCAAATAAAGAGACATGCCGAAGGGTAGAGGGTGATTTATTGCATGGCAGCTATGGTAAGAAAGTACTTTAGTATATCTTGAGCCTTCCTCAGGAGTACAGACATTGGCTTCTGCTTAAATAAGGAGAATTGAGAGCAGAAGAGGAGACACATATGCAAAGGTAAAATAGCCTCATGCCACAGGTATGGTTGACCATTAGCTCAGTCTTTGTCCTTGGAGTACAGTGGGGATGCTAGATATAACTGGCGCCATCTTGGCCACTTGGTAGATAGGGAACTGGGTTTAACTGGTTCCATCTTGTTTTCCTGGTGGAGGAAGGGGAAGTCCCACCTCCCAGGTGATGGGCATGCCTGAATTCCTTGAGGCAGGGGCTGGGACCTGGGCCATAGGTTACTGGGTCTGTCAGTCCTGTGCTTTGAACACCTGAGACCCTAGAGTTTCCTGTGACCTGTCCTGGCCGCTGACTCTATTTAGGCCCAGACCAGCTCAGGTGCCATGATACCATGCTTCCTGTCTTGTGTCTCTTGGCTCTCTTTGGGTCACTATGGTACCCCACTTTTGTTGGTATTGTTTTTCTGCTCTCTCTTTCCTCTCCTGCTTTCATTGTTCAGTTTTCTGACAGTGCTAAGTGTATTTGAGGGGCTGCAGGTCTTTGTGACAGGATTCCACTTGCCGTCACCGACTTTCCAATACAGACTCCCAATTCGACTTCTCAAAAATGTGGCTTCTCTGTCTCTCGAGACTGAGTTACGTTACAACAGGAGGAATTTGGGAAAGTTGTTATTACTTTATGATGGGAATAGAAAGAGGAACAAGTTGCCTGGCAGGTGATGTCTCCTAGTATTTTGGATGTTTTCGAGGCAAGCAGGTGGTTCTTGCTCTCTGGCTTAGTATAGAAATAAAGCCAGGAACAAAAAACAAAAACAAAAAACAAAAACAAAACCCTGAACTGAAGGAGAGATTACTGCAAAGTAAAAGTTATAGGCTGTACCAAAAGAGCTAGAAGCAGGACCTGGAAACGGGAAGTCCATTTTGGTTGCTGGTGTGTGTGTGTGTGTGTGTGTGTGTGTGTGTGTGTGTGTGTGTGTGTGTGTGTGTGTGTCCTTTTAATCCCCCCCCCAGGAACTGGAACTGGGGACTAAGTGGGAAGGGTCAGTTTCTCCAGGCATGCAAATAGCCATGCAGTTAGGAATATTCCAGCCAGCTCCCAAGAAGAATGGCTGGACGGGGCAGGAAACCTTCCAGCAATGATAGTTGAGGCCCTAGAGACTCCCAGGAAGGCTGAGGGAGGTCCCCTAATACTCCAAATAAAGATATGAATGCTAGACAAGGGCAGAGAAAGGAGATCGTCTGTGGTACCTCAACACTGTTTGAAAAGAGATGTACTCATTACCTTGCCTATGTAACTGTAACCCCTCTTTACATCACCTTTACAATAAAGTAGCATTTAAAAAAAAAACAAAGCAAAGCAAAAAAAGCAAAAAAGACCATAGGGACTCTGTGGGTACAGGCAGTGAGACTTTATCCTCCCTTCTGGGTCTACGTGAGCTTAAATGGAAGCAATGGGCAAAAGGCACTTATAATATACAGTCCTGAAAACAGTTGTGGTGCAGAGATCAGAAGCAGTCAGAGGTATAGTCTAGTAGATTATTCTATGCAGGATTGTTGCTATAAGGTTGTCACTTTTGCCTTCTAAGACTGGCTTTGATTCCTGTCCCAGGGAGTTTATCTATTGGTTTTATCCTTCTATGATTCTAAGATGACAGCAAAGTGACTGTAAAAGAGAATGGCTTGGATCAAAGAGAGATTTAAAAAATGGAAGTACAAATGCCAAGTTTTTCTCTTTCTCTTAGTTATAATTTGGGCAACTGTAAGCCCAAGAGAAAAGGTGCATCCTCCTTCCTTCCTTCCTTTCTCCTTCCTTCCTTCATTTTCTTCTTTCCTTCCTTCCTTCCTTATTTTCTTCTTTCCTTCCCTCCCTCCCTTCCTCCCTCCCTCCCTCCCTCCCTCTCTTCCTTCCTTCCTTCCTTCCTTCCTTCTTTCCTTCCTTCCTTCCTTCCTTCCTTCCTTCCTTCCTTCTCTCTTTCTTTCTCCCTCTCTTTCTTTTTTAAACACAAATAGGTTCTAAGTAATGTTTTAATTTTCTCCTTTTATTTGAACATGAAATTTGGTGTTGGCAATCTGTCCCTCTAGGCTCCCATTTCTTTTGTAGGCTCTCTAGCTCAGAAAGGCACAGGTCATTACAGTTGAAGTATATGTCAAAATAATGCAGTGTTTAAGCCTGAAACTATAAACACCAATATATAAATGCCACATCTGTCCAGAATGTAAGAGGAGTAAAAGTTTTGTAAGGGTTGGCACAAGTGACCCCATTTTTGCTGTTGGAGGATCAGGCATTGGTGTGGGGAGAGGGTCAAAAGATAATTGACATAGTAGAAGAGGTTGCTTCAAATTCACAATCCTGTTTCAGGATCTGAATGTAAACCACCATGTCCACCATGACTTTATTTGGATTATGAAAATATTCCTCCTTTCCTCTACCATTTTTTCCTTGGATATGACTGATGAACCATCCTTTGGCTTGGCTTTAATTGTCCCACATGACAAGGATGAGATTTGTTCTGGTTGGTCTGATCTACCCCACATCAGAGGCATGTGTCAAGCAGTTTAGGAGTCAGTGCCAGTAAGAACATTTTGCTGGATTTAAGCAATGAAGAGATTTACACAAACTGGATCTTAGGGTAAGATCACCTGGAGTTCTCTGGCTCTTCTATAGATGATGGGTGTCCTAGCATCTTAAAAGATGCTTTCTGCTTTGGTTGCCGCTCTTAGAGCTGTGCTCCTGCAGAATGTCAATGGGCAACCATTACAACATCTGACAAAAAAAATACAAAATACAACCAATGAAAATAAAAATTAAGGAGAAACTAATTCATCTAACAAAGAAGTACTTGCTAGAGTCAATTTCTATGGGTTTCATTATGAATGACTTACAGGAGAATCAAAAACCTAGAAAATGAAAGACTGATACCATGGTTAAAAGATTGGAAAACAATTGAGCAGTTGAAAAAGGACTAATTGATGTTTTTTTAAAGCATAGATAGCATTTTAGAGTTCTAAATATGATTGTCTACATAAAATCAGAATCATCAAACTCTCCTTTCTATCTTCTCACAGCATCAGTTTAAATTTTCAGCACAAAAATGATATTTTATATATGCTTATTGTATATATAATGGATTGCTTTTATAGGAAGATACACATTTAATTTTTTTTCTTAAGACCAATGAACTTTTTACTAGAAGAGAATGCCTTTATTTACAGGTGAATTCTCTACATGACCAATGCTTTGTTCTTTTAATTATGTGAGTGTCACTGTTTGGAATACAGTGTTTGGCCTTACTAACTGTACTTGCTTAAACACTATAGTCATGATACAGTTGAAAGCATATGAGAACAAGCCTGCCACAAGAAAATGCCACTTAAAATTTCGATTTGGAAAATATCAATTTTATAAAGTGTCCATACTTTAGAAGGCTTCTGAACATACTTTACGTACAAAATGTAGCCAGCAATAATTAGTATTTCCCCATTCTTTTGACCTTTTATCTTTCAAATTATTTTGTAGTCCTCTGTCCACATTAGATTTTCAAGCACGTTTTGGTTTACCATTTTTTTTTCCTGCTGTCTGCAAGCTGTGTAAGTAATTCCCTGATTGGCTGCTTTTCTAACTAACACCTTAGTATTAGTGAAGGAAGAGTACATTTTGCAATACAAGACTTAGCTCTTATATAAAATTTAATGTCTGTCTACTAGTAGAGAAAAGCTAATCTACACAAGAAAACTAGAAGTCACCTGGAACCACACACAATCAATAGCTTATATTGTAATCATTATTATTGTAGTTATTAGCTACAAAGATCTATAGAAATCAATATCAAATAAAGCTTTGAAATAAAAATTAGTAGAAAAGAAAAGAAAATTGCTGGCTTATATATTAGTATTAAGTGTCGATACATGAATATTTTGATTAATGTTGGAATAAATGAGAATATAATTCAAGCCAAGAAGTAAGACGAATGAATTATGTGGATAGTATAAAATGAAAGATTTGGACTGTGGCAAATTAGTTCAGGCTAAATGATGCAAGTCTCTGATGACAAAGCTTACAAACTAAAAATGAATACAGCCCTTCTAATTATTTTAATACATTATGGAGCCCTTCAGCTGCCAAGACTCAGTGACACTTGGTTTGTTACATATCAGTCTCATTAACTGTAATTAGTTTATCCCATAATCTACTTAATGGAATGAACACATAGTCAACTTCAAATTCTGGCAAAAGAAAGGCTGATGTATAATATTGTGCTAGCTACAGGAGATAGATAAAATACAAAAAGTTGAATTAACTCAGGAGAAGATTAGTTAATGTTATTTTGTTTTATTTCCACCAAAGGACACTCTCAAAAGTTTGTTTATACATAGACGCATTTTAAAAGTTGATGAACATTCCATATGTTCAGAAATGCTGATAGAGAATACGATCCCAGAACGAAATCAAGGTGCAGGGTAAGATTAGATTTCCCATGTAACTTGCTTGCCATGAAACCAAAAGAGTCTCTTAAAGAATTTGTGGAGTTACTTTGGGACCCTCTCCCACGGGTGACCCTGAAATAGCTTTGTAGAGTTCAGGCCATGCCAGATGAAAGAATGAAATATCAACATCAATGATGGTAACCAAATTCTCATGGAGAATTCTAAGAACCTTTGTATGAACTTCACAGATTAAAACAGTGAATGATGAAAAGATAGTTTGGGATGCTGAACAAAAATAATTAATTGAAAAGGGGAAAAAAGTGCTACTAGTCTGGGCATTGGAAGGAATTATATGGCCACATCTGTCCAGTTAACATCAATACTGTCATGGGTGAAGTGAAGACAATAACATTCAATTACTTGGCAAAAAACAAAACCAAAAACCATCTACACTATGGGAAAAAATGAAACTCTACAAAAGAAAGATTATGTTAGAATTGTGGGGTGTCACTCACTGCTTCAGTGGTTCCTGAGAGGTCCGACAGCTTCAAAATTGCTTACATGGTTAGTAAGGTGATTGTAACATTGACCAGCAAATGACATAAATCCAGAATTAATTATAAGGACTTAAATAAGCAAAAAAAAAAGTGGGGGGAGGGTGAGTGGATTCAGGGTGTGTGTGTGTGTGTGTGTGTGTGTGTGTGTGTGTGTGTGTGGTTAGTATAATGAAATTTTGACTAGTTATTTACTTAAGGAAGAATTAATTGCATATCATATTGCAAAACAAAATACCCTGGCATTTGGAACCTGGCATCAGACTATTTTTTCAGTAGATCACTTAGACACATTATATAGTCTTTGGTTTTTAGCAGGCCTGTGATCAACTTGTTGCACTGACTAAAGTTAAGCAATACTTGATGAGATCTCTCAAAGAGGTCTTTCTCATTTTTTAATGAAACTTTCAACTTTTCCCATCTCCATACCTTCCAAAATGCCATCTTCTTTGAAGGAAGTTATCATTTATGGATTGCTGACGTGGTGAGAGGCATCATAGTTAACAGGATACCTCTGTGGAAATCCTCAGAGCAATGGTGAAGCCATCCATTCACCAGTTGACTTTTAATCTTCCCTAGCTGACAAAACTTGATTTATTTTCTTCACGCAAAGAAAATGAGCTAAACATTTGGCTACCTTGCACCTGAAAATCAACAATGCCCTGGAACTACAGTACAGATTGCATTGAGTACTTGCATTTTCTAACTTGTTAGCTGTTAAGAAGTGTATCACATTGCATTTTGTGTTGGGTAGTCCCAAATCACTTTCCATTTGGGCAGTGATTGTTTTACATAGGCATTACAGTCTACAATGCTACTAAGATTTCCTTTGCCATCAAAATGTATTCCCTTCTGAAGTTTACCTTGACACTTGGTATAAGTAACAGTGAGATGAAAATGACATCAAGTTCTATACTTTATGAGGCCAGCCTTTTATATAGGATGCAAGTCATCCCATGAAGTTTTTTTTTGAGCAAAGATTCACTAAAATCTCTCAATCACTGCAGCAGTCTTTGCTTGATCCAGGGTATAAGACAGTACATTATTAGCATATGCCACTTAATGGTTAATAGATGTCCGGTATGATTGTAAGCGTTCTGTGTGGATTATGTCCCTTTTAGTTCTCCTGATACTTTATAAAACAGGCAATTATTATGCAGATTACAGAAAGTCAAGTCATACTAGATTGATGTTACTTGAACTACTGGAAAATTGTATACTATAATGATCATGTCTTTTTTTCTTTTCCTTCTATATTTATTTGATGAATCCTGACATCTTGGGGTATTTGCTACTCAGAGAATTAGCTAGCTTCCAAAGATTGGGAAAGACTTAATGTTGATCACGATGTCAGTATGTAACCAGCTATTTCAGATATTACCATGTCAAGCCACTTTCTTCTTCAAACTTTCACAATGGAAGCAGAAGTTTTTTTCTTAGCATACATTATACCAGAATCAAATAGTGGACAAATAAGAATTCATATGTACAACCCAGAGTCTGCTAACATTACTCAGACGATCAAATTCTAATTCTGCTTAGCTTCCTCCTTCTCAATGTTTCCATCCAATGAGAACCACAAGAAAGGATCTGTCCCACATATTTTTTCTTGTTCCTTCTGTTTGTTGACCAAGTCCAGTGTTTCTCCATGGAATCCTACAAGGGATGGTGTATCTCAGGAGCTGTAAATAAAGTTTTAGCCATTGGTAACGATCTCCTGATCAATTAGCCTTACCATATCTGCATAAAACAACATCATGAATACATCTTCAAATACATACCCATGCAAGACTGCTAGCAAAACCCCACCCACCTTTTCAACCTAAGAATAATATGCTCTTCATTTTCTTCCTTCTTCTTTCTCTCCTTTTCCTTGTCTTACTTTTCCTCTTCCTCCTCTTCCTGCTCCTCCTTCTCCTCCTCTTTTGCTTCCTCTTCCTCCTGTTCATTTTACTTTATTTTTAAAAGAAACCACAGAGAAACTTCAGATCAGAAGATTCAAGATTCCCAGATCTGCACATAAGCAAAGACTTTAGTCATGTAGCTGAGCTCCAGAGCATAGGTTTTCCTCAACTTGCTTTTAGAAGATGAGCTCATTGATACCCACCCCAGCTGAGCCTGAAAAGCACCAAATATGAGGATCATGAGTTACTAAATTAAACAGTGATTTTTAGGCCAATTTTTAATGTTTTATTATTTTTAACAAATTTTATTGTAAATGTGATGTACAGAGGAGTTACAATTACATAAGCCATGTATGAGTACATGTCACCACTTCCCTCATTTTCTCTCAGTTGTATAGTTCATTCACAACCTAGTATCTAGCAAGTATCATTACTGAACTGGTTCACTCTTTGTCCTCCCATTTCTGTGCTTCCCTTTGCCCTCCCGAAATCAGATAAACTTATATACAAGACAAAGGGGACAGAAATCAAAACCAGTAACAAAAAGAAATAAACCAAAGTGGGCAAAACAACCACAAACAGTACAATTAAAGAAAACAACTTCTTGTTTCCATTTCTTGTATTTCATTTCCATAAGCTTCATTTTATATGATCATAACCACATAGTTATTGAGCCCTTGTGATCATCTTCTAAGAATCCGCCTTTGCTCTCACTGGATGGATGTTCACAATGTTATTTAATTAATCATGTTCAAGTGTAATGTTTTATCTGTTACTATCGATTGGGTTTACTTGTAGATTTAGAGGCACATTCTAATCATTACAACTGAAGGAAACCATGCAGCCCATGTTTCCTTGGATCTGGCTTTGCTTAATATAATTTCTTACAAATGGGACAGCCATTCTTTCTGATGGAAGCATAAAATTCTATTATGCATATATACCACATTTCCTTGATCCATTTGTCCACTAAGGAACATCTGGGCTGATTCCATATCTTGGCTATGGTCGGAAATGCTGCAATTAACATGGTTGTGCTGGTAGCTTTTGTGCAAGCTTGTTTGTGGTCATTTGGATAGATGCCAGGAGTGGGATTGCTGTGATATAACAGTTCATAATTAGAGCAGAAATGATTACTTTGGCAAATATATATTATTTTTCATTCATTATTATTCTAGGTTTTTATTTAAAATAAATAGGTACCAATTTACAGCAATGTGAACTTCAATGTAATTTGCACCAATGTAATCTTCAGCAATATTTAATAGCACAAACTTAATGGTGTCTGGATATTGGAGAAAATGCTGGATCAGAAGACAAAAGTTTCAGATCAATTCATAGCTTTCTATCATTTATGACTATCACATATATATTTGTTGATTGATAGGTAAGTGGCCTAGACACAATTGTCCTTTCAAGGAAAATATCATCACTTTTTGTTTAATTATCAAAACTTTAGTACACTCAGATATTATGCAGCATAGTTTTATAGTTTCATGAATTTGGGTAGCAATCTGTGCTTTCCAACAAGTACTAACAATAATGTAATTAAGCTGAATTTTGCAACTATTACAAAAGAAAATTTCATTCTATTTTATAATCTTAGTTAACAATAAAAGGAAGAGAATAATTCAACTCAATTATCCAAATGCTCTTGGCAATGAATTTTTTTTTTTACAAGGAGTGGATGGTACGGGGGCGAGAACTCAGGGCATTACCCTCTTGCTTGGCTTTATTGCTAAGTCTAGTGCTTTACCACTTGAGCCACTCCTCTATTTCTGACTTTCAGTGACTAATTAGAAATAAGAGTCTAATGGACTTTCCTGCCCAAGTTGTCTTTGAACCATGATCCTCGGAATCTCAGCTTTCTGAATAGCTAGGATTACCAGTGTGAGTTACCAGCACCCAACTAATTGACATTTTGTTTTTAATGCCAGCAAAGTACAAATTGTGGCTTGTCACCATCTGATACAGAGCAGACATACACTTTCCAAATTTGTTTGTTTCTAAGCTATTATTGGCTTTCTTTCGTCATTTAGCCCAAATTAAGTGGTGGTTCATGTGGTCACATTTTTACTGGGGCTACTAAAATAAGGTTCCATAAAGCAGAAGATGGAAATAAAAGTTTACAGCAAGCTTCATTCTGCTTTCCTTCTTTGAACTCAGTGGAAAGTATGACAGCATCACACAATCAAGTCTTTCATATTATTACACTAAAAAAATAAATAAATAAAACATGACAAGTTGAAAGGAAAAAGAAAAGAAAGCCAAAATAAATTCTAGCTGTTGATTATTTCCTAAGGAGATTCCCTTTTACTGGTTCATGAAGAAAAGCATCCAAAGTTCCATCCAAAATCATGTTTCTATAACATATAAATCCTGAAATATCTAAAATTATAGGTTTTTTTAAGCGAGGTATGCTATACTAGATAATCAATAGGCAAGTTTTTCCTTATCTAATCTTCTGATTGGTTGAGTATAGATTAACACCACATGTTTTGGTTATAATAAGGGTAGATTAAAAGCAATTGAAAACCACACATTGTCATCTCATGCCTCTAATCCTGGCTAGACAGGAAGCTGAGATCTGAATTTCATGGTTCAAAGCTAGCCCAGTCAGAAAAGTACAAGAGGCTCCATCTCCAATTACTGAGAAAAATTCCAGACTGGAGAATTGGCTCAAGAGGGAAAGCATCAGCTATGAGCAAACAATCTGAATCAGATCACAGGCATGGGTTCAAAGCCTACATGCAATAATAATAATAATCTATGCAATAATAATAATCTGTTAAGTATCAGAGCACAAAAAGAAACACTTAAGACCATTTATGATAAAATTCATTAAAAAAAAACTGGTCCCCTAACATGGGTAAATATAGAAAAGACCCATATAAAAGCTGTTTAGGGAATTCAATACTAGATTTCCATTACTAGGACCAATTCTTCTCTGTCCAGAATTTTTCTTCCAAATTACATAGTTTAAGATAATTTTTCTTTATTCTTTTTTCTTTTTTTTTGTGAAAATACTGTACAGAAGGGTTACAATTACATGGGCAAGATAATGAGTACATTTCTTATCAAGCATTGTAGACTCCTCCTTTGCTTCCCCTTCCCATCCCTTCCCATCACCCCCAATCCTCGCCCCCCCCCCACCGCACCAAAGTTGTAAAGTTTGTTTTTGACATAATGACTTGTACGTCTCATTGTTGCAATGGGTCCACCTGTATCCCTATTTAAACTATTTGTTTTTTTCCCTTCCCCTCCACAAATTATACCAACATCAAATACAGTAAAAGCAGGGGTTATACCATGGGGGAGGGACATACAAAGCAGCAAAGAAATAATACTTCAAAGAGAAACTAATACTAATGTCATTCTTTGCAAGTTATTTTGACTATAAAATAAAGGAGTGCAAAAAGTAAATGAAAAAATCAATATTAACACATTAAATAATATTAACACAATAAACAAGTATCTAATCCCAACTTTAATAGGCTGATGTTGGTTTTGTTAGGGAAATAATTGATTTCTATATATTATTTTTATAGCTACCCACTATGCATTACTCTTAAATATGTCTTGTCAGTTCTCTTGCTTTCAAAAAATATTATCCTACTTATTAAAAAAAAATCTTCTCTCTTCTTTCTTTCCTTCCTTTTTTTCCTTTCTTTCTTCTTTCTCAGTCTCTTCTTTATGACATTTTTCTTTTCCATATGTTTTTAAAAAATAAAGCTTTGAAACCCCCAAAGCATCCATTTTTAAGCTCATATTTTAAGTTGTTAAAGGACAAGAAGACACGTGTCCTCAGGACAGGGTGTCCTCTATACTTCCAATTCTAAAATATTTTGCTAAGTGTATTGCCAAACCCTCACACGCAAAGGTTCCCCATCATTTTTAAAAATAAGATGCTATTGCCACCATATAATTGTCCCAACCTCATTTCATGGACCTTCTCTGATGCTGGGTTTGTAAAGGCAAACTCTGAGATACCCAGCAGCGTGTGGCAGGGAGAGGTGTCTGGGGTTCCGGTTAACCACCTTCCCCACTCAGAACACCACATTTGGCTGGTAGCTCTCTCCAGATGCCTCACACAAACCAAAGGAGGCTGGAGTCCAAGTTCTGAGTGAGCAGCTGAACTTTTAAACAGCACATAACTAAGAGAACACTTAAAGTTTCCCATACATCCTTCAGATTCTTGTCCTTTACATTCATTTCTGGGACCCAGAAATCCAGGCCTTCCAGAGTGGCAGTTCCTTTCCATCAAACATGGTCATTCCCCAGACTCAAAGCTACATACGCAAGCAGGCCTAGTCTTAGCTACCAAGGTACCAAGATACTGTAAGAAGTGAAAGGTGGATTGCAGCACCCCAAATGCTGAATGTAAAGAAACAGCATTTGCTCTTTGTCAGATGTAGACCAGCTGAAAGGGACAAATAGCATCAGCCAAGGAAAAATCCAGAAAACCACTTAGGTCATTCTATAACTTATTCTATGGAGTAGTGTTTTCCCCAATGAATTGATTAATTAGACTTGAGGTATGCTGAAATCTTTATTACACACTTCTAAATCATTTAAAGATATTTCCTTACAAGGAAAGACAAATGATTTCTTTTCTTTTTCATCTCTGTGAAAGTTTTTATTAGGACCTGTATAAAAAACTGGTTAAAAACAATTAAGGTTATCAAAAATGCAAGAAAAAGCAATGATGACAAACAGAAAGCAACTGCATTGCCATATACTGGCAAGAAGAACCTGGAAACGATTTCCTATGCTATTATAAACAACATTGATTATAAGTGATAGGTAATACAAGTATTTCTAAAACAGGTAGGACCTTAAGTGTGTAGAATTTTTGAATCTGAAAGAAGGTTATTTCTCTTGAAGTAAACTTTGGTGACACAAGACAAGAATGTTTACATCAGAATATCTCTCCATTAAAAAAATTCAGATTGTCCACTTATATAGAGGTGTGTATGTGTGTGTATGCGTGTTATTTGTGCATGTTTATGTCTGAAAAAGCTACAATATTACCACAATGGTTGTTCTCTTGAAATAAACATGTTTTAATCTTGGCATAAACCATGTATACCATGTCAATAATGGCCTACATGTATGCAGTATCTCTGTAAGAGAACTAACAATTTGCCTACAAATGTGTGTAATAAACACTCACTTTCAGGATAAAAAAATAATAAAGACTGAACATGGTTCTATCCAGTTGACTCTGAAAATTCCAAGATGGAGAACACCTTCAAGTAAAAGTAGATTCTTCGTCACTAAGTTAAATAAAATACTTTTGTTTTCTTTTCACCCTGACTGCTCGGGACTCTTTTTGAAAAAGGATTATTAATGATACTTTGAAGGATCCAAAAAGGCAGAATGATAAATTGAGGGAAAACAAACCAACAAAACAGGAAAAGACTAAAGGGGAGGGGGGGGAGCAAACAAATTGCCTATAGCAAGTAGCACATGTGATGAATCAAACCTGCATACACACCACTAGAGTCATGAGACCCATGTGATTTCTGGAAGGGAATTAACAACAACAACATCAGCAAAAGCAGAATATAGAAGTGGCTGATGTGAGTTCTGGGGGAGACAGAAAGCCCAAGTGTCATGGCATTTCATTAGCCTTTTACACAACGATTCAATCAAGATGATTTTGAAAATGTAGACATCAAATTCAAGCTGGTGACCCAGACTGACAGTTTAAGGGAGGGATTATTTCTCTTTGGCATAGCCTGTCTTTAAATGGTGTGTGTGTGCGTGTGTGTGCGCGCGCGCGTGTGCATATGTGTGTTGAAAGTGGTATGGGTATACAGGCATACATACCTAGCATTCTAAACTGACCTGCCTTCAGTGACTGACTAAGGACCAGAACCTCCCTAAGGCAAGTGGAGAGTTGCAAATCTATGGGTAAGAATAAGGACACAGAGTGTGCACGTGATGATAAATGTTCCCACCGAGTCCCTTCGGCCCCCTCCATCCGTGGTTTCTGTCCCTGGGCCTTCCCTGCCGAGCTACAGCTACCTGCGGAAATAGCCGGGCTCCATTCTGAGCACCAGGCTGTCTCCTGCAGTCCCCACATAGCCGAGTGGAGCCGGAGGGTTGATCCCCTAGCCCCTATACACAGCCTTCCTTTCACCACCTTCCGTTTATACAAAGACTGGCTTATCCCGATTTTTTTTTTCCCCCTGTTGCCTTTGCAATGAAAAGCTCTCCACGCGCAGGCTAATAAAATTCTCTGCCTACCCTGCCCCCCATCCCCAAAATCCCTGCCAAAAAAAAGAGAGAGGGGAGACTTAAAACCTGGAACTCATTTAGCTAAAGGGACTTTAGTTAACAAGAAAGTTACCCATCATGAACTGCAGGTAACACCTCCCGTGATCCTAAATCCATTACCTGGAGACTGAGCCCGGGCTGAGTTTGATTTTATGAACTGTGAGGTTGCGATGTTGAAAGTCTGCAAATTGGACATAAATTGGACGCAAAAGGCTCAGGGAGACCAGTGATTTTCTTTTCTCGTGGATATAAGGGCACTGGCTTTTAGTGAAGATTCCTGTCATCTAGAGCAGCGTCAGGGATGAGGGTGGGTGTCAATACTGCCCTCAGTCAAAGAATTGATTCTCACTTGAGCAATTCCGTGTAGAACAAAGTGAAGCAAGGTTAATGAATGAAATGCTTGGCCAAGGCATGTTCTGGTGCTCAGGTACACATGTGCACAACATAACTATGTGCAACTGCACACATTTATATGGATGCGTGCAGAGACACATGCACTCATGCACGCGCGCACACACATACACACACATACACATACACACACGCACATACACATGCACACATACCAGTCTAAGGTCTCAGTTCTGTAATGGAAAATGGGCTGTGTCCTGTCAGATGCCGTTGAATGTCAGGCATATCCTGTGTTTTTGACCCAATCTCTTTTTAGCTAACCCCTTGGCATTCTTTCATAATTCTGTTTTGGAGGGGATGGATGGCTGATCTCATAACTAGGCTCATCATCACCTTCTGGGTGTTGACAAAGCAAAGATTTCTTTCAGATTCCTGTACCATCTCATCTCAATCTAACACGGTTTTGTTGTTGTTTTTAGGATTTTGAGAGCAGGTATCCAGGGAGGATATAAGTCAGAATCTGGGGCGATGTGTGTGTGTGTGTGTGTGTGTGTGTGTGGTGTCCCAGCTCAATTCGAAAGCCACGTATAGCAACTTTATAATAGTAGGGTAAGATATGAAAGTTCAGAAGAGGGAAAGATTAAATCTGTAGTTGGAAAGAAAGAAATGTCTGTGCTTCCCGATCAAATGTGGCTCATCAAATGGGTTGTGGTTCTGATTTGGGGTGGGCAAGAAAGAAGATGGAGGGGCTGGGAAAGTGGCTCAGTGGTAGAGTGCTTGCCTTGCATGCCTGAGGCCCTGGGTTCGATTCCTCAGCACCACATAAGCAAAAAGAAAAAAGCTGGAAGTGGCACTGTGGCTCAAGCAGTAGAGCACTAGCGTTGAGCTGAGGGACAGCGCCCAGGCCCAGAGTTCAGGCCCCACACTGGACCAAAAAAAAAAAAAAAAAAAAAAGAAAGACAATAGATCTTTGGAAAAATTAGCATTAGGGAAAGCCATGGGATGACCTTGCGTACTGAATGGCTGCTGTACACAAAGGTCAAGGGCAGATGGAAGAAAACTGGAAAGAGGCACTGTGGCCAATTCTGAAAGACAGGCTGTAAGTTCAGATTCCATACACAGGAAGTATAAGTCTTCTGGGGTATTTGGACCCACTGTAAGGCAATCATAGACCAGTGAGTGAAACTGGTTTGAAATAATAATAGTGAACAGACTTAATACAAGCAGAATATTATCTACTTCAGTGTCTTTATTGATTAATTCTAGTGTATTTGAATAACATACTGCCAACATTTTAAGTAAAAAATGGCTTAATTTTCTTTTGTGAATAAGGAAGTTATAAAGCTGGTACCAATGCCATACTAATGCAAACGTTTTAAAGTACATTTTAACTAGTTTTTACATGAATATACAGAGAAAGGTACACTTTGTAAGCAGTGTGTAAAGTATATTATTACTAAAATTATACAGAAAGTTCTTCAAGGATTCAATTTGATCATCTCTGTGATGGCAATTGAATACAAGAAAGTAGAAAGAAAAAAGAAACATCAATAATGTTTTGTTTCTTTTATTTAAAAAAATGTAGAAGCCAGGCTCAGAGAGACAAAGGAAGTATGCTTTAACCCTATAAGCAGGGGCTAGAACTTGGCTTACAAACTGAAGAATACATATGCTGGGTGGTATACAAGTATACACAAATGTGTCCACTGATGTATAGTTGATCCAAGGAAGAACTCAAATAGTGCAATTCCTTAGAAAGGCAAAGTCAAAATTCAATAAAATAAATACCAGGACAAATATACTTGAAAGAGGAAGAGAGAAACAAATGAAGAGGGAAAGAGTGGAAGAATTCAGTCAAGAAATCAATGTGTATCCTACAAAACTAAGAAAAGTGAAGGAAGGGGTGTGTAGGGGAGGGATGGGTGAGACTATTGACAGGGATAACATTCATCAAGATGCATTGCATCCCTAACCTGCTTTGGTAATTGGCAACTCCTTTTGTACAACTACTTAAAGACAATAAGAAATAAAGTAATAATAAAGTACAAAAAAGTGTACTTGTCAGCTTTCTGTTACAACCAACTTCATAAGAAGGTAGGTGTAGTGGGGCTCATAGTTTTATTTCATACCTTCTTGGTCCAGTTGCTTTAGACCTGTGTCAAGGTGGAAGATGCTGCTCAAATCATAATAGCTGGGAAAAAAAGGTCACATCCCACAACAACATAACTTTCTTACATTATATCCCAACTCTTAAAGGTTCCACAACTTCCAAATTGAACCATGAACATGGTCCTATTACTACTGTGCCTTTCATACAAAGTTCTTTAGAGGACATTGGGGATCCAAATGATAGCTAAGAATAAAGTTGAAACACCATAAGCATGCACATTTTAATAACTCTTTTTTTTTTTTCTTGCCATCCTGGGGTTTGAATTCAGGGCCTAGATACTGTCCCTGAACTTCTTTTGCTCAAGGCTTGCACTCTACCACCTGAGCCACAGCCCCACTTCTGGCTTTTTCTGTGTATGTGGTACTGAGGAATGAAAGCCAGGGCTTCATGCATGCTAGAGAAGCACTCTACCACTGAGCCACCTTCCCAGCCCCTTAATAACTCTTCAGTCTGAGTGGTAGAGGGATTTGTTGTTGTTGTGGATTTTAAATCTTACACAATTTTTAAGATGCAAATTGCCTTAATTCTTTCTAGACTGGAGCTCTTGCCACATCTTCCTGACATTTCTCCGAGTCTCAGGAGTATATTATACAGGCTGACAAAACCAGCCAGTCACCAGGGACTGTTTTCTGGGTATGACCAGCTCTACAGGGAACAAGTAAGCTTCACTGAGTCTTTCTGACAATGGTTGTCAGTGTCATAATGGCAGTACAGGCCCTTATAATTACACTTATTGAACACCATCAACAGCTCTACTGCCCATGCATGTCTCTGTCTCCTCTCAGACAGCATTATCTGAGGACAAAAACTCTCCATCAGAGCACGTACTGTGCCCTAGAGAAACTTCCATCTGTGCACTGAAATGTATTTTGTTTCCAAAGCTACCATGAGCTGTAGAGAAAAGAAGGCAAAGGACTCGAATCTCTTGGGGTCACCAACAATATCGCAGGTTATAAAAGTCTTCACCAGTTAACCCTTAGAGTTTTGGTAAGATAAAATTTTCTACCCGTTCCCCAGATAAAGACACGACGGCTGAACGAATCAACTCTTCCTGCCTGTTTGGACTGAGTCCATCTCTCCCCTCACACAACTCGGATTTTATAGCTTGATCACACTGTCCTATGGAAGTCTTTTCTTTTTTGCTTCAAGTTAAGTTTCTCCTTGAGCTCTCCTAGAGATCGTTTTCTCATTGGAGCTCTCCCTACCAGAGTAAACAACATGCCAAGACACAGTGTAGGCTCCAGTTGGGTTCTCCCTATGTCAGGAAGTTTGTTTTGGCAAAAGCACAGTGGGGCAGCCAGGAAACAGGAAGAGGCTAGAGTCAAGGAGACCAGTGAAGAAGGAAGCTACTACCCTCTGAGAAGCCAAGTTTTATTTCCACATTTAACCGTGCTAAACAGTCTCCTTTCATAACACATTGTGAAGGCTCGACAATAAACATGTAAGTGATCAGTACTTTGGAATGTAATTCTCTCTAATTTTTCAAGTAGGAAAACCAATATATTGAAAAACACCCTATATAAATATCTTATTTGCCTACCCCTCGGGCACTCTGTAGCAAATAGCCATCGATAAACTCTCCGCAGATACACTTTTCTGAATCTGTAGTCATTGTTCTAAATTAAAACTCTTGGGAAGATACAGGAGGGATCATGAGGGAGAGGAGTTTGTAACTATGCTATGAACAGTGGACTTAAATGGGCCTTGACCTATTGAACACATCCATTGTTTCTAGCCACCATGATCCCTCCTAAAATCAACTGAGCAAAAACAGACAGAAAGAATCATGGAATAATGCTAGAACCACAGATCAAGCTTATTTCTCTCATCATTTGTTATAACACTTGAGTTTTCAGTGCAAAAATGCTTTCAGATTGGGCTGATGAAGAGATCTGTTGACATGAAATAGTTATCAATACGACTCAAATTCAAAGGATGGTTGGAAGGCAGAGGAAAAGTTGTGAGTACTATCAGTCTCAGACATATTCATATGGAAGGCCAAGCTAAACATGACTTCATTCAAATTGCTATAGACCAGAATAGGAGAAAAATATCTATTCCAATGTGGCCATCATAGCTACCACTTCTTAAACAACAAAGATCTTCAGTATGTTTCTACAATGCTGTACTTGATTGCCATATTAGTTTAGGGAGTACCCAGCCTTGTTGCAAGGCCTGCTTTCTTTTTTTAAAGCCTGAGGCAAAGGGAAGAACTTCATCATGAATAGTCTTCATTCCCTTATCCCTTTTGACGTTGACAGATCCAGGTCCTTAAGTAAAGGTGAATTACTGCTCTTATCTTCCCTGTAAGAGAAGAAAGAAAAAAAACAACTCTATTTTGACAGCAGTAGTCTTCACTTGAATATCCTTGTGTCCAAATTCACTTAGAATCAGAATTCCCCAAACACTGGATACCACAGTGACTTTAAAATCCTGCTGGAGTCTCCTCTGCTCCCTTCTTCCTCTCCCCAAACCACAAAATAAAGTTGTGTTCCTGTCTTCCATAAGGTAAGCACTGGTCATTGATCAAAATGAACTAAGCAACTCAATGGCAGCGATGAGAGGGAGGGAATGAGCAGGAAAGAAGGAACAGCTGACAGTAAGCAAAAGGAAAGAAATGTACCTATCACTCACTGTGGAAGAAATAACTGTATTGTCAAAGCTCATAGAATTCATAAACTTTATAGACCACAATAAAGACAATTGGCCCCATGAAGGTTAGAATGTGTTTGTGACTTTAACCAAGTATCACTATCTCACAATACTGTGGAATTTGTGAAATTTATGTAATCACTTGATCACAATTAAAAAATGCTAAAAAAAAAAAAAAAAAGTAAGAGCATCAGAGTGAATTAAATTGACTTCATAAGGAATGGAGAATTATCCAAGCAATTTGCATCTAAATGAAAGATAAAAGTGGGAGGGGTGATCTGCTGCAGAGTGTAAGCTGAGGAGCCATTTGAGCATGGAAAAAAGTTACTTCCCTCGGCTATTTATTACTATATTTATTATACCCACCAATGGCAGGAAAAGCCTGAAGGCAAGGTTATGAACGGCTAGATATGGTGGCATGGATGGTATCCTTTTCTCTTTCTACTTCTCTGTTTTCTCTTCTGGTCTTACAAAGACATGTGAATGCAGAAAAAAAAAAATCTCCCCATCACTAGTAGTTATGTCGCTTGAGCTACATATTTGTGGGCCTTTGATGCATATAAGGGAGATTTTCCACCACTCAAAAAACACCAGGGACTAAATTCTCTGAAGATTGTGTACATTAAATTGGGATGTTACTGGAATTTCATCTTCATGGTACAAGCTGTACTTTCTGGAATGAAGAAAGGAGCAGTAAAAAATGTAAAATATGAATGTGGTCAAGAACAAAAAAATGCGCGTTAGCTAAATTCACTCTCCCCTCCGGTAACAACTCACACAACTTGGTCAATGTGGACAGTACCAAAGTGTTATTTACTTCCTGTACTTGATTGCTCTAGACTAGATAAGAGGAGAATAGGATCTCCATACTGGGATAGGATAATAAGAAAAGAGCCTGTACCACCTCCTGTGAATGAGCGTGGGAACACCACTCAGGTGAAGAACAGCTTTCTCTGAAATTTCATAGTTCTGTGAATAAGGTTTGTTCTATTGATCGGACTCTTTCAATGCAGGGAAGATTCACTGTTGGGGGTGCAGGCAGCCATGACTTTGATTTTAGTTGGGCAAGCAGACCTGTGAGTAATGTACACTAAGGCTGCATGTAGTTTGAAATGAAGCCCAGAAGACCTTAAAAGCAGTGCCCTGAATGTTGAAAATTTACTTTTAAAAAATAAACGGTAAAACAAATTGACCCAAACAAAACCAAAAGCAGAATAAACTACAGCAACAATGGCAATTACAGAGGCTGCTGTGACACCAAAAAATGGAAGGTCAAGCTAAGCAATCTAATTGCTGCTTCACTTTGGAACTTGGCCAATGCCTGTGAGGGGAGACACCAATCTTTCCCTTTTCCATTTATTCTCTTTAGTTGCCCAACCTAATCCTCATTTCTACAAAGAGAGTTTCCCTACATCCACTCCCAATAGAGCATTTGCCACTTTTTTCTGATTAAAAAATACATCATTTAAATATAATTTGAAGAAAACTACCCTAAAATGCAAGAATCTAAAAAGAGTGTCTCGTCAGGAATCTCTTGAAGTGGTCATAAGCATGCGATCATTGAAATGACATATATTCCATTTCTGATACAGAATTTGAGCATGTTGCCCTCAAATTAAAAAATTATTTTCTTAGCATGCATTCTCATGTGAATATTACTTTAGTTAACCAGCTATACTTGTGACATGTCAGAGCCTTAGTAAACATGATTTATTGGTTTTTTTTTTTTGAACACACATATTATAGTCATGATGTCCTAAAAATAGACAACCTCAAATGAGGATTTGTGACACTGAATTTTCATTTGATGAACCCTTCAATGTGGCTCTCCAAAAATATTTGGACTACTTCAGCACTATAAGCAATTCCTTTTTCTAACCCCTTAAAGCTAATTTGTTTTTCACACATCGAACATAATTTCAAAACCTATGGAGGAAAAAAAACTATGAAGCAATGACATATGGAAAGAAATCCATTTTGTGGATGCCCTTATATGATCTCTGAGAGCAGCATTCTATGTACAGTAATTTCAGAACCAGTTCTTGCTATGTCTACTTACTGAGTCTCCATTTCCCAATTCCTTTCATAGGGAACAAAGCCAGATGATGTGTGATCTCACTGTAGCAGGGCATGGAAAAACTCCCAGGCAATAGAGATAGAGTCACTGCAAATGAAGTCCCTGTCTTTGGAGAGGGAACTTGTGACAATGTTGATGAGATATGCTGAACATTCCTGTTGAGATCCCAGGAACAACCAGGGTACGATTCGAATATCTCCGTGTCTGGAGTCCAATTAGTACGTGGAATACTGACACTTCGTCCACACGCTGGGAATGATGAATAATAAAACTTAACCTCTTAACAGGGGGCCATGAACTAAAGAGATTATGAACTGCTATTTTTAACCACATGTCCAGGAAGTTGAATCTTTTATGAAACAGGACACTAAAATAGTAATAACGGTAGTGATAAAGCGATCAAAGTTGGTTCTTCTTCTTACCAAGATCAAAGTCTCATATAAAAAACCGTCTCGAATCACCAGGATAGATTGTAGGAGATCTCAGCACCCTTTGTCTAAGAATGAAGACAAATAATGCAGACCTGACATGGTGTCAAAGAAATTGTCTATCCTCTGGCTCTGAACCCAGACCTGAGGCTGCTTGCTCTTGTTCATGAACCTCTCTGAGCTTCACTTTACCAAGGTATTAATTATGCATACATTTTCCTTTGCTTACATTTGTTTTTTAACTTATGAGAATTCAAAAGGCTAATATATGTCATGTTCTCCTTAGAAGGCAAAATAAAACCAGTGAATAGTCACAGCAATTATTAGAACTAAAAATCTAGGGGAATACAAACAGAAATACATTTTCCAAGTTCCTACCCATTGGCAAATTTTAAAGTTTCTAGGGTATGCTTGGGGTGACCATAGAGCCCAGTAATAGAATCAGTAATTAAGATATACTGAGTAACTTCCCAAAGATTAAAACCACTTCCTGTAGTTCTGAAGTTAATCATGTACAACTGCTCTCCAGTCTCCCTGGTTTTTACATTCACTACGCCTCATCATGCAAACAACTCATCTTCTTCCTCTTCTTTTTTTCCCCTGGCCATTCCCTAGACTTCACAAGCATGGCTATGACTTTTGCTTTGAAGACCAGATCACAAAGTACAATATGCATGGCTCAGTCCTTAATTAAGAATGGTGAAGGAATTCTTAATGATGGAGGCAGGGTGGGGGTAGATTTCTGGAATTAAAAATTATCCTTGGGCATTTTGTTTTCTAATTCAGATTGACATTTTCCTTGTTTCAACTAATTATGCATGTTGGAGAAAAACACAAGGTACTTACTTAAGGTTAGACTGGCAAGTAGCAAACTTTGACAAAGCCAAAATAAGAATCTCTGGCACTAAGTAAAGTGAAAGCAGCAAGATTCTCAAATGACTGGTTTCCTTCATGTTGGTGGCTTAGAGCAAACCATCTCAGGAGTGGTATAAATACCTTCTTTTACAGGAATGAGAAGAGCATAGCATGAATGCTAAATAAGAGAGGTTAGTTTTCTTCACTAAACATCATTAGATGAATCATTAAGGATTTTTGTTGTTTGTTTAGCTCTGCTTTTAAAGAACTGGGAACAAATCTCTACATCACATCCTTATTGTCATATTATAATATAAAAAAATTCACTAAAAATGGAGCAGAAATATTTTGAGAATGATTCTCTCTAGCATTAGTGATGGCCTTCACCTTTCTACCCATTAACACAAATAACAGTTCATGAAAAAAAAATATTCAGAGGGGTTCAAGAGCAGGCCTTTCCTGGAAACACAAATGGATGTATACAAAGTCAACAAAAGGTACCAAAGGAGACACTCTACTACAGAGACCATAGAGAAGACATTGTCTTAATTTCATTTGAATGAGAAGACCCAAATGGGCAGAATCTTTCCTATTCCCCTTTAGGTTTTTTCCTTCAATTCTCTAAATTCTAAGGTATCATTTTCTGATACATGTATTTTGTTGATATTTGCATCCAATTCTTTTTTTTTCCGTACAGTATTTCTTCAAGAGTGATTGGCTGGAGAGAAGAAAGAACAAAAAAAGCAGGAGATATTTGCGTGGCGAACAGAATTCACACACACACACACACACACACACACACACACACACACACACACACACACACACACACACACACACACACACACACACACACACACACACACTGGATCCTTTGATAGATAAAGAATGAGTTGCTTTGGAATCAAGTCCCCTAAACTTTTGAAAAGGAAAAGAAACTCAAGTGTCTCCCTGGGAATGTTGACTTATACTTAATTTAGGGCTCCTCACGTTATATTGGAAAACAACATCACCCGCACAAGCAACTCAATTCCCCTGTGTAAGCAAATCCAAGGTAAATGTTAACTTGTCCATCCTCTACCATGAAATATGTGTCTAAGAAATCCCTGGCATCTTTTCCTCAAATTTCCAGCATTGACTGCTAAGAAACTCCTCAGTGAAACCACACAGGTACTGCCACAGGGAAAACAACCATGGTCCGAGAGTGTGACACGCCGCCAGTTAGAATGTATTCACATTCTTCTCATTAGCCAGGAGAGGTTTGGCATTGTATCTGCAGTATAAGGATTTCTTCCAATCTTTTTCTAACATTTTCTCGTTTTCTTCTCTCTGTCTCTCTGTCTCTGCCTCTTCGTCTCTGTCTGTCTCTCTCTTTCTGCTGTATTTTCCTACCACAGTCTCTTCGGTGAGGGGAATAGGCATGCGCATGCAGACTCCATGTATGTCTACTTCTGTAGACTGTATCTGTATTTCTGTATCTGTCTATTTCTCTATCTTTTGAATGTTATAAGTAATGACCCATTTTTTTCCTAATTAGAATGGATGGATCCACACTGGCAAATGCTATTGTGTGATCTCATCATAAATGTGGTCTATACCACTCTGAGATCCAAGAAAGTAGAAACTCTACACTGAACCTTGACCCTTAGGCTCTTTACACTTCAGAATGATTGCGTTAACAAGTGTCATATAAGATACTCCATGATAAAGCCAGGAACCACTTTAGTCTAGTCCTCCCTGTCCTCCCCTTTTGGGCCATTTCTGTTTATTTCTTCCATGTATAAAGTTAACAATATTGAGACCTTGGGAGTGAGGAAAACTGGATTTAGGATATCCTGGCAATAGATATTTTGCACATAGATCCCCTGTCCTTCTTTTAGTATTATGCTTGGGTTACGTTTTAGTATTATGCTTGACAGCATATGTATATATGTATATACAAATATATATCTTCTATATACACAAATTTATATAGCATAAATTATTTATATTATAAAATTTTATATGATAGATAATTGTATTATAAATAATTTTTATATATTATAAATTACTAAATTTAGTTTACTTATTCTAATTCTCCACTCCAGAAATTCACTGATTCATCAGAATTTCCAATGTGTGGTTTGCACATTATGTACGATGTGCTGTGGCTTAAATTCATCCTCTTTTCTCTGAACAAATTGATTATACGCCAGGATATTATACTATTATCATCCTCTTGCACATGACTTTAAATTTTTCTTTCCCACTGTGTCTCAGACTAATGCATTCTGAACAGAGATTACCTTAGTGAACCCAAGCAACAGCCTAGACCCGGGGATAGGAATAGTTCTTGAAGCAGCACATGTGAAAGTCCCCATCATAGAATTCAAATAAGCCCTCAGTATTTCTAGATGATTTTAGCTTTGAAAGCTAAACATTTGTCCTTCTCAAAGATGACTTCTTTCCAAAACTTTCAACATCCTTGCTCCTCATTGTCACCTGGGGACTTGGTTCATACTCCATTATAAAAAAGGAATAAATCTAATCCTATATGAATCGCATTGTTTCCTACAACCACATCTACAAAACTGTCTTCATCCGTGACATACGTCGTGACTTCTGTCATTATAAAATCTATGACATTTTCTTGTTCTTATTCAAGGTCATGTCTAAATTCCAAGTACATTTCTTTGTCACTACTTAGGAATTTACCTCTGAGATCCTCCTCTTCCTCCTCTTCTTCTTCCTCCTCCTTCTTTATTTTCTCCTTCTTCTCCCTCTCTTTCTCTTCCCTTTTCCGCTCCCTGTCCTCCTCCTCCTCCTTCTTCTTCCTCCTTCTACTTCTCTTATTCTGATTGTTTGTTTCAAGTAACTACTAGAATGGGAGAAAGCTTTCAGATCACCTATTTTTTAAAAATAATTCCCCAGATCCACTTTAGTGTTCCACTTCTCTAAACCCCTTCTTTAGAAAGACATACAAATATACATATACCTGTGTGTATGTAAGTTCTTTGTCAGCTGCCATTATTCCTCAAAGTGTTCCTATTGCTTTGATGTCACAGAAGTGTCTTATATTAAGGCTACTAACATCAGTCTTTTTAAAGACGGTGCATGCTTTGTTCATTTAAACCACTTTTTGTCAGCTTAGCAAAGGTCAGTTCTCCCTTCTTGAAACTGTTTCCCAGGATTTTTAAAAGTTTAATTTTATTGTACAGATATTTTGATGTACAGAGGGGTCATAGTTACATAAGTAAGGTGATGAGTACCTTTCTTGTCGAACATTGTCATCTCCCCCTCATTTTTCTCTTACTTTCCCTCCCCCTTGAATCTCCCCCACACTGATACTCTTCTAGTTTAATTCTCTACTTTTTCCTATCATACACTTCTCATCTCTTTAGTTCTTTCTCTCTTACTCAATCTCAAAATCCTAAATGGCTCTAAGTCTCAGCCTTCTTCTTTGTTCCAACTTTACCTAATTTTCAGCATATGTTATTTACTCCTATAATTAAAAAAACAACAACCCTAAAGTGGTCCAAAATTTCATCTCCAGACCTGATTTTGAGATCAATAAGTGGACATCTAACTCCTTATTTGAAAACTCTATGAAAAACACTGAATTGGAGTTGCAGTAGAACCCCATGAAGAACAAATATGACTTGTTTTCATCCACCAACTTCTTCCAAAATTTTAGACATTTTGGTAAACAATGTCAGCACCACTTTGTCACATGGAAGCCCGGTCTTAGACTTTCCTGTGGACCTGCTTCTTCTCTGGTGGAACACTTACTCCATGAGTAAGTCATGACAGCTCTGCCTCCAACTATTTTTTACATCCAAACACATGTTACCATTATACTCCTTGAGTTCTAGTGCAAGGCCAGAGTCATCAGCTGCCTGGATTCTCTGCTCATTTTAACTAGCTTTCGCTTTCTAGTCTTATACCTCTAGCCTGCTCAGAGATGCCAACCTTAGCCTCATCTTGACAGAGCAACAGGAATGTTTTATTTTTTATTGTTTTCCCCCTCAAACTAGGAGTCTTCTCACTCCTTTTCCCTGGTTAAAACTTCTTTGCAAGCAGATTATCCAAATCCTTCCAGTAACCTGTGAGGCTCTCTACAGACTACAGGCAATTCATTCCAATGGTCTGCAACAGCGCCTCACCTCTGCCTCAGATTTCCCCTTCTCCCTGGTCTCGGGACTTTAAATGTCATTCCCTTCCTGGAGGCTGTTGAGTTTCTGATGTCGCCTTGCCTGTTGGCTTCCCATCCTTGAACGCCTCATTCGTCGATTACCTCCTTAGTGACCACCTCTCCTGGCCATCTTCCCTGAATGGACACCCAGCGTCAATCCCCTGGGCCGGTCCTCTTTTCTTCACCCAGGTGTTTAGCCACTGCTGCGACGACATCGTTCACTTTCAGCATCTCCTTTCAAACCCACGGAAATGCATGCAGCCGGAACGTTTTGTTCACGGTTGCACCCCTAAACCTAGCAAAGCCATAATCATCCTGATGAAGCGCATCTACTCCGTGTGGTCCCAGAACTGGTCTCGCGCTCCTTCGGTATGACCCCAAAGTCTGCGCACTCTGGCTGAATAACAGCAGACTTTTGTGCAAACGCTCACCCTCTGAGAACAGATAACTGATCCCTAAGACAGCAACCCGTTACCTCGGACAGTTTCCCACGCAGCAATCCAAGGAAGGCATCTCTGCCTCCTCCACCCAGCAGTCTGGGTAAAGAAGTCACCAGTCGAGGCCCAGCCTTAGTCAAGTCTAACCAAGCCACGTGGAGCCGTACTGGTGTGTGTGTGTGCATCCATACCGGACCTCAGAGTCTTTGGAAAGCAACTGGGGCCATATGAAAGACTCCTCTGTCCCTCCTTTCCTGCATGCCAATCTTTAATTTAGAAGAAAAGAAAATTACAGCTCTTTTATTTGGCTGTATTAAAATTTATGGGACGGGGGGTGGGGGGGTCGTTTCCAGGCTGCCGCTCCTGCCGGGCACTGCTCTGATGATGTATGCCTGTGACATGTCACCAGGGTAGCCAGGCTCTGATGATCCATTGCGGCAACAAGTCATTTGTCATACATGGCTGCCTCGACAGCTGCCCCCATCTGGGCCTCTCCTGGAAGCTCCAGCAGGGAGCCCGGGCTCCCCAAGCAAGCTCTGGGTTACTAAGATCCTACTGCCCTGGCCTCCACGTGTTGTTCTTTCTTGCTGTTGGTAGGAGACAAGCAAAAGCAAGTGGAGGATCGTAAAGACTTTTACCCAAAGAGGAATCCTATGTGTTGTTGCTCTAAGCTACCAGCAAATGATGATAACAAGAAAGCCCTTGTGCCTCTATTTAAAGAAAAAAAGACACTTGTGCAAAAATACTGGGAAAAAGTGGCATATTGTTCATGCTTGGTGAGCTATCTTTCTAAAGGCTTGACATGTGTAATTCATTGCAGTATACAGGACTTCCTTCCTTCCTTCCTTCCTTCCTTCCTTCCTTCCTTCCTTCCTTCCTTCCTTCCTTCCTTCCTTCCTTCCTTCTTTCTTTTTCATGCCAATACTGGGGCTTAAATTCAGGGGCTCATGCTCTGGGCTTGGCTTTTCCACTCAAGGCTGACATTCTACCACATGAGCCAGAGCTCCACTTCCCCCCACCCCCCAGTGGCTAATTGGAGATAAGGGTCTCACAGATTTTCCTGCTCAGGCTTTCTTGCATCTGCAATACTCAGATCTCAGCCTCCTGAGTAGTTAGGATGACAGGCAGGAGCCAACTGGTCCCAGCTACTAAGAGTCTTTTACAGGATGGTCACTCATTCTATGGATGGAAAAAGAAATAGGACACAAAAATGTTGAATTGGCCATTGTCATCCAGTCAAGTAAGTAGAAAAACAGGACTTAACAAAGTTGAGATTTCAGACTTTGCATTCAGTCAATGTGTCTCATTGTATATTTTTGTGCAAACTCCTACTGGTTATTCTGGAAGCTTCTATTGATGTCTGCCTCGCAGGACTAAATTAATACATAGACATACCTCAGATATTTTATTCCATATTTATAACTTGTATGTAACTATCTATATAAAAGATACAATCTTCTAACAGTTACATGTTAGATTCCTATACACTGGGTCATTTGCTTATGGTCCTTTTGATCTCCTATTCTGATAAGACATTTGTCTATTTCCTTTTGTGTTAAGCAGATGGATAAATTCATTAAAAAGATAATAAAAAATGAAAAAAGCATTTTACCAATCTCTAACTGAACAACTATCAAATATTCCTCTTAAAGGTATGATGCGAAGAAATTTTATTAGCCATTGAAAAATAATAGCATGCATAAGGAAAAGAAAAAAAGATATGACACTCATAATTATGATTGAATTAAAATATGTAATCATTACCTGGATTTTCCATTGGTTTCAGAATTAAAATACTTTCGGCAGTATTTTTATTTTAAACATTGATTTGTGACATGACTCTTTCCCCTTGATTCAGCATTTTTGGTAACCATATAACTTTTCTGTCATCAATTGCATACTTGTCTCATCATCTTTTACTGCAGAATGATTATCTGAATTTGGCAGGAGAAATAGCACTCAGTGACCTTGCCTTCTCCTGAAAAGAAGAAGTCAGCTGCTCTACCTCAAGCAATGAGAAGAAATCAGTGAATTGTGCCCAAGTCAGTATTACCTGCTATTCTTTTAGCTTTCATAGTTTATTTCCAGTTAAATGTTCTGCCAGTGTCTGAAACGCAGACTGACAATTTTACCCTCTTCTCTAATAAGTTCCTTTCCTTTCTTTTCCTTTCCTTTCTCTCTGTCTTCCTTTCACCTTCCCTCCTTTCTTTCCTTCCTCTCTTCATTCCCTTTTTTCATTCTTTCTTCCCTTCTTATTTCTACTGCTCTCTCTCTTTCTCTCTTTTCTCTCTTCCTTCCTATTCCCTTTGTTACTTTCATCATTATTTTCTCCTTCCTTCTTTCCCTCCCTCCTCTGCTACCTTCCCTCTTCCCCTCCTTCCTTCCTTATTCCCTCCTTCCTTCCTTCCTTCCTTCCTTCCTTCCTTCCTTCCTTCCTTCCTTCCTTCCTTCCTTCCTTCTTTCCTTCCTTATTGCTGGTTTGCTTGCTTCTTGTTTTTTGAGTAATATTTTTGGTGGTACTGGGATTTGAACTCAGAGCCTTACTAGTACTAAGTAGGCATTCTACTACTTAAGCTATTAGTAAGCAGATATGTTACCACTTAAGCTGTGTCTCCAGAATTATTTACTTTATTTGAGAATATTTTATCCTGTCTGCTGGGGTAAGACCTTCAATCATGATCCAATTAACTGAATTCCTCATATAGCTGAGATTGCAGGTGAACACCTCTGTTGAGTTGGTACTCTTTAACTTTTTGCTGATTATCTTCAATATTTACAATATTCCCAATCTCTGACTCCTGAGGAGTCTATATCAGAGGCAAGAATTATTGTACCCTACCTGCTACATGTTAACTGTATTTTCAATACTTTTAAATTATTCTAAATCTTAATTTAATTTTCCCTTAATTCTTACCTTGTACTCACTTGTCACTAGGATTCATCGTTGTTATTGTTTTTCTTTCCAGTATCTGTTGAGTCATCTTTATTTTCTGCTTTCTAGAGGATAGCAGTTTACCTGAAAACTCATAAACTTTGGTTACACTTACATGTATGTTCATGTGAACATGTGTTTCCCTGTACTTATGTAACTTTGTATGAGCTACTTCAGCTCTTAACTTTCTTCTTTCTTATACATAGAAAAAAAATCTTGTCTCATTTGGCTTTTTTAAATGATGAATACTATGGAATTAAATAAAATTATATCAAAAATACTATTGCATGAACTATTGATGTTGCTGCTGAGTAAATTGTTGCAATGTTGTTATATTGTTGCTAAAACTAAAACCTAATTGTCAGTAATGTAACCTTAATGAAACTGGTTAGTGAAAAAGAAGGAGCATTTCTGGAAGCATTGTGTTACAAGGAAAGATTTTAGGCTCATGCTGGTTTTCATACTCTGATATTTGAAAGAAACTTGCCATATTTCCAAGATACCTTCACAGAGGATTCAAAGTTTGTGCCTGAGCTTCTTAAAAGAAGCTTGGAATGCAGTAAAAGATATTCTAAAACATCACCAGATTCTCGATCTTAAATGCCAATTTTGCCTGATCATTCTGATATCTAAGCTTTTACACTGGTTACCTTTGAATATCTCCAGAATTCAGATCTAGTCCAATGTTCCCACATAGTGAGACATGAATGTTTTTTTTTTAGCAGACATCTTGCACTATTATCTGCTTGTATTATGTATTGTTAACTTAATGCTCCCTGCTTTGCTAATAATACTTGTATTGTATCTTTTAAATGTGTTTATATTCACCTGTTCAAATCCTAAGTAGTGCTATGCCTTACTAGTTGGAATTGTTGGATCATATCGCATAGAGAATAGAAAAATCCAGGAGTGCTAAAATGCATGAATTATTTAATAACTGGAATAATTAAATCTCCCATGCCAAATAATTCCAAGTAATCCAAGTTTAGGTTACACTCTCTTCAAAGAAGTGGGATATATCTCTCCACTTCCTATATTTAGAGTGTCCATTCTGTCTTCATTCCAGAGATTACAGTATAAAATAGTGAACATGGTACAATTTGGTATAACTTGAAACCTCACAGGTGGAATTTCACCCAAGTGGTTAAAGAAAGTCATATGCTGGAACATACCTTTGATATGATGAGATGCAAATGACTCATGACCTCTACAGTATTCCTTCCATAAAACTTTTAATTACCCTAGCCTAGTTATATTTCAATCAAATCAAACAGTCCAGACAAATACCAAGTGTGGGATATTCCAAAAAATGACTGACTTGTAATACTCCTGTCAAGATTATAAAAAAATGAGAGAAATATGAAAATTTTTCTGTATATAGCCAAGAGTTGCCCCTAAGTAGTCCTAGGTATACAGTGGCAAATTGAATAAGTTTCTGCAGCAGAAAGAAGGGCTTTGGTAACAAGTCAGGGAGAGTAGGAGAGATTATGTATTATTAAATCAAGACTGATAATTTAAGATAATATTAGCTAAATAATATTAATAGTTTAATATTATTTGTTTAGTTAAGCTTATTAATTATTATTAATTGTGCAAAATACACCATATGATTGTTAGATGTTACTAAAACAGGAGACGGTGTGTAAACTTTAAAAAACTCTTTGCTGGTTACATAATTTTTTTTCCTTCAAAACTAAAGGCATATTCTAACTTAAAAGCCTAGCGTTGGCGGCTCATGCCTATAATCCTAGCTACTCAGGAGGTGAGATCTGAGGATTACAGTTTGAAGCCAGTCAAGGCAGGTAAGTCCATAAGACTCTTATCTCCAATTAACCACTCAAGAAAAGCCAGAAGTGGCATTGTGACTCAAGTGGTAGAGCGCTGTCCTTGAACAAAAGAAGCTCAGGGACAGCACCGGGTCTCAAGTTCAAGAAAATTGTCATTTCCTAAATTTATCAAGAATGGGAGGAAGCGCTTGGAATGACCATATTGACTGTATTCCATTCTCGTTATAGTAATTAGCTTTGAGGCATCTGACCCTTTAAGGAGAAGTTTTAAATGTTGTGTCAAGACCGTACAAGCACTTCTGTTTGAATTTGCGTCAATGTCTTGGAGAAGTTTAACTGGTCAAATACTCGCTCAAGGCCCTTCCATTGGCTTTGTGAAATGGCCCCGGGAATCCTAAGGGACTCACTGGCCTCCTCTTAAACCTTTCTATCACAACAGGGCAGATGTGCATCGGGGATTTCTTTTCATGGAAATCTGAAATGTATTTCGTGCCCTAAACATAACCAATTGGTGATTTTATCTTCTTTGCCTGCCACTATGTGGTGGAAAAATGACAATTTCACCCCTCCAACCCCTCCCCCCCCATCACTACCCAATTTCCTCAAAGGGACGTTTTTCTGAAGTCAGGGGGGTGTGGGGGGGTAGCAGCTATTTTAATATCTGTGCTGCCATTCCTCCTAGATATTCCCCCAAGGACAGGACTTTCATTCCAGGCCAGACCCGAAGGCCCACAATCAATAAGTTGATTCCCCATCTGCCTTTGACAGAGGAAAACACCAGGCTGACACCAGCCAGTCTGGGATCAGCTGTTTCTCCGTCTTTGATCTCCTCAGCCAGGGCTGTCTACAGTCCCCTGGGTGTCTGCTGAGGCGGAGATCCAGGCCACTTCACGCTGATAACTCCTTCAAGGCCCATTGTGGTCATTGCTTCTGAGCGGTGGATCCCCTGTCAAAGTGACTACTTACAACCCCTTCAGGACTGCGGGAGGTCTTTTTGATGCTGGGAAGATAATAATGAGAGTCTAATTGAGTGATTAACTACCTTGACTGACTTTGGAGGTTTTAATAACACCTCTACATTATGGTCTGCCTGGCCCAGCAGGCCTCCAGTTTGTAACTATATGACCATGATATTTGCAATTATAAGCCTTTCCTTGCACCAGCAGGGATTTCACAAATGGATTGGCTTAATCACAGCTAGATGTTCTTCCCATCCAACTTTGTTATGGAAAACCATGTATAAACCCAAGCTCTTGATTGAATCCTTAATATCAGCCAGTGCCTGCCTGTCCATGGTCCAATATATGCATTGGAAACTGAGTTTTAAAAGGTGTGCGAAGGGACCTATGGATAAAAGGTTAAAGCTTCAATAGTGTAAAAATATGCTCAAGGTAACTGCTGTTTTATTTTTTTTTAGGAGTAGCTGGACACATGATCTTGGTAAGAAATGAAAGTCTGCCTAGATATACTGTCTTTAATTAACTAGGTCTGAAGGGCCTATTAATGCAATGTTAAAAAGAACCAGTCTCAGCAGGTTCTCACAGTGGGGAAAGTACCCAGGGCTTTCAATTTACAAGGTCTTATTACAAAAGTGTCCTGCTGTTCTGGTCCAGTTCTTTCTGCCTGGGAACAATTTAATGATCTGCTCAAGAGCAGAGAAATGGTCAGGGAGAAAATGTTCAAGGTTTTGTGTCCATCATCAAATGCTCAAGGGAATTTACAATAGAAACCGGACACACCCTTTCTGTATCAAAATGGAACAGGCCCAATGTCATGGATACATTGATTTGAGAAAAACCCTAATTGAACCAACTAGTAATCCCTCTGCGGATGTTTGCTGACCTTTGGAGGCTGAGGCTGAGCATGATGTCACTCCAAATGATGTAGGCCACATGATCAACAAAAAAGAAGAAGGAGGAAGAGAATAGCAATTAGACAAGAGAAAGTATTGAAGAGTAAGAGTATAGCATCTGGCTTGAACATCTTAATGATTTTCTTGCCTTAATAATATTAATTTAATACTTTATTCCCCACTAATTTAACATCATTCAAGAAGTATCCATTACTATCTGCCATGTCTCAGGATAGGGAGACACCTGTTCAAAGAGCACTCATGGGAAAGAGACGGAGTCATACATTGCTCATTGCTTTATTCATTAAAGTTGTGGGTAAGTGGCTACAATGTAATATTTGTTATTACTTCTTTCTCAGAGTAGACCTAAAAATAAAATCACTGGTGAAGAAATACATAGGTGCACATTTACTAAAAGATTTGTAGGCTGGTTAACGTGGTTTTAGTTGAAATCATGGCCAAAATGGAATATCTATGATGCAATGCCATAAATAATATAGAAATTTGTACACAGCATTAGGGAACCATGAAAAAGAGTCTTATTAACTTCTATAGTTGAAGTAAAATATACAGAATGTGAAAGTTCAGCATTAGATGCTGAATTAGACCCTCTTTTCATTAACAGGAAGGTGGAACCAGCATTGCACTTTTGGGTTTTGTTCTTGTCTTTGCTGTTGGCATTGTAGTTTTCCTCTTTCTTTTCTTTTTGAGACTATAGCATGTATAAATATTCATCCTATGGACTTAGCATTCTTTTAGTTCTAAAGTAATTCTCCGAAGCTAAAAGGCACCCAGAAGAGCTGCAGAATATTACCTTTCCAACTCTCGGAGCAGTAATTTTAGAATAATAACGTAGTAAAATGACAGGAAGGTTATATCAGTGGACCAAGTGGCTGTTTACATGCATCAAGATAAGGAAACACTGTGAGATATTGACTCCTCCTGCTTGTGGGGACAGAACTTTCAACGCTCAAATTATTCTTTCTTACAGAACTGAAAAACTCACAGGCATGTCACAGTAATAGTCTAAAACAACTCACAAGTTCCCCTGGTCACAACCTAATATCAGAATGTACATTTCCATAATAACTTTTTACAATCATTGACCATACTGGATTCCAGGGGAGAAATTAGACCACTGACAGTCCAAGTTCTAGAAAGTCAAGATTTTATTTATTTATTTTCTAGAAAAGAAAACAACCTCAGATTGGAGGAAGTTCTTTTTTTATTGTGAAAATACTGTACAGAGGGGTTACAATTACATGGGCAAGATAGTGAGTACATTTCTTATCAAGCATTGTTGCCTCCTCCTTTGTTTACCCTTCCCATCCCTTCCCATCCTCCCCCCCCCATCCTCCCCCCCAAAGTTGTAAAGTTCGTTTTCGACATGACAACTTGTACTTCTCATTGTTGCAACAGGTCCACCTGTATCCTTATTTAAACGACTTGTTTTTCCCCTTCCCCTCCACAAATTATACCGACATCAAATACAGTGAAAGCAGGGGTTATACTATGGGGAGGGACATACAAAGCAACAAAGAAATAATCTTATAATTGTGTTAGAAACAAATGCATGAAAGAAAAAAAAAACATTTAAAATACATATCTTAGGGTTCATTTTCCGAACATCACCTTATCTGACCTTTCCTGCTTGACTCATACAAATACTAGTGGAGGAAGTTCTTAGTGAAGAAATTCCTTCTGATTTCTTTCCAGGCTTGAATCTGTGATGGGTGACATGGACCTCTAATCCCACCTACGAGAGAGAGAGAGAGAGAGAGAGAGAGAGAGAGAGAGAGAGAGAGAGAGAGAGAGAGAGAGAGAGAGAGAGAGAGAGAGAGAAGATTAAAGTCTGAGGCCAACCCAGGCCAAAAGAAAAAAATCTGGAAAGAATGAAAGAAAAATGGGCTGAAGTCATATATGGTTCAGGTGGTAGAACACATGCCTACCAAGTGCCAGTCCTGATTTCCAGCCCGAGTTCTTCATCTCTCCCACCAAAAGAAAAGAAAAAAAGAAAGAAAAGAAAAGGAATTGGTTGCATCCAAAGGTGATTTATATTTATCATATTATATGCAACAAAAGCTATACTGTTCTGAAGTGTGGAATTGCGGAGTTCATTTCTTGTCAGATCTTCAGTGGAAATACTTAAAAAGCACTATACATTGTATGCATGTAAGGTAAGGAGAACAGCATTGCTTTTCTACAAAGAGCAGTTACTAAAATCTACTGCTAGATACAGAGAGGGTCTTGTTAATTTCTACTTGTATTAACTGAAGCAGTGTTCAGTGGGGATCTGACTTCCATTCATTCATGTGGTGCAGTATGCAGATACTGTACGGCAAATCTCTCAATGAACATTCGTCGCGTATGATGTGCCACTCCACAAGCAAATAAGCGCAGTAAGTAAACAACTTGCTTCCCTCAGTAATTCAAGCCATAACTATCAAAAAATAAAGTTAAGGTCTTTACGCCAGCCAGGTGAGACAGGAAGAGAACGAGTCATGTCAAGAAAAAACTACAGATAAATACCTCAACGGGTCAAAATAGATGATTTTACAGAATGCAAAATGCTTGCAAGGATCTTTGACTTAATGTCTTCCAGACACTGGCCTCAAGGAGTCATGCATTGCATGCTGGATTTTATGACGTGTCGATTCTGGATCATCACAAATGATGAAAGGCAACAAGTTGTGTCTGAAATCACTGTTTCATTGCAGAAGATATTACTGAAATTAATCTTTTGAACTCATGTTCTATTCTGAGTTTGTCTCTTATTTGCCACTTGAAAATGCCTAATAACAACACCTTCACACGTAAATAACCCCATAAGACAATCTCAGCCACAGTAGACTTCCTATAATCCTTCGCACTTCTATCGGAGGTTTGGTATCTACATAGGTTTTCCTAAAGTAATAATGCCAAATGAAAGATATGCTATGGAATCAATTAAAAAAAATTGTTGTAACTCAGGTATGACTTTGAAAAAATGTAGTGTGTCTTGAAGTTTTACATGAATAAATTGTATTCTTTGATGATGTTTTCATATGTTATATTTGCTTTCATTATTTTACCCGTGTAAATACTGAAAATCCAAATACTGAAAGTCCTTCCGAGCAGAAGCTTTTCTCATTATTCAATGATCCTCCAGCATTAAAAGAAATGAATCTCCATTTATTTTGTAAAATGTTGGTGCTCACACTTCAAATAGAACTATGACAATCTTCTAGCAATAATACTGTCAGAGGGTGAACGATAGTGTGCACTGGATCCATGAATGAAGGTGGCAAACCCCACTGAGTGCTGTTTCCTAATACGTAGGGGGTAGGGGAGATGGGGACCGAGAGAGTAAGCAAAGGGGTCAAACCCATTAAAGCACTGTATGCGCACGTGTGAAGCACATGCGGAAACCCCTTTGAACAAGGAGCATACACTCATGAAATGAACGACAGGAGTGTAAAACCAGTTCTGCAGTGGGAGTAGGCACTAGGGGAGGGAGGACAATGACCCATGTGCCTAGGTAAAAATGGAGGCTGGTCGAGATTAGTTTGTTTAGAGGTGAGGAGGGAGGAGAGAGAGCGATGGTCCAATCAAGGTATGTTGTACAATTAATCATTGCTGACAAAAGTATATAACAATTAAAATACATAGAACACGTCCATTCTTTTTGTTTCTTTCAGAAGTACAACTTAGAGAAAATGATATGGAGTACACATGCAGACACACACATAAACACATACAGACACATACATATCCATTCACGCACACACACACACACACACACATGATGATCTCCTCAGTGCAATATCATAGTAAAGACACTACAATTACCCTTCAGCCAATATGGTGGATGTGAAGAACTTTAAAAGCACAATATATGCAAGGTACCAGTGACTCACACCTGCAATCCAAGCTACTCAGGAGACTGAGATATGAAGATTGCAGTTTGAAGTCATTTGGGGCAAGAAAATCTGTGAGACTCTTATCTCCAATAAATTACTCAGAAAAGCCAGAAGTGGAGTTATGGCTCAAGTGGTAGAGTGCTAGCCTTGGACACAAAGAGGCTGAGGCATAGTGCCCATGCCCTGTCTCCAAGACCAACAAAAAAACAACAACACAAAGCACAAATTAAGGAGACAAAAACCATGGAATATTTATGTCAAAAGACACTGGATATGGGAACTCACTAGAAAAGTCATCACCTACTTCTTTTGTAAAATCATAGATGGTGACAGTCTTGTAGGACACCAATACAAAAAGAATTGGATACTTACTTTTACAAATGATGAAATAAGATTCTAAAGTGGGCATATGACTTATCCACAATCACGAAACTACTTGGTAACTTAATGTAGCTGACACTAGAACCCAAATTCTCTCCATATATCACCTTGCTTTACTGTTCCTAACATAATATACTTTTACTTTTACTTACATGTGAATATGGATTGTATAAAAAACTTAGCATTTCTCTAGAAGAAAAAAGTTAAAGTCCACCAGCAATGTAGCTATTGATTCAAGTTAGGTGTGATTGGGAGATGGTGGAATGTGGTTTGCTTTATTTGGCTGGAAGCATTTCTTTGCAACCTGAGGATGCATTAGTTTGAAATGCTGGCCTCTTGCCTTTTATTTTCCAAGGCCATTTTAGATGCAAATTGTACTCCAGACATCATTTTTAAGTGACAGGAAAATCTCTGGAGATAAGAAGAATTAGTCTGTTAAATTTATGGACCCTTTGCGTTTTCTAATCCTTCTTGATGAATCGCTCCTTTTCCAGCCAGGGTTTGAATTTAAGAGTTGATAAAGCATCAGTTCAAATTGCTGGCTACTAAATCAATATAAATGATGGATTAATCAGCCTTTTTTCCTCCCTCTACCACCATCCTACAGAATATACCAGACTTCTTTGGAACCATAGCAACAAGAGACAGTCACCATGATAGACTATTTGTTGACATGGGACAGTAGAACAAGAGAAGGTCATTGAGAAAAATGATTGAATTCCATTGTTGAGGTTACTGAGATTCTGATAGTCTGTCGAGTAGATCTGAAAGCACTGACGTAAGGAGAGAGGATCTAACTTTACGAAGGAGATGTGGCTACGTTATGAATAAAATGGGGGAGGATTTGGGCAAAACAGAAAGGAGACATACCACAACAGTGAGCCAACCACCTACGTTATTTATGGAGATGGCTGTCATGGCCCTATGGACCTAATGGGCTTTTAAAAGTCACAATGGGAATTCATGACTAGCTGTTAAATGCACATCAATATGGAACATTTTTTTTATAAACCTGTGAGTAAGCAGGAATTTCTGTGTTATCCTGATCAAGATTTGATTTGGGGAATTGCGCACCCAAAGGTCCACATCATTTTGCTGAAATCTAAGCTTTGGCGTGCATTTTAAGTTAAGTACAAAAGGATGTTATAGAAATATCTGTTTCCACTGAATGATTAGCTACTGGGGTGGTTGGCATTACTAATATTTTCCTTTGTGTAAAAGTATGTAGTTTAGCCACCATGGAGACCAAGAGTAATGGAGATGTTACCGAGTAGATTTTATTTTTTTTCTCTAGACTCCTGAAGGCTGGCCTCTTTGATATGTATGTGTGTTTCTACTTCTTCTTCTTGGGCATAGGTAAGTTGATCATTCATGACTTTGCCATCAGGCTTTAAGCAGATTCTAGAACAGACAAACCATCTGAACTGATAAGCAAGGGTATAGTGATAAGATTGTTCTGAAATATTTCTTTAAAATGAAGATGTATAAAATATGATTTACCAAAATGAATTCCAGGATATGGAAGATTGTGGGGTGTTGTTGTTGTTTTGGTGGAGCAGGTTAAAAGGACTCACAAGACTGGAGGGAGAAAGGGCAAGCAAATGCAGTCATTGTATTTAACATACTTGATATAAAAATGAACTATATAATTTGTGTGAAGGGACAGAAGAAGAAAATGGGGGAAAAGGGATTTGTAGAATTGTAACCCCTTAGTATAACTCCTAAATAATATCAATTTTTTTTTAAAAAAAAAGGAAGATGTGATTTCTCCTACAGGTTTCTCAGGGTCTGAATGCCTTTTAGGGGACTAAGGAAATTCTATGGTTACTCAACTGAACATTTTTTTATTTTTTATTTTTTGGGTCTGGTCGTGGGGCCTAAACTCTGGGCCTGGGTGCTGTCCCTCAGCTCTTCAGCTAAAGACTAGCACTCTACCACTTGAGCCACAGTGCCACTTCCGGCTTTTTTCTTTTTGCTTATGTGGTGCTGAGGAATCGAACCCAGGGCTTCATGCATGCAAGGCAAGCACTCTACCACTGAGCCACCTTCCCAGCCCCTCAACTGAACATTTTATTTGTTTGAAAATTCTCCCTCGGGGGAGAAGTCTACTTCTCCAGTAGGGTCAGTGTTTACCTGCATTATCAAGATTGAAGTGTCTTTCGTCTGCTATAACTTGTTACTTTTCCTCTGTAGAGAAACAGCAGCAGCAGAAGCTTCTGGGATCTTTGGGAAAACACAAAGTCTCGGGTCACTGCCTAAATCTACCAAATGAGAAACTACATGCTTTCATTTTCTGTAGATTTTTAAGTACTGTAGATACCTATAAAAGCTTGTAAAGACCATTTAAAAAAAAGAGAGAGAGATACCAAATAAAGTTTTTCATTATGGAGTCTAAGGATTTCTGAACTTTTATTCCTAGGGCACTCAAATTTCTGTGTCCGGACCATAGGAAAACACATTCGAAAATTTGCAGATCACTTTTCAAATGTAACTTAACCTCTTTAGATCACTACTCAAATGTGTGAGGCACTCATACTTTTAGTGATACAGATGGATTAAGGAATCTCCTTTCTTCTCCTTGCCTCTCCTTTTCCTCCACTCCCACTTCCTCCTCTCCTCTCTTCTGTCCTCCCTTCTCTTCCTCCTCTCTTTTTTCCTCTTCTCTTTCTTGTTCTGGAACATAAATTCATCAATGCATAGCCCTCCAGTATTTCATTGTGAGCGTAGACACACATTGACTCTTATTGGCTTAGATCTAAGGCAATGAAAGTCTGTGTCTTCAGTGCCAAACGTGAGATTTCACTGGACAGTGCTTGACCTGTGTGCCCACTGTCTGCACCAGAGCTAGGTCCTCAAAGCCACACAGGTTGCGAACATCTTGATGTAATGGAATCTGTTGTTAAAAAAACCAACAACACTATTTCACAATTAAAATTTTCGATCTTACTTTAGATTATATGAAACCATGTCTAAAAGGAGGAGGGACTTAGAAAAACAGACTTACTTTTCATCTTTTTTGACGAGTATATTTAAGTAGGTACAGAGAACCTTGTGGGTAGATGGGAGTTTGCTTAATAAACCAGAAACTTGCTCTAAAACCCAAGTTCCCTTTTTTTAGGTTATTTTAAACAAATTACTGAGCAAACAAATATTTACTTTTAGCCAACTGCTACCATAAGAAGGAGAAATGAGAGACTCTCCTAGTAATAATTTTTAGATTTTTATGTATATGCTTACATTTTCATTGCTTCATTTCAAACTCAGGAAAATATCTATGGTTATAAGCTGGGTTCCCTGTGGTTTTAAAAACATTTTATACTAAATTATTTTCTCTACCCAAGTTCAGAGATCAAATGACCCAATCATTCCTTTGATGGTAATGAAAAATATGCATTAAAAATAATGAAAATTTCTCATACTTTGTATCAAATTAATCTCTGAATAATAGTAAATAGTATTATTAATGATAATAATATTGCAGCTTTACGGGCTTGTCAATATTGTGCTCTTTGGAGATTTGAATAACAATGGTATTCTCCAGAATTGAAAGAATCTTATCTTATAAGTTCCTTTTTAAAGAGTAGAAGAATTAAGTAGCTCATCTTAGAGTTGAGTGATGAATGACAGTATGCATTCCCCAAGAAGCATGAGAAAAAGCAATGAACAGGCAGACAAAGAAAAAGAGGGAGAGAGAGAGAGAGAGAGAGAGAGAGAGAGAGAGAGAGGAGATAAATCCTTAATATCCTTCTTTCACCAAAAAAAAAAACATGAAAATCTTATGCGTATGAGAAGTGATTTGAAAATGATGTTACACTAGAGTGTATTTCTCTTTGATTAGACCATAGGAACATGGGAATCCTGAGAATAAATGATTAGACTATAGGAACTTGGGAATCCTGAGAATAAAAAGTGCAAAACTCTCAGACCCCATAAATAAATGCAGTTTGTGATATATGAGTATCCACATTTTCTAAAATATTGATTCTTCCATGACTACTACCACAGTAACTGTTATGAAGCAAGCCATCCCCATCAGTAATAAAGGGGAAATTATTTCCTTCTTATTTATGTTGTATCTCTATGTATTGAGTTTCTATATCTGTTCTTCTTGCTTCTGAATTTGCTGAAATAAAGTAAAAGAAAGTCATTCCTTCATACATATATGCATTATATACATATGTATTATAAAATACATCTATATGATATCTATGTGATTATATAAACAACCTACTGCTTGTGCACATAAGTGCTTTTAAAAAATACTTATGTTAAATTACATTAGCAATCGCATTCATTGCAAAACATTCCACAATACAGAGAGCATGGGGTACTAAACATACGAAAATTCAATTTACATTGTTGATTACCGGAAAACCAGTTTGAGATTGTTTTACTCTGCTAGCCATACCAGTACGGGTGAGGGGAGGCATCACACCTCTTTTCTTCCATGCTGCTCCAAGATTTCACCAGCTTGTCCTAATACTTCTGAAATTATAATTTGGAAACAGATGTCAATTAATACCTAAAACTGGCAAAAAAATAAAACTCTGTCAGAAAGTAAAGACATAATCAGCAAGGGTAAGATTATCAGAGTAAGGCAACCGCGATATACACAAGATAATATGTTGGAAATGATCTATACAACTTGGAGGGATCTGGGGGGGAGTGAAAGTAGGAGATAATTGAGGGAAAGGGTAACAAATTGGAAAAGAAATGTACTCATTACCTTACGTATGTAACTGAAACCCCTCTGTACGTCACTTTGACAATGGAAAAAAAAAAGATTGTAAGAGTAAGCAAGTGGAATGTTCAGAAAATTGTATTGTAGGTAAGAAGCGGGGACACTGGGAAAGTTGAAGCACTGAGTTTTGATAAGAATGGAGTCAGCTAGAAGTTCAGTGCTCGATTTTGTGGTTGAAAGGCTGACGAGGAGGAATTGAAGCTTTCCAATACAGCAGCTATGACACTGGAATCAAGTGTTGGTCTCATACGATTTTTACCAATACTAAATTCGATGTTTCAAATCAAAGATAAGAAAAGTGAAGTGGATTTGAAAAATGATTTTGGAATGACCCGGTTCATAGATTTTCTTTTTTAAAAATAATGGAGTCATGTGCCACACCGTTCAGTCATCCCGGGTTTTTACATTTCTGGGTCAATGTGAATGATGACATAGAACACAAGGAATGCTGTTATGAAGTGCTCGCTAGCAGCTGTGTGCAAGCTTGTATGCATGGTCTGTCACGTAGTGGTTGTACCCGACTGTGGCCCACAAGTCACTGGCCCTCCCCAGTCCATGTCCCCACACAAGAGCAGTACCTGCTGCTGGAGTAAGACGTCTAAGATCAGGGTCCTGTGAATCCCTGGGAGTTATTCTAGCTCACAGGATACACTAGGGCTCCTCTGGCAACTTTAACTAGTCTGGAAAAGATGTAAAGATTGACCTCTTTACATCATCTTCATCATGAAATGGCAACGTTGAAAAATACCCAAGAGCTCATGGTATATTGTAAAGTCCACGCGTGGAGCAAGAGTAAGCTCTGTTCTATGATACCTTATCAGGATGTTTTTGGTTTTAATTAGATATTTGCACTATGATATTGCACTCTGAAATACAGAGCTCTATATCAGATCCTGAAATTCAAGGTTCCATAAAGAGAACAAATCCACCATAGGTCTTGGATAAGCCTATGGTTTTCCTGAAAACCTACATGCGGGAAGCTGAGCCCTCCCCGCTCCTGGAGATTTATGTAAGATTGGCTACCTACTCAATTTCAAGCCCAAGGAAAGCAAAAGTCTCTCCCAACATTTGGTAACCTTTGAGCTCATAATCTCATTTTCCTTTCCAAGCCCAACTTTGCATATCCAAACACATTAAAGTGCTCAACAGAGCAAAAGCCTTTGCATTTACCAGGATCCAATGTGGCAAGGGGGTAGTGCTGCTATCATTAATCATCTATCCCTATTTTGAGGCTGAAACAGCCTTGCCTTTTTAATAATATTCACACTTACAAGAGAGTTGTCACTTACATAATAATTTAGTTCTCTTATTCTGGCCAATAACGCTATTCAACTCAGAATCGTTCCCAGGATCATTAATATGACATTGGGTATGGAAAATATCTTTGTCCCTTTTTCTTCTCCAATTCAGGTTTACACAATCATGAAATGGGAATGTGGGTAAATGTCATTTATTTTGAGGGAAGCATTTGTCTATTTATAGACTTCTGATAAGGAGAGACTTTTAGAATTTTCTATTACAGGAATATTTAAGAACTCTTGTTGCTATGTTTTATATTTCCCAAAGTACCCACCACAAATTCATCCATTTGTAAATGAATGCATGGGTGAATCTACTAAAGCAAGAGCATGAATATGATTTAAACTCAGAGACGTGTCAAGTACATATTTAAATAAATGTGTCAAGTACATACTTGAATAAACGTTCTCTTCTGTTCTTACAAAGGAAAGAAAGCAAGTGGTTGACTGAAGTAAAACTTCAGATTTGTTCTCCCATTTTCCATACAATATACTGTACTGGAGATTGCTGTGAAGTGGGCCCTCTCCCTCTAGATTTTTCTTAGAGTTCTGTGGATGGTTACTTTATTATCCCCAACAGGATTCAGACACATGCTTTACAAACAGATGAACTCAGAGGGGAGTGTGGCCGTAACACTTGCGTTAATGAACAGAGTGAGGAATCATTTCACAGACCACTTAGCTCACAGGTGTCATAAAGACATAGACAAAGGGAATCCCAAGGAAAATACCTGAAATTGGGTTAAATAAAAAAAAAAAAAACCCTCTCTTTCCACTGAGGCTTCAAGATGACCCCTCTGGTCTGCGTCTCTGTCACAAACTCCTAAGCAGCAGCTAGAAAGAATGCAACTTACCTCTTTCTAAATAAATATATCTTCAAAAATAAACCCTACGCTTTGGTATTCTGTTTCAATTTGAGAACAGTTTGTGTGTGTGCGTGTGTGCATGTGTAAATGTATAGATTGTGTTACACTTAACAAGCAAGTGTTTATCCAGAGTTAATAAGGATGACTAATCTCACATGCCAATGCCAGAGGTGGGATTCCCGTAAATGGGCAGACACTTTGAACTTCTGGTTTTCACTTTATGTCATAGTCTAACCACTAAAACAACACAGGACTGTGGAGTTTCTCCTGGCTAATCCAAAGCATACCTGCCTTGTAGAAAAATAGCCCTGAAAAATATGAGAAAGCTATGTATCTTCCAAGAGAAAATTTATCCTTATCTCCCAAGTCTTTTCACTAATTTGCCTTAAATGGAGCTGTACTCTAATGCATTATGTATTCATTCACCTACCTCCTTCACAGGATCATATGACACTTAAAGGTGACTGTCATATTTTGTTCAGTTTTAGTCTCTACGCCTATCATGAAGTAAGCTCTCATCAAGAATTTGTTGAATGCAAGAATGAATAAATGAATATCCCTTCAGTTTCTTTCAGTAGGTATAAGGAGAGTCACTGGCTTTATATTTTACATGATGAGTTTTGAGATATTGTTTGCCACTTTCCTTCATGTAATTATAATTTTAGAGGCTTCATTGATGAGTGAATTAATTACATCCAAGAAGGGGTTGAGGTAGGTATGATGCTACTTGCTTGTAATTCCAGCTACACGGGGCATGGACAGAGGAAGGATTCAGTCACCCTAATCAGTATGATACTAAACCACACAGTCAACATAACTCCAGATAAAGGTAGTGGGCATAGCTAATGTTGAAGAGCATTTACCTGGCCCTGAGTTCAATTCAACAGTTTGGCAAAGGAAAAGGACAAGGAGAAGCCCATATTGTTTCTTTGACTCTTTGTAAGTCACTTTATCTATTTGTTCAACCAGATGACTAAAAAGGACTTTACACTCACTATTCAATAAATACTTGACAACCAGTTAACAGAAGTTCAGTTTTTGTCTATGCAGAAAAGAAAATAATGCTATAGTGTACAATGAACATGCCTGGTGAATACAGAATTGGGCATAAATTTATTGACCTCTCCTTCTCCTGGATTTATGAGTACCTTGAGATTGCTATCTATAGTTATTCCTTGTTATTTCAGCCAAACATAATTCTAGTTGGAAAAAAATCTGTTTAGCCAGGCACCAGTGGCTCACAACTGGAATCCTAGCTACTCAGGAGACTGAGATGTGAGGATTGCAGTTCAAAGCCAGCCCGGGGAGGAAACTCCATGAACTCTTATCTCCAATTAACCACCAGAAAACTGGAAGTGGTGCTGTGGCTCAAATGGTAGAGTGCCCAACCTTGAGCTGAAGAGCTGAGGGCGAGAGCTCAGGCCCAGAGTTCAAGTCCACGACTGACAAAAAATAAATGTTTAAAATGTGTATTTGTTAATTGTCCACTTTAATCAGATGGCACTATAAATATGATTCATCAAAAATGATCAACAACAACCAAATTTTAAATACAGTTTATATAGAGTACATGATATTTCCCACTTTAGGTCCAATTATAACTCTATAAATTATAAGATATATGATCACTATAAAAAATATTATTTTATTTTTGTTATGATTCACACACGTATTTTCAGAAATTGGAAGTTGAGCAGAAAGGCTGGGAATTTGAGGACAAAAGACAACCTGGGTTAAAAAGAAGGACCTTATCTTAAAAAATTAAATAAAACACAAAAAGAAAAAAAATTGAATTGAAAGGAAACAAGTTCCATTTATGAAAGCATGAAAAAGAAGATAATGTTTAGAGATGTATTTAAGAAGAAAAGTGCAAATGTAAAGTATAAAAACATAAGATATTGATGAAAAAATTAAATAGTTATAAATAAGAAAATAGTTGATATCATGGATCAGCTGACTTGAATTTGATTTTAAGGGGATGATATTTCTCAAGCCAATTTCCATATTTAATGTATTTGTAGTATTTGTTACCAACTATCCCCTACACACACCTCACCCATCCCAGCAACCTGTTTTGTTATATTTCATTTGCAGAAATTTAAAAGCTGATCTTAGAATTTGTCTAGAAATCCAAGGAGCTCGGAATAGCCAAAAACAAAATTTAGACAATGAACAGAGGTGGAGGACTCACAGGCTCTGATGTCAAAACTAATTACAAAGATGAAGCCATGAAAACCTTGTGGTTCTGGCTTAAGGAGAAACTCCTATAGCAATTTGGAATAGAACTGGGATATTTGCAGTATACCCATGTGTTTATGATCAATTGATTTCTAACAAAGTTGCAGAAGCAATTTGATGTGAACACATTAGTCTTACCAAAAAAATGAGAGACCTAAATATATCATGACTTAAACGTAAGGACTCAGTCTATACTTCTATCAACTGAAAGCATAAGAATAAGGCTTTTCACTATTGTTTTTTTAATGTATTTATAGTGTACTATGTGATTTTTTTGTTTCTTTGGTATGTACTTCCCCCACAGTATAATCCCTGTTTTCACTGTTTTTGTTTCCGGTGCCCTGCATCTTGTATATACATTTTTCTAATTTGGAGAGGTAAGGGAAATAACAAAATGCTTAAATAAGGTTACAGGTTGACCCATTGTAACAATGAGATGTACAAGACACTATGTTGAAAATGAACTTTACATATTCAGCGGGGAGGGAGGAGTTGGGGAGGTGGGGAGGGAAGGGATGGTAGGGGAAAAACAAAAGAGGAGGTAATAATGCTCTATAGGAAATTTCTCATTACCTTACTCATGTAACTGTAACCCCTCTGTACAGTATTTTTACAATAAAATAAATAAATAAAAGAATAGGGCTTTTCAACCTGGGCCTAAGCAAAAGCCTTCTTGAATATGACAATAAAACTAAAATGATGAATACAAAAGATAGCTCCATCATCAAAAATGAAAACTCATGCCTGAAGGCATGAGTTAAAGACAATCCATGTTAAAGAAAACATTTGTAAGTAATATATCAACTTAGGGATTCAAAGTAACATCCAGCACAGAAAAAGATGCTCAATATCATTACTGGTAAAAGTTGAATACAAGTTGTTTGTTTGTTTGTGCAGGCTTCTGGGATTTGAATTCTGGGTCTGGACACTGTTGAGCTTTTGTACTCAAGGCTAGCATTCTACCACTTGAGCCACAGCTCCATTTCAGGCTTTTGTTTTTGTTTTGTTTTGGTAATTAATTGAAGATTAGAGTCTCAAAGACTTTTGTTCCTGAGCTGATTTCAAACTGTGATCCTCAGATCTCATCCTCCTGAGTAGGTAGGATTACAAAGATGAGCCATCAGCACTAGGCTGGATAAATATTTTTAGACAGAGAAGATATTCAAGTGGCTATTAAATAAATGGAAAGATTTTCAACATCAGTAGCCATTAATTGAGATGCAAATCAGAGCCAGAATTGCATACCATTTGGCTTTCGTTAGGAGTACTCTAATAATACAGACATAAACCACTATTAGCAACCATGAAGAGAAATGACAACTCTTAGAAGCTGCTAAAACATAAGTTGGCAAAGCCACTGTGTAAAATTGCCTGGGAGATCTTCAAATGTTTAGACAGAGTATATGAGCCAGCAATTGTATTCTTATATGTACGTTCAAGAGAAATGAAAATGTCTGTCTATGGGAAAATGTGTGCATAGATGTTTAGAGAAGCTTTAATTATAATTAATGCAAAGGGAAAAGAAGCCCAAAAATCTATCAAGTCATGAATCAATAAATAAAAGTACCATCTTCATACCACGGACTATTATTTGTTAATACAAAGGGATGAAGTATTAATACATGCTTCTGCATTAGATGTTCCTCAGATAGCATTACATGGAGTGAAATAAGATAATTATAGTATAAAGTTTCACTTATTTTCCAAACAAAAGTATAGGTAAATCTTTGTTCAACCTGTGCTGGAAGTTTTACACATTATGGCATTTAAATGTACAAGGTTTTAGTGTTTGCACTGTAAAGCAGTAAAGAGGAAGATACACTTTATTCTCAGTGGCTAACATGGAGCATGTGCGTGAGAAAGAGATGAAATCCAGGGGAAACCTATTTCCCAGGTGGTAAAATTAAGCTCATAGTTTTGGGAGGTGGTTTTCTAAGTGCATAACCATGCTTTAAAATGTCCACGAGCTTTCGGTATGGAAAAGGAAGATATCTCTTTTCTGAAATCATCAGAAATGTAACCCCAGGAAGGAGCTCTCAGAAGGCATTGGTGCCGAGCTATGAAAGTGCTCTTTCCTTAGAGCCGTAAATTCCTCCCAGACCTTGATTCTCTATGACCAGACAAGCCAGCCACAACATCATGAAAATCCACTTCCTCTCTCCACAGCTAAAACTGCTATGAGTCACTGTCTGAACTTGGTGCTACAGATAACATATTTGGGACACACAGAGCAAAAGGAAGAAGCTGTTAGTGGGACAGCTGGGCAAATCCCTCTGTGCCTGAACAGATGCGTAGAGATTTAGAAGCAATGAAGATGGAGGCCAACCCATTCCATATTGGTCAGGGAAAGCGTCTCACTGGTGTTAAGCCTGTTCCTTCAACAATCCTCTGAGCAATCAGGATGCAGAAGGGTGTCTGATGGAGAAAGTGGCAAGGTATCATGGCAAGATGAGAGAGCTGGGAAGTCTGGCTACGCAGCAGGCTCATGGCAGCAGATTCCCCTGGCAGCTGCAACACAAGCTCAGGAACTCTGGTGGACTTTATTCCTGGGCATTTCAAGTCTATGCCAGCAGCATATATAAATTATATTACATTAGTTGCAACATGGAAGGCAGAGTAGAGGGTGCAAACCCGAAGCCAGGCAGTATTGTAAAGGCTCTGGATGTAGTCAAGAGAAGCTTGGATATAAACAAAGATAGATCTTGATGTTAGGGATGAGTTTTAGGCCAATGACTAGGCAACCTGAGAGTAGTTGGTACACAGGGTTGGAGGAAAGGCAGGATTTTGCGTAACTCTCAGGTCTCTATTTTGTGGAGGGTGTGATTTATTGAGAAATGAGGTTGGAGAATCACTGGGCGTTTGCTCTGGAAAAGCAGACTTTGACTGGGTTGAGTTCGTGATGATGCTCTTGTGTCAGGAAGATTATTGAGTCCAGAGTTGTGCACTACCAGCAATTGCTCTCAGGAGAACACCAGGGTTGTTATTATTTAACTGATGAGCAGGGCAAGTGGTTCGTGGAAATGACTAAGGATGACCACAGAAGTTTGGAAATAGAACCTAAGTAAGTGTGTCACAAAATTGAAGGGATGACAGAATTTCAGGGAAGGAGGGGTTGGGGACTGGCAATTGACTTAAAGAAGGCTTGTGACAATAGAACTGAAAAAGGGTGTATGTGTGTATGTATGTATATATATGCAAATGTCATATGTCACAATTTGGTGAAACTTCCTTCATGGTGGTCTGGAGCCAGCTGAACGTAGAGAGAGAACACTGAGCAATGACACAGCCTAGTTGATGATGGGTGTTCAGATGTCTTGTTGTGGAGAGAGAGAGAGAGAGAGAGAGCAAGTGGCCAATTAGAATCACTGTGGACATAATTTAATTTTTTACACCATGGTATCCATTTAGGTTGTTTTTAATGTTTAGAGGAATGAAATGTTGATAGCTATCATTACAAGATCAAGGTGCAATGTTAGGAAATAGTAGAGGGAAAATATGACATGAAGTACCGCAGGAAGGACTCAATTTAGACAGGAGAGAGGCCCCTTCTTTTTCAGAGAAGCTAGGGTAGGTGGAAAGGCAGATAACTAAATAAAATTGTTCCTTAGTTCCTTTGGAAACACCAAACAGTAAAATAAAAAAAATACAATTTCACCAACCAATAATTGATGGCGTGACGTCAAAGTCTGCATATGGCAGGAAGAGCAGATGATTTAAGGTAGAAACTCTGCCTCTTTATCTGCTTGGGGACCATTAGATGGGGGGGGGGGATGGGTTTGTTGAGTAGAGGAGGTAGAGGGGATAAATGACCTCCCCTTGGGTCCGTTCTCACTCTAACTCTATTCCCGGTGGATGGGAACAGATGTTCTCCTTTTTGTTGAGAAAGCACCATGCTTCCTCTCCAACTTCATTTTAAGCAGGAGGTTTCAAGAAAGGCCACCCACAGCTCAGAGTTCCCACCGAGAGGAAAATAAATGCCAAACCCATGCACCCTGAGTGCTGGAAAAAAAAAAAAAGGAGTAGAAAAACACTCCGAATTTGTAGGCAGATGTGCCTGGTTAGATTAGAGGCAAAGATTAAGTTTGTGTACTTTTTAAACAAACAAACAAACAAAAGCACAGCACATAGCCATCAACAACAGGTAACTAAACAATGAAGAAGCAATGAAGTTTACAAAGCACAGCTAGTTTAGAAAGTCTTGGAGAAGTGCAGCAGTTTTTCCTGTGGACTGGGAATCATGGGTAGAAGGGCATCCAGGTTAGGGTCCAGTCAAACCGTGTAAATTATAAATAATACTCACAGGAAATAAAGTAGGAGCTATGAATCCTGGGAGTTAGAGGAAAAGTTCCTGATTTGCCACAGTGAGCACTGACTTTGCCTGATAGAGTCATGTGTGACCTTAGAGAATTGAATGAGCATATCTATGCACGAATATCCTTCACAGTTAAAATGCTCAACTCAGACTCACACTCTTACTTAATTGAATAATTAGTTAATGTTTTGTGCCTATCCTGGAGCTTGAAGTAAGAACTTCAAACTCCTGTTTAACTTCTTTGCTCAAGCTGGAACTCTACCACATGAGGCTTATCTTTACTTCCAACCTTCGCAGGTTAATAGGAGATTAAAGTAGAATGGATTTATCCACCCAGGTTACCTGTGAACCCAGATCCTTAGATCTCCACCTCCTGAGTATAGATAGCTAAGTTGACAGTAAGAGCCCCTAAGGCCAAGTTCCAAACTGAAGCATATTCTTTATAGTATCAAGTGAATAAATAAATATACATATAACATACCTAGGTTTTCTGTCCTTTGAGGCATACATTGAGTGCTTTCTTTTGCTATTGATTTTGGAGATGGAATCTGGCTACCCCAGCAGGCTTCAAACCCAAATCTCCAGATCTCTGAGTAGATAGGATTACAGTTGTGAGCCACAGACACCTGGCTCCTGTATATTATGTTTACTTATTATATATTATCCTAAGTTTCCATAACATATAATATATGTATATGTATAGATGTATATATGTATGTATATATGTGTGTGCATGTATGTATGCATATATTCTTATGTGTGTGTGTGTATATGTGTGTGTATAATGATCGGGATCTTTCCAGGATACAGAGTTCACAGGTAAAACAAAGTGAAGACATATTTAAGACAGGACTTAAGTAGATAAAGTCAGCCTAAGGGGCAGCTCAAAAGATAATAAAGTGTGAGGACACTGAACAACTATGGAAACGTTATTTCATCTCAAAGGACAATAGAATAGAACAAGACTTGTCTGGGGCAGATAAGATTTGACTGTAACCATGGAAATAGGACACTTGCGCGTACACAGAAAAACAGTTGTGGAGCCTAGCTTTGGCTACAGCCAATCAAATCCCACAAGCAAGTGTAGGGTACTTGCAATGCAACTGTGAAGATGACACAGTCAACCAGAATCAGAATAACAATCCAGAAGGCCTAGAGAAGGCTCCTAGCACACAAGAAAGTCTTATTAAGATGCACACACACACACACACACACACACACACACACACACACACACACACACACACACACACACACACACACACACACACACACACACACACACACACACACACACCCTAATATTTTAACTAGTGATTGAAGAGTGAAGATGCTAATGACAATGACCTTTATTTTTTATTGTGAAAATACCATACAGAGGGGTTACAATTACATGAGCAAGGTAATGAGTACATTTCTTATCAAGCATTGCTGCCTCCTCCTTTGTTTCTCCTTACCCTCATCCCTTACCATCTCCTCCCCCTGCCGCCTCCTCCCTTTCTCCCCCCCCTCCCAGCCACGCCAAAGTTGTAAAGTTGGTTTTTCAACATAACGTCTTGTACATCTCATTGTTGCAATGGATCTACCTGTATTACTATTTAAACAATTTGTTTTTTCCCTTCCCCTCCACAAATTATACCAATACCAAATACAGTGAAAACAGGGGTTATACCATGGGAGAAGGACATACAAAACAACAAAGAAATTATCTTATAAATATGTTAGAAACAAACGCAAGAAAGAAAAATAAACATTTGAGTCCTTATCTTGGGGCTCATTTCGCCTAACATCAACCTATCTGACCGTTTCTGCTTGTCTCAGACATATACTAGTTATTGAAAGTAAGGGAAACCATGGACCTATGTTTCTTTGGGCCTGACTTACTTCACTTAATATAATTTTTCCAAGTCTTTCCATTTCCTCACAAATGGGGCAATGTCATTCTTTCTGATGGAGGCATAGAATTCCACTGTGTATATATACCACATTTTCTTGATCCATTCATCTATTGAGGGGCATCTGGGTTGTTGGACAACTGGGATTGCATGAAATTGCAGAGCTTCTGCATGGCAAAGGACATAGCTAACAAGATCAATAGAAAGCCCACGGATTGGGAGAAGATCTTCACTAGCCATACAACAGACAAGGGTCTTATATCTAAAATATACCTGGAACTCAAAAAATTAAATCCAACAACAACAAGTCCTCAAAGAAACAACTGCCCAATAAATAAGTGGGCTAAAGACTTACAGAGAAACTTCTCTGTAAGGAAAGAAGGATGGCTAATAGACACATGATGAAATGCTCAACCTCTCTAGCCATAAAAGAAATGCAAATCAAAACAACATTGAGATACCACCTCACCCCAGTTAGAATGGCAAAAGTCAAGAACTCTAATAATAACAGATGCTGGAGGGGATGTGGACAGAAGGGAACCTTACTTCATTGTTGATGGGAGTGTAAACTTGTTCAACCACTTTGGAAAGTAGTATGGAGGTTCCTCAAAAGATTCCACATAGAGCTCCCCTATGACCCAGAAATCCCACTTTTGAGCATTTACCAGAATGATCACAAACAAGACCACACTAAAGCTACCAGCACAACGATGCTTATTGGAGCATTATTTACCATAGCTAAGATATAGAACAATGACCATTTATTACAATACTAAATAAGAAAAATGCAAAGTGTATGATATAAATACTTGAACTTGCTTTTTTTTTTTTTGCCAGTCGTGGGGTCTGAACTCTGGGCCTGGGTGCTGTCCCTCAGCTCTTCAGCTCAAGGCCCTACCACTTTAGCCACAGTGCCACTTGTGGCTTTTTCTGCTTATGTGGGGCTGAGGAATTGAACCCAGGGCCTCATGCAGGCAAAGCAAGCGCTCTACCACTGAGCCACCTTCCCAGCCCCTTGAACTTGTATTTAAGAACATGTATGCTCTAAATAATAGAGACTGGAGATAACAAAAAGCCAATTCCTACAGTGGTCCTTTTCATTGTAGAAGGAGGAAAAGTGGGTCCCAGTGATCGGAATACCTGGGGTACCATAAATATTTGCAGGCATAACTTGAAGCCAGGTTTCATCATTCTTAAATCAACAACAAAAATGAAGAAAGGATAAGTTCGCTTTGATACCTGTCCAACTTCCACATGCAGTGTTTCTCAATATTCCTGTAATGGTTCCTAGAAGTTTTAGTGTGTCTGTGTAATCAATAGGCTTCATCCTTGAGTCTCTAGAAAATGGGAGTCTGTGTGTTCAAGGTGTATTTCCTCCTATTTACAGGGAAAACTGACGTGTATGAGGCACTAAACCTCACCTGGCTCCTACTTTGGCTGGCTTTGGACACAATCTCCTGGACAAGAGGGGTTCCGTGGATTTGAGTGGCCAACTGATTGAACACACACAATTTATGGAGTCATTTATGGAGGAGGGAAATTAATGTTGCAGTAAAGTTAAAACCTTTGCTGGGTATAGCTGGAAAGTAATACACCAAAGACGTCTGAGTCTATTTGTTCTCCTTCTGGAAAGTTGTGGAGAAAAGAAAGGGTTGAGAATTTGAGTTTGTATTTCTGATTGTGATGCAAGCTCTTTCGAAGAGTTCCAAGGGAAATTCCAGGCTTAGCATTGGTGTGCACCTTCTCCTAATCCTTGCCTTGGCTTTCACTTTCAAATTTCAAATCTTCTACTTCAGCTTTTCATGTGGACACCTCACTTTGAACTTGAACTGAATAAATACCATTCATCTTCAGTCTGCCATGAAATTCTAATCCACTCTGTGCTACATATATATATATATATATATATATATATATATATATATATATAAAGGTAAATCATGGATAAATGGGGGTAGGTACTTTAAAAAGTATTTGCATTAATATGTATTTAAAGTAATCAGCTTCCTTTCAAGAATAAACATGCTCAATATATAAATTGATCAACATATAAAACATTCATATTTATGATATAAACAAATTTTTTGCATAATACCTATAACTTTATATATTACATTATAATTTACATATGAAACTCATATTTATATATTATAAATATTTATGTTTATATTTATGTGAACATAAGCTACAGTTCTTATGTTGTCTTTGTGTGTGTGTGTGTGTGTGTGTGTGTGTGTGTGTGTGTGTGTGTGTGTGTGCCAGTCCTGGGGCTTGAACTCAGGCCTTGAGTATTATTCTTGCACTTTTTTTGCTCAACCGTTTGAGCCATAGCTCCACTTCCAGTTGTTTTTGGTGGTTATAATGGAGATAAGAATCTCATGGACTTTCCTGCCCGGGTTGGCATCAAACAAGGATACCCAGATTTCAGCCTCCTGAGAAGCTGGGATTACAGGGGTGAGTCACTAGCACTTGGCCCTGTCTCCATTCAGGATACGATTTATGTTCCATGAAATGTATAATTTTTCACTTGCCTCTAATTGGAACAAAAAGGAGAAGTAGGAAGGGACGAAAAGAGAAAGGAGGGTTTCCCAGTATGGTAGAAGTTCAAGCCACAGGTGTATTAAGAGCCCATCCCTTTTGCACAGCAGAGTATTCCTCCAAATAATCCACATTTCTTTGAGATTATCTATCTTGCTATTTGCCCCCACCTCAGCAATGATTTTCCTTTCTACTTTCCTGAAAGAAAAAAAAAGAAAGAAAAAGAGAAGACACATAGTAGGAAGAACCTGAAATGATACCTACCTCTACCTAAAAATATATTGGGACTCCACTTTCCCGTTTCAAATCAGATGAAAATAAACTTCTCTTATCCACGTCTAAGACTTCTTTCTCTGTTCTGAATTTGGACCCCCACAGAGGTCTGGCCCACAGATCCTACGTCTCTTACAGGTTCTTGCCTTTGCCATACAATTATGTGTGCACGGGCAAAACTTTCTAATCTCCTTTGCTTCACATCAAAGCATCTTGAGAGAAGAGCCCTACTCCTAGTCAGTTCCGCCATCCAAGTTTACTTTCCAACCCCTTGACCTTGGGTTCCTTGTACTATAAACGTGTTAAACTTCCTCTTTGCAATTCAACAATGACCTATCAATTTGATTCAATGAATGCTTCCATTTCGTTTATCAATGGATCCTTTCGCAACATGACAGAATCTGAGGCTTTCTTTATCTCTGTCTGTCTGTCGGTCTGTCTGTACGTCTCTCTCTCTCTCTCTCTCTCTTTCTTTTTCTTTTTTGTTATTCCTGGTTAAAGTTTTATCTTCTGCTTGCCTTTCAAATGTTATTCTTACATGACCAATTTAGTCGAACTCTTATGTGCCACGTTCTTGTTTCAAACTTTAAGTCATTTTATTCTCTCAAGACCATCAGGGCCAATTGATTGATCCCAAAGGCAGTCAGTCCCAAAATGTCTAAAATTCAGTTTGTCTCCATCTCTAGCTTCTCAACTTGATTGCTAGTTTGTGCTGGACCTTGGTAAGTGGGAGGAGTTGAAGAAATCATTACAAGCCCACAAGTTTTCTAAACTAAAAATCTGGGAAATTTGGCTTTGATCATTGCTCCAAGCACCCTCAGGATCTGGGGTCGGTAGCCACGATTTCTTTAGCTCTATGGTACTTCTTACATATTAGTATCTCATTTAAATGCTCATTTGGAAAACTATCAGATGAATGTGACTGCCTCCCATCTCTATGACAAACATGATCCTCATCCTCTCATGCTACAGTCTAAAAATTCAAATATATGGCTATTATGGCGATCTTTCTGTTATATACTAGAAACGGTAGGTCACCTATCTGTCCATCTTTTGGTACTTGTCTACACCTGTGGTTTTTATCTCTTCCTCATACCCTATGAAAGCATCCAGATGCCTAGCCATGCCATGTCATATTCTGAAGGTTTTACCAACAACTATCATGCCTACCTTTTGCCTCTTTCTGGAACCTACTTTCTTATTCTCCATTTGTCTGCCTCATTCCTACAAGTTTTGAGATTGAAATGCCAACTTCTTGCTCCCGTGCTGTTTTTCCAGCACGCTCATGGCTAATTTTCCATTTTGCTTTTTCGTCTGTAGTATGTACATCTATCAATTATCACACCACAATTCAATCACTGGATGAATCATTTGCCTTTCTCACTCACACATGAAATCCTCCAAGCCCTTACCATTCACATCAGCATCCGAAATACCTAGCAGAGAATCTGGCATCAAATAGACAGGTAGTAAATATTTGTGGAATAAACTGCATCACGGAAATTCCAGATACGAGGCCAGTACGTGTCGGGTTTGCAGATTGTACTGAAATCATGTCAGCAGCTGGAGAAAGAAAGCCAACTGGTGAATGAGGTCTTGTTTATTATTGGGTTGCCAAGATGAATGCTATCTGTTTATTTTCATCCAAGTTATTGGGGCTAGGATCAAATGATGACCTCACATTTGAATTTCACTTATTTTGCCTTTCACAGCAGGGAGCTAGGCTAAGTCAGCATTTTTATGTGTGGAACTACCATGAAGACATAAGATCTTACTTAAAATAATAAATGATCCTCCTTCAAGAGGCAGGATCAGGATCATTACAGCTTCTTTCTGGAGAGAACAGTCTTAAGTGGAGTAGTGGAGCCAACTCGTGAATCTGATAATTGTTCTCCCCGCTGTGAATGTTAGTTTCTATTCCGTTTTAACTGAACTTCATCAATTACACACACACACACACACACACACACACACACACACGCACACGCACACATGTATGTATGTATGTGTCTGTATACATACATACAAACATATATACATATATATATATACATATGTGTGTATATAAATGTAGGAACTCTTTTTCAACACGTTTTTATCTTTAGTTGCACAGAGGCGGTGTCATTTAACAAAGCAGTCTGTTCAGTGTCACTCTCTTCAACATCCTCACCGCCTTGGGCCTGCCCCTTCCCTTCCTTTTTCTTGATTTCATGGTATATGCGAAAATTCTTGATTTCATCCCCATCCTCCCATTCCATCATTGCTCGTCCACCCCTCTCCCTGGCCCCACCAGCTTTTTACATGTACTCATTTCCGGGTGCGGATTCTGCTGAACTTTGACCTAGTCTTTCTAAAACGCTATATGCTGTTTGAGCTTTCCAAAGAGTCTATTATACTTCAGCTGATCCATTTGTAACCACGTTGCATACCTCCAACATGGTAACTTGTAGATTCAGAGGTATATTCCATCCATCACAAAGGAGGGAAACCATGCGACCTTTGCTTCTCAAATGGAGAAATTCTTATCACCCCAGATTTGATATTTATACTGATTTAAGTGCTGTTTTGGTCATCCAAAATGGTCTGGATAAATAATAAATTTAACCAAGAGAAACATTCAACAGCAAAAATCATGTTATATTTTTTTCCTATATGTTTTAGCCTAAAGCAAACGGAAACTTAAGTGGTCCTCTTCAAAGGATGTTTGACCTTGAATGCCCAGCAAATATAAAAGCTTGGTGGGACTCCTCTTGTGAGAAGCTTTCTTCAGGTGGTCACATGATGCCTGTGATGTACCGGTTACTCTGTCTTAGGAAGGGTTCTGGGGAGATAAATTATATATGACCTGGAATGTATGTATCATATATATTATATACCATATATCATATTAGTGTATATGTGATATATGTATATCATACTTGTGATATATGTCGTAGGTATCATATATAGCTTACATGTCATATATAAGATGTTTTGTAAATAGCATAAATGATGTATCATATATCATATGGGGTATATATATATATCATCGTATCATGTGGTTGTATGAGTATATATGCACTAACTATAGATATTTACACACACATGATGTGTGTGTGTGTGTGTGTGTTCATTTAACTACAGATATGTTGGGTGCTTTGACAGGTATAGTCAGACAGAATGAATGACAGCGCCAGAGTCAGAAAGTATTTCCAGGAAGAGCTGGTAAACAATTGTTATGGGAAGGTTGATGAGTTTTATGGCAACAGCTAAGATGGAGCATCTTCATACATTATGAAGGACTAAAGGTGTTTCTGGAAAGAATGAAGCGAAGTAGGATAGGTGTCTGGGTGACAGACAAAAGATTTGGTATCAATCAAGTGGTTATGAAGGCCAGAGGGGAGCAAGTAGAGGGTGGCGTAATGAGAGGAGTTCAGGTTACAGAGTTGCAGCTTGGGGATGTCCTGTATGGCTTTCAAACAGTAGGAAAGCACAGGGCAGATGCTTAAGCACATGTTGACAGCACTGTGGGGAATGAGACAGCTGGGGGGAGAAGGGCTGACAAGCAGGATAGAAATCTGCAATATTACAATGTGGTTCTAGACTTTGGAAACAGAGAGAAAGGTACATATGTGTTAGATGTTTGGATTGTAAGGCCTAAACATTGCATAAAATATAATCTGATATTCCTGGGCAAACTGGGTAGCTCACACCTGTAATTCTAGCTACTCAAGAAGCTGAGATCTAAGGATCATGGTTTGAAGCCTTTAGGCAGGAAAGTCTATGAGACTCTCATCTCCAATTAACCAGCAAAATGCCAGAAGTGGACGTGTGGCTCACACCATAGAATGACAACCTTGAGTGGAAAAGCTGAGAAATATTGCTCAGGCTGTGAGTTCAAGCCCCAGTATTTGCACACACAAATACAAAAAAAAAAGAATACAATATGAAACTGACCACATTTATCTGATTTTAGAGAGATGGAGGCAAAAAGGTTTCTTAACAACTCCATTGTGAGTGCCATTCACGTTCTCATTTTTCCTTTCCAAGATGTTTCTCGGCTACAGCATTCCCCTGCCACACCTGTCCTCATGTCCATATCTGTACAAACACACACACACACACACACACACACACACACACACACACACACACACACACACACACATTGGCTGGAGGGCCTCATTGAACTCTGCTTAAGGGGCTCATAACCATGTATAAGAAGCAACAAAGAAGCAGAGAACTTCTCTGTGTCAACAGACATTAGGGGGAGTTTAGGTAAAAATTTTGGAAAGGGGAGAGTTGAGGAACAAAGTCATCAGCAAGCTTATTCTCAATTCTTCTTTTTCAGTGTATTTGAAAGCAAATTCTTCTTTTTCAGTGTATTTGAAAGCAAATACACTGGCCTTGGGGCACTCGTCTGCAAAGAAAATAATGGGCAATTATTCAGTTAATGTGATCACTAGGGACAGAGAAACCAGATAATGTCTGCTCGCTTCTCCTTACTCCTCCCATCCAAGAGCGTGTTGTTTTGTCTACTCAGAAATTTCCAAATATAGCCCAGGTATGTTGTTTCAGGAGCTGAACCGGTCGGTCATTTGGTCCCGTTTCTTCAGCGTGTGATGTCTCACTAAATTACACACCAAATGCCTTCACCGCTGTGGGGTCTGCCAAGCGCGAGGGAGGCTTCAGACCCTTCTTTGCATAGTCATCACCAACATTGCATTTCTGAAAGGCTCCCATGGATAGTTAAAAAAATTGGAGAGGCAATTACATTTTATGCTTTCGTTGTGAATAGGTATTGTAAAGAAATAGAGCTGTTTGTTGGTTTAAGAAAGGTACTAAATTTAATTTTCAACTGGAGTGAAGTTGATATAAAAGCCATTTCCCCTGTTTGGAAAGAAATTTCTAACATGTAAAAAGTCTTTTCTTATTGCAAGTGAGCTTGTTTTCAAATTTAGGCAGAAAGTAGAAATTCCTTTTTTTTTTTTTTTTACCTTCTGTCTTTCTTTAATTTAAGCAGACTGGGCCTAAGTGCATTAAAAAAAAAAAAGCTACAGAGGTAAAACTAGGCCACGTTGGTGATACTAGCTCCAGGAAAAATAGTCTGATTTCCCCTTGAATGCAGTATTTCAACTTTTCAAGTAATGTAATCGCAGAGAGATTTTTGAGTTCCAAAAATCTGACAATCTATGAAGTAGAAAAATCAGACTTCACAGGATCATTTTATTTCCATTAAACTCCACTCTGACTACTGTAGAAGGCAATATTTCGTTTTATTATTGTTAATTCCAAATATAATAAATATACTTCTCAATCTACGTAGATTTATTATTGTTTAAAATAGTAGGATATTTGAAGCTTTGGTCTGGAGAAGAGCACATAGGATTTGATTCAAACTACTTAATTCTCTTTTGCTAAAAGTACTATGACCTCAGTTCTTAGAAAGCAAGTGTGGCAGCAAGGTATTTTTTAAAAATAATAATAATTAGACATGTAATTACTAAAGGATATCATATAGAAGTGATTTTTTTGGGGGGGAGAGAAATCTAAGATCAAGCATTATGGACTAGGTCATACATATACATCATAGTAGGTTTTGATTCTAATATTGGGGTTTGCTTCTCCTAGTTTGTAATTTCCCTGTGATAAGGCATCTTTCACTCAAGTGGTAAAGATGTTTACAGAAATAGCTAAAAAGCCAAGGACTGGAGCTCATTCCTGTCATCCTAGCTACTTAGGAGGCTGAGAGTTGAGAATCCCCATTCGAAGTTAGCCCAGGCCAGAAACTATTCAAAAGAAAAGGGGGAAAAAATCCAGAAATGGGGCTATGGCTCAAGTGATAGAGGGCTAGCCTTGAGCAAAAGAAGCTCAATGACAGTGCCTAGGCCCTGAATTCAAGATCCAGGACTAGCAGTAAAAAAAAGAAAAAGAAAAGAAAAGAAACCTATCTATTCTAGGAAGAATAGTAACATGTTACTGCAAATATTATGCTAATTTCTTATGGTAATACAGTGGTTACTGTCTCTCATATACCTAGGAAAAGATAATGAAGTGTCTAAAGTTTGCTAGCTTCAGGAAATTGGTATTTACTAGAAACAGTGGTGTTAAAGACCATGAATGAAGGCCAAAGTGGGTTCAACTTATAGTCAGTCCTTCCCTTTATTTATTTATTTATTTTGTGCCTGGACAATCTATTTGATCCTTCCATATCTAATCATCTGTCTGAAATAACTTGATCTCTCAAGAAGAATTAGAAATAAACAGATGAAATCAAGCCTCATTTTCATAGCATTATCATAACCAGCTTGCTATGGAATCTGGGCTGAGAAACAAACATGGAATCAAATAAATCTATGAAGAAGGGAGTGAATGTTCATGCCTTATAAATGAAAGAAAATGATTAAAGTCCCTTTGTAGATAATTTTAAAAAAATCTTAAAGCTAGGCACCAGTGGCCCAAGCCCTTAATCCTAGCTACTCAAGGAAGGTGAGAACCGGGCCAGTGGCTCACACCTGTAATCCTAGCTACTCAGGAGGCTGAGATCTGAGGATCATGGTTCAAAGCCAGCCCAGGCAAGAAAGTCCCTGAAACTCTTATCTCCAATAAACCACCAGAAAACCGGTAGTGGCGGTTGCCTTGAGCTGAAGAGCTGAGGGACAGTGCCCAAGCCCAGAGTTCAAGAAGGTGAGATCCAGAGACCAAGATTCAAAGCCATTATGGGCAAATTAGTCCCATGGGACTCCATCTCCAAACTAATCAGCAAGTATCATGGCTGGAGACACAACTCAAATGACAGAGCACCCGTCTTGAGCAAGAAAACACAATGAGAGCCCGAAGCCTTGAGTTCAAGCTCTACCCCACCGAGACAATCGTTAGATGTTAAAAGCCAAGGACATCTTCCCCGGCTTTAAATCTCTCCGTGTAATCTCTGACATCAGAGGCCAGTGAAGTTTGTTTATCTTCCAGAAGATTTTTAACCACCTGAGCTATTCCTCTCCACGCCTCCCTAAAACTGTGTGAATTTCTATTCCTCAGAATCCTTCCACCACCAGAGAAAAAGCAGTGAGCAAAAGTCACACAAGTTTAAAATAAACACGGGAGGCATATTACCATTCTTCCTAATGTTCACCTTGTGTGGATGATGCTTGAAAAGAGCTTTAGCATCTTAATTGAAATGGTTTAGGTCTAGAGAGGAGTAGATGGTAACCATGAGTAAGCATATCAATACTCCTTATTTGGGGGGGGAAGAAAGAGAACATTTTTGTCAATGCCATCGTCTTGAGGGTTAACAGGCATAGCATTTGATTGTCTTCACTCTGCTGCACAAATTGCCTACAAGATCCTTTATCTTCCCTAGACATGATTAATGGGAACATATATCAATGCCAGGGCTTTCTACCCTCTTTGTTAAAGCTTCTCTTAAGAGAATCAGCTGCCCCAGGGAGCAATAAAAGATAGCTAGAACTTTCTACAGAGATGGGTAACGATGGGGAGAAAAATCCATCTATTTCATCACTAAACCTCAAATAAATGAATGGCCCTGTTCACGTTGTCCTTAGAGCCCTGATGTGATACAAATTGATCCCCAAATGTTCTCCCAGTAGAGAATTGTGACTGATTCAGCACAGAATGGCTGAAGACCGAGTTAAATCTCTTAAAATATCATACCCTTGGTGCCTGAACAATTTTCCTTGGTTGCTCTTTAATTTGAGACATTTATCAAGAGAAGAAAATATACGCCTTCTGGGATTTCCCTAGTGGAGTTACAAAGGATGCGGGTCTGTCCATCTGGAGGTATGGGGAGGTTTCCAAGAATGTCAGAATTCTGCACTGGTGTTGGGCTATCATTTACTGGCCAACATTACAGGTGGAGATTGTATCTACCACTGCTTCTCCAGCAATGTTTTTCTTCACGTGTATAAAGACAAGGTGAGTAGCCCTTTGACCACGTGATCTGGACACCCCAAGATTCTTGCTCAAAACAAAAGATGAGTTTGACCTCTCCAAAGTAAAGAAACATATTTTAAAAAAATTAGAAAGACAAGGCCACATTATTAGGAAAAGTCAGCTACTGCATTCTCATGAATGTTTTGCTCATGGATTCAGAAGAATGAATCCTGACTTGAGATTCCCATCAAACCTTGTGTTATTTGAAGTAAAGTCAAGTTCTATTTCAGCACTTCAAGCACATAAAGTCAGTACATAATCTCTAAGTCTTTTGAGGTCTATGACTCTTTTTTTTTTTTACTAACTTTTATTAGTATTTACTAAAATTATTACTAATTTTTATTTCTAATTCGGGTCTCTAAAAGATAACAAATGGAAGTTGTCAAATATCTGTGAAATAGATATAGTTCTTAATGACTTATAAGAAAACAAGAAAATCTACGGCACTTATGCAACATGATATTTTTTTAAAAAATTACTGTTACTTTACTGTTATTATAAAGGTGATGTACAGAGGGGTTACAGATATATATGTCAGGTAATGAGTACATTTCTTTTTGGACAATATCACCCCTTTCCTTGCCCTGTCCCAGTTTCCCTTCCTGTCCTTACCCACAAGTTGGATAGTTCATTTTCAACATGATGTCTAGTGAGTACCACTGCTGTGCTTATCCACTTCTGTGACCCCTTACCTTCCTAAAGACAGATAAGTGAACAGACATGATGTTTTCATGATGCATTCTAATAAAACCTACTCATCCTAATCTTCAAGACCTAAAAAATCCCAACCATCGCATGTTCTCTCTCCTAGGTATAGAATCTAGTCCTGAAAAATGAATGTCAGTGTTGTCATACAAGTTTTATTTGGGGCAGGTACCGTGGAGGATGGGAGCACTAAAGGAGAAGGCACGGAGCTGGAGGGGTGGGGAGAGGGCATACATATAATTGAAGTTGTCTACACACACCATGAAACAAGAGAACAGTAGAAATAGTTGCAATTGTTCCAAGAAGTAGGGGAGTTGGGATTGGGGCAGTAACAGGGAGAATAAATTGGATAAGAGCAAATTGTATGCAGGTAATATAAACATCAAATGAATCCCCTATGCATTACTAATGTATGCTAAGTGTTAAATATATAGAGAAAGAAACCCTCTCCTGTCAAATTTCATGACCTCAAATTGACCAAAGGCTGGTACTTCAGTCATATGTTCATATTTGCCCCAAAACTGTTGGTTCACCACTCAGGGCTCTCTAACTATGGGAGATTCCAATTAAGGAAGAGCAATGGTCAGGGAAGAGATTGATGTGGCTTTCAAGGCCATACGTGTGTGTGTGCATACATGTGCACTTGATTCAAAGAACAGTGAATAAATATGACTAGGTGAAGACACAAAGTTAAAAGTCCTCCATCTCTTCCTGTGGAGCTAGGATGCATATAGGAAAGGGAACCAACCGAGTTTTGTCATCAAAGCAGAGGGAGTGGTGAAGGGTGAAAGAAAAGCCATTGCTACGTGGAGATTCAAGAAGACCTTGGAGAGTATGTGCCTTTTGAGACAGGCCATGAAACAGGGGTAGTGTTTAGATTTTAAAGGCATTTTGGACATAGGAAACAGAATACCTTCAATTATTCACATGTCTATTCCTTAACTTATTCACACGACATTTATTTACTAAGCAATGACTATTTGTAAGGTTTTAGATTTGGTCCTAGACTATGCGATAAAAAATTAAGGAAGGCTTTGCTTTCTATAAGCAAAACTGAGGTAAACAGTAGCTAGTGGCAGCCAGTGGATCACAGTTGTAATCCTAGCTATTCAGGAAGCTGAGATCTGAGAACAGTGATTCAAAGTAAGCCCAGGCAGGAAAGTCTGTGAGACTCTTGCGTACAATTAATCACCAACCCTTCCCCCCAAAAAAAAATCAACAAAAAGCAAAAGTGAAGCTGTGACTCAAGTGGTAGAGCACTAGTCTAGAGTACAAAGGCTCAGGCACTCAGGTCATGAGTTCAAATCCCAGCAAAAAAAAAAGTAGCCAGGATCAACTCATCTTTGTCAGAAAATATGAGACCAGAATGGACCATGTCCCAAGAGAGAAAGTAGATTAGGGTCTAGTTGTATGAAGGCTTGAAGCTCATCTGAATTCTAGTCAGACAATGAAGTCACAGAGATTTTTAACCAGTATGCAGATGACACTTGATCAACAATGTGTTTGAAGTATAGGTCACCAACTAGCATTAAGGAACACCAATGGAAAGCTGGGTGTCTCAGTGGCTGATACTTGTAATTCCAGCTGCTTGGAAGGCAGAGATAAAAGTATCACAGTTCAAGGACAGCCTGGTCAAAGAAAAAGTTAACAAGACCCTGTCTGAATAACAAGCAGGACATGGCTGTATCCATCTAGAATTACTACGACAGGGATGACATGGGTAGGATCAAGGTCTAAGGTCACCTCTGGCCCAAACACAAGACTTCAGATGCGAGTAAGGAAAGCAGATAGTAGTAAAGGTATAATTTAAATGACAGAGTGCTTGTTTAGCAAGCCTGAGGACCTTAATTTAAACACTGAATCTCCAGGGGAAAAAATGAAAAAAACAAAACAAAACACTATCAGGCAAAAGTAAATTAGATGAAACTCAAGAGAGAGATTCTGAAATGTAGCAAACACACACAGGTAAATAGTGGCTGTGTCTCTATTCCTATAGCACTGGACAACTTCCTGGAACCCTCAAACCAAACCAAATGTTTTTTACTGAATGTCTCCCCTAAAGGGAGCAAGCTATTCAAACAAACAAACAAACAAACAAACAAACAAAACCCAGGGAGCCCTGCAGAACTGGATGAAACAGGATCAAGGAGTCCCAGAAAGGTAGAGGCCCCTGTCTAAGGTCATTCTCCATGAGTCAGCTTAGAACAGGAACCGGCTCCATGAGTCACGGAGCCCAGCCTGTGTGCTGACCACCAAACATCGCTCCTCCCTAGCAACTGAGGGAGGACTCACTCAGGACGCAGCCAAACTGACTCTGTCTCCACCATCTCTGGCCTCCACCAATGTTGTTCCACAGCTCAGAAATAAGTTCCAGAACATTTTGGTGGAGTGGAAAAGTGTGAGCAATGAGACAGTTCACCTTCTACTACTGGGCCATGACGGTGCAAGCTCAGGTAATAGAGAGAGAGTTGGAAATGCCCTGAGCAGAGCTCAGTAAGAGGAGATATTCCAGTTTGCACCCTTGAGGTAGCTCAGCAAGTCAGGAAGATAGGAGGAAAAAAAAAGATAAAAGCACGCATAGAATGAGGTGACTTTTCTTTGTTAATAAAATAATTCTCTGAGAGAGTATGTCAGGAGAAAGAATGGATATGTCAGGAGAGATCTGAAGAGATTTTTGGTCATTGTTGAAAACATATGTGGTTGAGCTAAGTATGGTGGATAATGCCTAAAACCCTATGTATATGAAAGGCAGAAGGGGGAGAAATCAGTTAGAGGCCAACTTGGTTAAAACTGTATTAGTAAGACTTTAGCAGAGAAAGCAAATCTGGTGTGGTAGTGCATGCTTGTAATTCCAGTTACATAGAAGAGAGGAGAGTCATGGTCTGAGACCTTCTCTGGGGAAAAGACCTTATCTAAAATATAAATAAAAAGCATACACAGCTGAAAACATGTCTCAAGAGGTAGAGCACTGCCTTATCATGTGTGAGACGCTGAGTTCAAATCCAGGTGTTGCTGAGAGAGACAGAGAGACAGACAGAAACAAAGAGAAGGAAGGGAGGAAGGGAGGAAGGAGAAAGATAGAAACAACGAAAAGGAAAGGAAGGAAGGAAGGAAGGAAGGAAGGAAGGAAGGAAGGAAGGAAGGAAGGAAGGAAGGAAGGAAGGAAAGGAGGGAGAGAGGGAGGAAGGAGGGAAGGAAGAAACAAACAAAGGGAAAGAAAGAAAGAAAGAAAGAAAGAAAGAAAGAAAGAAAGAAAGAAAGGAAGGAAGGAAGGAAGGAAGGAAGGAAGGAAGGAAGGAAGGAAGAAAGAAAGAAAGAAAGAAAGAAAGAAAGAAAGAAAGAAAGAAAGAAAGAAAGAAAGAAAGAAAGAAAGAAAAGAAAGAAAGAAAGACAGACTCTTCCTATTACATCTCCTCGGCCTCAGATTACAATTACCTTGTCTGGTTAGAAAAATAGTGTCTACTGGAATCCTTTTAAGGTATCCAAAACCAACACTGATACTTTTCCTGCATGGAAACCACTACATTAAAAATACCACAGATTTGTGGTGTGGGCCTAGATGTTAGCTGCTACTTCTTTTGTTCTTAAAGTGACTTGTCAATTTTAAGTCTTTTAAGTCTTAAATGCTTCTTTTCCTCTTAATCAAGGATGGCTTCCTGAAATTACTGTGAAAGTTGCATTTGAATATTGATTTTTACAATACAATATAAAAAATTCTTGACCATTAAGAGTACAGGGATGTTTAGAGTTAGAATCCTATCTTATTTTTCCATAGTAATTATACTTTTAGAATCATCTGGGAGAAATGAGCAATAATACATTTTACTTATGAAATTTACCAATGTAGGAAGTCTAGGTTGGTTATTTTTCTTTGTAGGGGCAATATATAAATCTCTGCTTTCAGTTGTATGAGCAAAAAAATATTACATTTAAATTTTAGACTTTAAATAAACTATGTATGTGCTCACAATGTAAATTTCATGTAAGTAAACTGTATACATACTCAAAAAATCCAAGCAGTGAAATCTATCAAAGGCTGAAACATATTGTTGAGAAATGCATACATAAATAATATATATACATGAATGTTAAAATTATTATCATAAGAATCAGGTGCATGCTCACTCCCTGGCTTGGAGGAGGAGCTGGGGAGGGAGAGGGACATTATCAAGACCATATACTTCCAAGGATTGGCTAGTTCAACCAGTTGACCTGGGTGGCTGTGACAGAGACCTTTATTATGTTGCTAAACTGTCCAAATGTGTTTTATTCAGGTTATGGTACGTACATTATAATTCACAATGAAAGTTTGTTTTTAAGTAGAAGAGTACTGAGGAATTCAAATCTGCATTTAAAATCTATAATGCTTCTGCAACAACATTTGTACATAATAAAGAGACAAATTCATTATCTTGTATGCAGTACAGCAATTGAATTCTGCTACTTACTGATCAAATCCCCCATTTTCCAATAACTGGTAATGTCATGCAATCCTTTATCATGTATCAAGAACCTGCACATACTTTGATTTGTTCTTTCTCGTTCTACTCATGTCATGTGTGTTAGTGATCCAGAATGCTAACAAGAGATCAAGAAGTGACTGGACCAAAGGCTTCAGTCATGGTGCAGTCAAGATCTAAGATAGCTATGAATGACCATCGGAATGCTATATTGATCTGTGATGTAGGAAGATGGTCTCTTCCTGCACTGATCAATTTGGTCTCCAACCACAAGGGGGCAGGGAAGTGTTACCTGGGTCAGAAGTCAAAGGCAAAAGCCTGCCCAAAGAAAGGTAAATAGAACTTCCAAAATCAAGATAAGAACACAAAGATGATATTGCAGGTTTATACCTAAGTGTTCATCATCAAAGACAGGCTTAAATGTAAACCAACCACTTCTCCATGCAATAAACTGTCTTCTATAATGTAGCTTTAAAGTAAGTATGTGTCTTTCATGATCAAATACTTTTCCACCATTTGTGATTAATTGTACCCTTATTTCTTTTCATATTTTGCTGTTTTTATCCTTGATTCCTTAAAAAAATATATTCATGGGTCAAATCGTTAAGTTCTGTGAAAAGTCTGTTGAGATCTTGATTGAAAATTCACCAAATTCATTAGGCATAAATTGACATCTTTTCAATATCAAACTTTCCTACTCTCCATTTAGTTTTTCCTTCATATTCCCACATCACTGGGATTACAGCAGATGTACAATGCATAGCTTACTAAATATGATAGGTACTATAAATATTTTTTTGCCCAAGCTGGTCTTGAGCTAGATACTTCTCATCATGAATTTCTGAGAAGTAAGGTAACAGGCATGCACCACAAACCAAAATTTGTAATTCTTTATATATAAAATGTTTTTACATAAATTATTGAAGCAAGTATCTGCAACCTTAAAAAATATAGAAACAAGTATTTATTTACTACATTTAAGTTACTATTGCCATTGAGCAAAAAAAAATTCTTTTTTAATTTAGAACGAATTTCATATTGTTTTGCAATTTTTATTAGTATCAATTAATTGTACAGATAGACTTCATTATGATATTTACATAGCACCTATCACTTTGATCAAATGTATCCTGTCTGTCTTACTCTTTCTTAATTCTGGATTGTACTCTCTCTTTTTTAACAAGTTTTGGAGGCTTCATTATGCTATTTTCATACACATCCAATTTCATACTTTATTGACTCCCTCATCATCCACTCCTTCCTTCTGCACCCATTCATGTATTTCTCACAGAACAGTTCCCTCTTTTACAGTCAGGTCATACTACTACTTCATTTAGGCCCAGATCCTGCATATGAATGAAAACATGCCACATTTGTCTTTTTCAGCTTGACTTACTTCCTTTAACATGATGGTCTCCATTTCTATTCTTTTTCCTGCAAATGACAGGATTTCATTCTTGATGGCTGAATAGTAATACTTCACTGTCAATATGCACACAGTTTTCTTTTTTTTCAGTCATGGTGCCTGAACTCTGGGCCTGAACGCTGTCCCTCAGTTCTTCAGTTCAAGGCTAATGCTCTACCACTTGAGCCATAATGCCACTTCCTGTTTTCTGAGTGGCTTATTAAAAATAAGAGTCTCACGGACTTTCTTGTCGGGCTGGCTTTGAACTGTGATCCTCAGATCTCAGCCTCCTTTGTAGCTAGGATTACAGGCGTGAGCCACTGGCACCCGCTTCACACAGTTTTCTTCATCCAAGCATTGTTTGTTGGGTGCTATGGCAGATTCCATACCTTGGTTTTTATAAGTACTGCTGCTATATAATCATAAGTGTTGAGGAATCTCACTTATATGTTGACTTACTCTTGACATTTAGCTGTACATACTTCAACTGTCAGAAAATATGGCCTTTATGCTCCTAAGCAATTTTTCATGATTTTATAAAATCTCATTTCCTTTTTGGTCTTCTCAGTGAGATTCCTAATAATTCTTCACATATATATCTCTATATATATGAAGGAGTTGTGGGTAAAGAGTTAAGATTTTCAGGGTCGGGAAGGTGGCTCAGTGGTAGAGCGCTTGCCTTGCATGCATGAGGCCCTGGGTTCTATTCCTCAGCACCACATAAGCAAAAAGAAAAAAGCCAGAAGTGGCATTGTGGCTCAAGTGGTAGAGCACTAGCCTTGAGCTGAAGAGCTGAGGGACAGCGCCCAGGCCCAGAGTTCAGGCCCCATGACTGGACACCCCCCCCCAAAAAAAGAGCTAAGATTTTCAATATATCTGATACTGAAGGTTTTATATTATTTTAGAAATGTCATTCTAAGAAATCTTAAATAAGACTATTGATTCTTTAACCTATGCATTGTCCCAATGCCAACACACTCATTCAGAAAGTTTTATGTGTTAGTCAAATCAAGTTAATATTTTGAGCTTTAGTGAGGTTGTAGATGAATGAAAATAAAAACAATGTGTTATTTTTGCTTCCTAGCTAAAAGAAAGGAGTTAGTAGTGACAGAATTGTGGAACCAACTCTTTCTTCTGTGTACTGAAAGCAAATAAGTGAAATTAAATATTATTTCAGCCACACATTAGCTATTTATCTTCTGAGTACTTGAGACATAGAATAAAGCATACAATCTCTTGCATGGAAGCTGAAATATTTTATCAATTATATCAGCCTGAAAACAAAATCTAAGAAGTCATTTTCATCATCCAGGCTATCTTTCTCCTCATACAAAAGAAGCCACAAATTTCTATTTTTAAAAATTCCATGCATATCCTATGAAAATTAAGAAAATTAAGGGTTGGGAGCAATGGAGAAGAATCATGAAAGGGGTGACATCAATCAAGATGAATTTTACTCTTAAGCTGCTTGGTTGAATGGCAACTGCTTTTTACAACTGCATAAAGAGAATAAAAATACAATTTAAAAAACATCGAAAGCTGCCTTTCCTCTGTGGTTCTACAGACACACTAAAAGTCATAGATCCTAAAAACCTTTCCTATCGCAATAAACTTGGTGGCTTTTCTTCCCAAGAATCAGAACATAGAGCTCTCGAGTTAAAATTTGGGGGGGAATGTTTTAATTTGGCAGATAAAAAAAATGGACCTATTTATGAAGTATCATGTAATATTCCAACACATGCTTGTGAATGCCTCCTATAATGTCCAAATCTGGCTAAATACATCTGTTTCCTTAAGTATTTACCATCTGTCTCTGGTGAATGCAGTCAAAACTTTTTCTGCAGCATTTAAAAAAAATAGAGTGAATTACCTACTGTCACTTCACAGTAAAATAAAACAACAGAGCTCATTTCTTCTAATGGTTGGTAGATGACGGTACATACTGCCCTTCCTTTTCTCTCCTCAAACGCTCTCTGCTCTTCTCTTCTCAGACTCGACAGATGAACAAGGTCCTGCAAGGTCAGGATCAAATCGAGCACTAAGTTGGAATTGCTTTCTTGATCACCTATGCTCCCCCCTTTCCTTGTCAGACAAAATATAAACTGACAATGTTTTATTTATTTATTTATTTATTGTTTATTTATTTTTATGCTCATACTGGGCAATGTTCTTTAGCTTTTTAACTTCAGTCTGGCATTCTACCACTTGGGTCATACCTATAATTTCAGCTTTTTTTTTTTTTTTTTTTGGTGCTTAGTTGGAGGTAAGATTTTCACAGACTCTCCTTCTCTGGTTGGCTTCAAATAGCAATTTTAGATCTCTGGCTCCTGAGTAGCTACAATTCTAAGCATGGGCCACAAATGCCTAGCCATGATTTTTCTTTCTTTCTTTCTTTCTTCCTTCCTTTCCTTTTTTCTTTCCTTCCTTCATTCCTTCCTTACTTCTTTCCTTCCTTTTTTCTTTCTCTCTCTTTCTTTTCCTTCCTTCCTTCCTTCCTTCCTTCCTTCCTTCCTTCCTTCCTTCCTTCCTTCCTTCCTTCCTTTCTTTCTTTCTTTCTTTCTTTCTTTCTTTCTTTCTTTCTTTCTTTCTTTCTTTCTTTCTTTCTTTCTTTCTTTTTCTTCTTGTTCCTCCTGACAGTAATACACCAGTACCAATTACAGGTGTGAGCCACTGGCTCCTAGCTGATATTTCTCTTATTATTCATGGAACAAATAGCCTCTGATAAAAATTTCTGTTTTCAGAAACTCATTTATATTTTATTACATGAATGTGCGTTGCATATAGAGGGATTCTTTTTTTTTTTAAAGATGTCCACAAAGAGGTTTATATGGAAGTAAAACCAAAAGGAAATACATAAATTCTACGCTTGGCTCGTAGACTAATTTATTTCACTACTACTTAATTTTAGTTTATATCCAGATGTGAGTTTGTTTGCTTGCCTAGGGTAAAGAAACTGGATAAGCAGCTTCCTTCTGCAGGAATTAGGTCTCACATGCACGATACTACCTAGGGCTCCTCTCTTCTATGCCACTCCTGTTTTTGCCCCCCTAAAAGTGAGCTAAAGTCCTGACTGGTTTAAAAGAGTTAACATGTTCACTTTATGACTATTTCATGTTCATTATTTGTCATATACCTTTTTAAAAATGGTTTTGCAATTTAACATGTGTGTATATAGATCCTGGGATGAACTCAAGGCCTGGGCACTGAGCATTTTGTCCATGAGCATTTTGGCTCAAGGCTAGTAGCCTACTACTTTGGTTACAGCTCAGCTTCTGACTTTTGTGTGTTCAGTTGAAGATAAGAGTTTCACAGAGTTTCTTGTCTAGGCTAGATTTGAACTCTGATCTTCAGATCTCAGCTTCCCGAGTAGCTAGTGAGCAGCAGCTAGCAGTAGCTAGTGCGACATCAGTACCTGGCTAGTTTGACTATTAAAAAAATAATGAAGTCTAGGATCTGGAATATTTAAAGTTGAAAAAGTGAAAAGATCTGAGAAAAGCAAACCCTCATGAAAGCTGGATAGTAAGTTGCTTTAAAGCTCTGACAGGAAGTGAAAAAGTCCACCCTTTCTCAGCTAGTGTGAAGACACTGCAATCAAGAGCATGTTTTTTGTAAGTGACAATGCTTTCCTCAGATTCATTTTCAAATCCTGACAAACAAGTTGATTTAAAAAAAAAAGAGCATAAGCAAGAAAGGAGTAGGTTCGTGAGTGTGTGTGTGTGTGTGTGTGTGTGTGTAGGCTTGAAAATTGAGAAAATTGCAAAAATTATCCCAATGACTAGTGGAACTAATGCTTGTTTATACTTGGAAAGTATTACATATGTAAAGGCATCTAATATGAAGCCCAGTTAATATTAATGCTTAATCAAATGTTTTCAGTGTAAGTGTAAAAGTGCTCACTATTATAACTTAAATGAAGGTTCTCCCTTAGTTGATTAAGAGATGTCCTTGAAGCCAATATTGAATTTAGGCTGAAGAATCAGAAATAGAAAGATGAACGCACAGCACAAAAGATTAGATGTCCTAGAATCCTTTTTATTGTAAGTATGGTGCATGGACCAGTAACAGAACCACTGCTTGGGAGATGGTTGCCAACTTAGAACCTTTTTGTGTCAACTGTGTCAGATTCTCCATACTAAATAGACAACCAAAGAGTGGAACCATTTCTACAGCATTTGCAGATGTGGAAAGGTGTTTGTTCTTTTACATACACAGAACAGACTGTATACTAATATTAGTTCAGACGCCCTAAGAAACAAAAGACAAGATGAGCTTAGATACACAAGAGATTTATCATAGGAGAACATGGGGTCAAGCTTTCCAAATTCAATACAGGTTTGGCACCTGTGGAAGGAGAGAGAGAGAAGGAGCAATCATAAATAGAGCCCAGTTCCAGGAAAAGTTTGGCCAACCCCAACAGGGAATCTTCACCCCCAGAATCTCTCTTAAGAGGAGTCTCACTTTTGGTAAGAATGTGAAGGGTTCTGTTTCCCATTGCCCTCGGTCATTGGCTGGAAACCAGAGTATCATTTTGATCTCTTATTTAGAAGCTTCCAAGAAAGTAAGTTTCAAAAGAAAAAAAGACATAGGAGGAGAAAGGGGGGGAGGGGAAACTTTGGAGTGTTACAGGTGTAGACTTGAGTCACTAAAGAAACAATGATTATTAGAGTCATAAAGTAATTCTTAGACACTTCAAATCGTTCCTCATCAATAGAAAATCAGAGGGGGACACAGGTGCAGGGGCCCCTCCCCAGCTTTATCGGTGAGGCAGCAATTGCCACCACGTACCGGGGATGTGGACACATGGCTCGAGCGCTTTGATCTGAGACTTCATCTTGAACAGCAGAGCCGCATTTTTATTTACCTTTCTCTTGCCCAGGACCTCAGTACCACTCTCTGAATACACATAAAATCATTGCTTGTGATAGTTTCCCAAGGAGCCAATGTTCTTTGAGAGCATTAAAAAAAAAATACAAAAGGAACTTGAAATGACAGCAGCGTTCTGATCCCTTTCAAGAGTGGCTGATTCCAGTGAAGGGTCCTCAAGGGGCACAGAGAATCTGCAACTGTCAGTGAGGCCGTCTGATGCCCTTTCCAGGGTAAATAGTAAGTGCAGTAAGCCAGTGCGCTTGCCCATGGCTATTCAGGAGGCTGAAATGTAAGGATAAAGGTGGGAAGCCAGTCTAATCAGGAAGATCCAAGTCCATGAGATGTTTATCCCTAATTAACTATCAAAAAGCAGAAAGTAAAGGTGTAGCTCAAGTGGTAGAGTGCCAGCCTTGAGTAAACAAACAAACAAAAAAGCTGAGTGCACCTAGATCCTGAGATCAACCTGGAATACATACACACACACACACACACACACACACACTATATGCATATATATATATATATATATATATATATATATACACTATGTGACAGTGTCTCTGGTTTTAGTGCTTTGACTGCACTGTTTTATCTACTTCTTGTGATAAAATGTACTATTTTCTCCATTTCAAAGGTGAGAAGATTGGAGAAGGATCTAAGTCAAATGTTTTATGATTTGGTGCAAAGTCACTTTCTCAAAAAGAAATACTTCATGTTTCTTCCACCTCATGCATGCAGCAGAATCGTTGAGACGTTTTCCTAACTACTAGATCTGTAAGCCAACATCAGGGGATGTGATACGGCATCCGGGACTAGGTCTTGTTCACCTGATATACTTAGAAGTTTCTCGAGGGGAGAGGGGCGCGCAGGGGCACTGATCTCCATGAGAACCTCAGCTGAGCACTGTCTTATCTGCAGGGCTCTCGAATAACTCTCTCCACTGTTGTCATTCCACAGGAGGCCTGATGGCCCTTGGATCTGATTTGGTTTTTGGAAAGCTGCACTGAATGATGGGGAAGCCTTCCTTTCTGGCCTTGTGTTCCACACTTGGCTGATTTATATGTTTTCTTCCCCTTGGCAGAGCTCAGTGTCTGCAGGCTGAGTACCAGCCTCCTTGTGGGAAGGAGATTAATATTTTATTTCTGTAGTGTTGGCATCAGGGATTTTGCTGATGGAGATCAGGACAGAGTTTGATCCTTCCTCGGTGAGTAAGGAGATTCCATCACTCCTAGACAGAAATGGTACTTTAGTATAACTCTTATACACACCTTTTTTTTCTTTTTCTTTTTCTTTTACAATTTGTATTTACCTACTTCCAACCCTCAGTTCTTTGTCAAGTTTGAAGACAGGATTATCTTCTTAAATCATCTGGTGGGGGGGTGCCGAGAGGGGTGGGTGCAAATGAGACCTTACAGGGTACAATCCAAAAATGAAGGAACAAAGTTGGCCACTTCTGGCCTCTCTCCAGCTTCCTTTGCTCTCTATTCTTTGAGATTTAGAAGCGTAGTAGGCTTAGATTAAGCTATTCTTGATGGTGTTTCCTGTTTCAAAGTAAAAGACGGGATGGCAGTGGTATCTGATATCAAATAATTTAACCAGAATGGGTAGCTAAACTAAAGCAAAGAGAAGCCAGGACTCATTTTTCAACAGGCTAAGATGAAGAAAAAGGAAAGCTTCAGATATCATTTATTTTGATCCAAGACATGTTGACCCAACACCTATTACATACAATGACATGTGTTGGAAATAGATGGGTATTGGATGATTTTTATTAGTGAAGGCATGGTGTTGGGTACTAACATAAATGAAAGGCAGTGTTTGCCTTTAAGAGTTATGATCAGTTGGAAGAAATACATGCAAAATTTTGGTGCAAAGAGCTCTAAAGTAGGGAAGACTGTTACTTGGGATAGAAAAGGTAGGGGCTATCATAATGTCACAATAGGCAAAAAAAAGTTGTTTTGAGCAGAGGTTTTAAAAGATCAAAGAGTTCAGTCAGATGCTGGTAGTTTACACCTATAACCTTAGATACTCAGTAGGTTGAGATCTGAGGATGGCAGTTCAAAGCCAGCCTGGATAGGAAAGTCTGTGAGACTCTTACCTCCAATGAATCACTCAGAATAAGCCAGAAGTGTTGCTATGGATCAAGTGGTAGAGTGCTAGCCTTGATCAAAAAGAAGCTCAAGGACAATGTCTAAGAACTGAGTTCGGGCCCCAGGGCTGGCACACACACATACACATAAATAAATAAAACAAGTGAAGATCAACGAGTTGGTTTGTGATGCTCCAAGTGAGTCTCATAAATCTTCTGATGAATATTATCCTAGAATATATTAAGGTCACCCTAGCTAGCATAGAAGAGCAAATCACTGCAGAAGAGAAATGGAGTGCAGAAGAGGCAATCAGTCTCGTGGGGCATTTTTCAAAAGACTTTTAGCAAGAATGCATGTCTGGGGGCACTGTGGGATATGCCAGGAATTTTGAAAAGGAGCCCAAACAAGGTTGCAGCCAATGTGTTCTCATCTAAACCTAAGGTCTTTCATGATGTCATGGGTTGACTCAATATATCTATAGAGAGAGATGTCTCTATAATGAGTTTATTGAGTGGCAGCTTAAAATACAAAAGTTGAGCTGGAGGCATGGCTAACGTGGTGGTAGACTACCCATTTGCCTAGCAAGTACAAGATCCAGAGATTAGAAATCCAAACTCAAAGGGTCTTTGACCAGAACCTGTCTTGACTTTTGGTGGTTTGTGCATCTTAGCTTTCTTTAGCTTATAGGTTACAGCCCTCTAACATATCAGGAATTCTTTCCTCTGTGTCTCTTTTTCTTCACAGTGTTCTTCTAAGGAAACCAGTCTTTGATTTAGGGTCTGTATTCATCTGATTGGGCCTCATCTTTATTAATTATAACAGCAGTGATGCTAATCCCATGTAAGGTTTTATTCTTTTTTTCCCAAATGGGCCTGAAATTTGGAAGATAACCCTGTTAAATCCAAGCTACCCAGTCAAGGTTTTGAGACTGTCATTCAAAGACTATGACATTACCAAGTGTTTTGGCAGTTTTCCAGAATTTGTAGAATAAAGACAGAAGAAAACAAATGTGATCAGTGTCTTAGAACTGAAAGCTAATAGCGTTCAAAAGTTGAAAACCCTCACCAAGATTCTGGAAATCAGGGAGTGTGTTAGAGATAATGAGCCCACAATGGGACCACAAAGCAATGTCCATTTCATAAAACCAAGCAGAGGGAGACACTTTCATTAGCTTTTCACTACCCTAGTCCCTCAGTGGAAGTACATATCCCTTCTATCCTTAGATTGTTGTTGTTGTTGTTTTTTCCCACACCTATTTCCAAATTCCATTACTGTTGAGGCTTAATAGATATTCTGAATGTGTCTCTCTTTATTTGGAGATAATGCTCAATCAGTCTTCAATTTCTGGGTTATTTTTGTAGCTTTGCAGATAGAACTTATATAAAAATAATGAACTGGCTACTGATTTAAGTACTGCAGGGTGGAGAAACAGTTATATGTAAAGCTGCAGAACAACAAAGCTGAATGAGGCACACGGCTCCAGAAACAGATGTGAATGTGGTAATCAGTGCTATACATTGCTCAAGTATATAGAAATGTACTAACATGGCAAGAGCCCACAGTAGGAGATCCTAAAAATTACATTGAGGCCTGGTAGGAGATGATGAATTTGACTGACAGGATAAGAAAGAAATTTGACCATCTTCATATAAATAACAGTTGACATCGAAGATCTTTACCGATGAAGATGACACAGATGCCACAACATAAAATGAATGTACCTGAGAAGGAAAAGAATGAGAGGCAAAGCAATGTGCTAGGAAGGATGGGACAACTTGTCCTTAGAGTTCTGTGTGCATGCTTCTACATTAGGACAGTGAGAAGGAGACATTGTGGAGAGCCTCCAAAGGCAGAGATCACAGGCCTCAATGGTAGGTGAGGATAGGACAGTTTTTAATGACGTGGATTTTTGGTTGGGTAGATAAAAGGAAAATTAGTGAGCGTTAGACTTGTTAGCCAAGAGAAAGGAACATAAGTGAAGTCAATCAGGCACAGAGAGACACAGGATACATGTTTCCCCTTGTATGTGGAACCTTAGTTTTGCTTATAAATTTCTAAGTAAACAGGTAGGATAATATGCATGTGCATACAAATGTACTAACTGAAAAATGGTAGATTCACGGGAGATCTCAGGTAGTATAATTCCTTAGAAAGGCAAAGCCAAAGTTCATTAAAGTAAACACCAGGAAGAGGGTACTCGAAAGGGGTGGTGGTGGGTTGGGGCCGAGGGGAATGAGGTAGACAAATGAAGAGGTGCAGAGAAGAAGAATGCAGTCAAGAATTCAATGTCTATCCTACAAAATTAAGGGAAGGCGTAGGTTGGGAGGGATGGGTGGAAGTGTTGAAAGGGAGTGCCACTGATCAAAAGGCATTGTCTTCAGAAACTGCTTTGTTAAATGGTAGCTCCTTTATACAACTACTGAAAGATAATAGAAATGAATTAAGTTAAAAATTCTGCCCCCCAAGGGAAAAGGGAACATAGGTTAAAGAGAGTGCTTTTGGTGGGTGCTGTAATTTTTGTAAGCTGAGATGACATTTGTTTATGAGTGTGGTTAGTTTAGAGTGCCCAGGGAATACCTGTATAGCAATGTGTTGGAAAATGAAATATTTAAACAAAAAAAATGGGTTGTCACAGAAATGGCCAGGTTCAGAACTAGCCGGGGAAGATAGATCTCTCTGGCAAAGTACTGTGAGAGAAAAGGAGATCCAGGGCCAGAACACCAGGACATTCTATATCTAAGGGCAACTTGGAGGAGGTAGAAAATTGATAGCTAAGGATAAGGAGTTCCAGAGCATCATGTCACAGAAAAATCCAGATGGTCCCATAGTGGTTTTTTTGCTAGTTCTGGGGCTTGAACTCAGGGGCTGGGTGATGTCCCTGAGCCTCTTCAAGCTCAGAGCTAATGCTCTACCACTTGAACCACAGCACCACATCCATTCCGTAGTTTTAAATGCCAATGATGGTCAGTAGAAGCAGGCTTGAGAAAAGCTTTGCCAAATAACCACTTAATTTTATATCTTTGAGCCATCCTTCCTTAATTTGTAAAGCAGGAATAATGGTCACATAAAAGAATCAATAGTTTACTAGAAGGTGACACATCACAGAAGACTTGAAACTTTGCTCTTCTGGGATGGAATGGCAAGTTAGGGATCAAGACAGGACTCTTGAAGGTGTACATTGGAATTCTTTGGGCCTGAGAGAGGAATCATCCCTAAAGTCATAGTAACAGCAGGCTGAGCAAGTTAAGGAGGAAGAGTAAGATGCAAAGCAGGAACCATGAGTAAAATCACACTCCCTAGTATCCAGCAATGAAAGAAAAAAAAAGAGCCAAGAGACTGTAGGCTGAGAAAGAAACAGAATTAAAGAAACAATTTTCTGGTCCCATCTTTCTATTTGTCCATGCTTTAATTTTTTAAACTTTCTCTAGTTTAAGAAATTAGTTATATTAAAAGAAGTGTGTAAAAGATTAATTATAAAATAGAAAAATTATGCAGGAAAGAAATCAGATGGATTGTATCTCAGAGCTATTAAGAGAAACATGGATCTGATCCCTGAGGTTAGTCAGATTCAAAACACATGCATTCCTATTTCAGAAACAGGATGCATATTTGAAACAAAAGCAAAACAAAAAGGATCCAGGAAATGTAGGTTGCCTATGCAAAGCAGATCTGAAGCAGGGGTGTCAGGGTCTCACACCTGCCATCCTAGCTACTCAGGGAGCTGAGATCTGAGGATCACCATTGGAATCCAGCCCAGGAGAAGCATTTTCAAGACTTTATCTCCAGTTAACTATCAACAATACCAGGATGACGATGTGGCTCAAGTGACAGAGCACCAGCAATGAGCAAACAAGCCAAATGAGAACACTGAGTTCAGATCCCAGAATTGACCTGCAGAAGGAGGAAGAGGAGGAGGAGGAGAAATAATGGAATTCTGAGAGAGAAAGGAGATATGCCAAAAGAATTCTCAACAGATGTGTTCTAGACCAGTAAATTCAAATTCAGAGGCAAGGGAGTATTGGCTGGGATAAATGGAGACTGGGATACAACCATGTGATGTTTTGGGGAGGTCAGAAGGGTTCCTGGTCGACTTACTGATACTATCACAAAATCCCCGTGGACTAATGAATTTAGAGGAAAAACAATTCATTTCCTACAAATCTGGATGCCATAAAGTCTAATATCAAGGTTCTGTCTCCTGGTTTGGGGCATTCTTCCTTAGAGGAAGCGGCCATCAGCGCATCAGGAGAACAAATGAGAAAAGAGAATTCAGGGACCGTAGAATGGCTGGGAAGCAAAACTCACGGCTGGGCCAGTTCGTCTCCTCAAGAACTCATCAAGCCGGGTATGAAGGCCTTCCTCTCTTCATCAGGGCTGAGCTCTCCTGGCCTCAGCAGTACTTTAAGGCCCCTCTCTCAATACTATCAGCACACACACGTCTATGAAAATAATGTATCAGCACATGAGCTTTTGTGGGACACATTCAAACCACAGGAGAAGGACCAGGGGAAGGGCAGTCGGTTTTCTTGATTAGACATTTCTGTTTAAGAACAAGTTCAATATAGAAAAAGTTAAAGACACGAGAAAAGAAAGTAGCAAGCAAGAAAACTACTGGGCTCAACATCGAATCCGCCTTTTACCTTTCTCCTTTCCAGTCTGCCTCTGTTGTTCCTCTCTGTCTCCATCTCCCCTTGCATAATATGCCTTGCTTCTAAATGTGTGTTGTGTAGAACTGACCAGGAACTAAGCTCAGGATAAAGAACACTAACCAAATGGGATGATGCTAACATGCTATAAATCTAGAGTGAGCTTGCTCTAGAATTTGGAAAGAAGAGAGAGGTCAACAGCCCACTCATCTTAAGAACAGCTAGCACAGGCACCTCAAGAGCATAAACACAGAGATACAGATGGCAAATTGCCCTTGTATTTCTGATCCACAGGTATCCTTTAAAATAAAGTCCATTTTTTTAAGGTCATCACCTAATTAAATACCCTTCCTTGAAGGAAAGAGCAAGGGTCCTGCATGTTTGATTGCATCTCACAAATGGAAGCCACTGAAGTTTTGGAGTGAAGCTGATTCTCCCTCTCTTGGCAACCAAGAGATATTGGGCCATCTTTCGATGGGTTGTATCAATCTGTGGCAACTTCTAGGAAACAGGTTAAAATGAACCCCCAACTACCCTAAGTTTTTAATCCATCACAAAAGTGTACTGGTGCTTTACTTAAAAGAATGGCTTCTAGTCTTTCAAGAGGAGGTAGGAAGGCTACTTGAACACTTAATCTGATTTTTTTTCTTTTCACATTAGGAAGGAAAACATCACTAAAGGAAAGCCCTGTATTCTTTCAGCACTACATGAATTTGGGTTATTAGTAGCTAAAATATGATGTGGGTGTTCATAATTGATTGGATGGTTTCCACTGGCAAAGCAAATAGGGATCTGGAGCATTTGATTTTTATTTGTGCAAAATGATACATCTGCAGTAGTCCAAAGAGAGGTGAAGAAAAGTAGAGTGCTCAGATTTCTCTCTTCTTTGTTCCTTTCTCCTTCCTGTTGGCTGTGGGGAGGGGTTGACCAGCCTCCAGGGATTAAGACACTCAAAGCAGGCAGTCATTTCCATAATAGGATTCAGTGATCAGATTCAAAAGCGAGGAACAACTAATAGGAATGGATAAGAAGGATGAATGTCTGTTACGGAGAAGGCAGCTCTCTGTGGGAAGGAAATAAGGCAATTTTGTCAACACTCCAAACAGAGATGAACATTAGCTATTACTGAAAAGGTGAGGAACTCTGGGTGTCTTCATGTCTTGATGGAACAATTTCAGTTTTCATAATGGACTCTTACCAGATTGCATTTCCATGGAAGATTTAAAGGACAAGAAAGAAATGCTGAGAGGGAGAAAAATGGAATGGCCAAAAAAATTTTTTTTTTCTGTATTCGGCCATTGGAACAGATTTTTGAAAGAGAAAATGGTACACTGAAAACAATAGAAAGAAACCAAGTCTAGATGAATCCTGAGCTGGTTTTCTAGTGGATCAATGACGTGTACAGCCAGGTTTCTAATGTTTTCTGGAAAGGGTTATCACTTACTTCTTTGATGGAGGGAATATTGACTAAGAGTTCTGAGTTTAAAATCAGTCCCAAAGATGTACATTTGTATGAGTGGTGAATATATTATTATAGAGTATATATTATAGAAGGATAATTACATATAAATATTGATTATATAATATATAATTATCTAATTCCATATATAATTATATAATATAATATTACATATAATTGCAATCTTCAGGATAGAGAGTGACCACTCTTGCTTTTAGAAAGTTCAAAAGGAAGATTGCCAGTGGTGGTAAATTGACTGTCCTCTGCTATAACAACTGATCATGTGATAGTAAGTCTTCCAAGGGTTCAGCACCCCAAATAATCTCTCCACTCCAGATGGAATGCCAAAGGGCACACAATTGTAGGTAGTATCTTATGAATATGATATAGAAACTTCTTCCAATTAAAAAACTAGTGGGTCCTAGATATACTTTCTTGGGAAATTAAATCCAATTTACATATTTTTTTAAATTAAGAGATTGACTAAAATCAGACAGATGCCCACATGTTAACTGGTGAGTACTGAATGTGCCCATCAGCAGGGTTTGCAAAGTCTTAGTGTGGTATTGTTTATGTTGTCTTTTACATATAGGAGGCAATTAATTTCAGTCTGTGTGGTTAATGCAGAGCAGAGATCCTTAACTCTACTGGGCAATCAGCATGTAAAGGATGGAAAAGAATTATCAGTGGAATAATTATCAGTGTCCCGGTGGCATGGTGGGCACAAGGATAAGATACAGTGCAGGTAAGGTGAAGCAGAGGACACAAGGTAGTTGGAGACAACCTTTTGAAGAAGACTGAACCTAGATACCTACTCTCGACTTGTACGAAAATCAATCCAAATTGGCCAAAAAATCTTATTGTAAGAAACTGTGAAATAATCTCAGAAAAAAAGAGTACTTTACTTGAAGATATAGGCATAAACTGTAACTTTTGAGAAAGTTGTTTCACATAAAGTAAGAACAAGACTCAACAAATGGTTCATATCCAGTACCACCAAAAGCATCAAATGAAAAAGCTCTGTACATCAAAAGAAACAATTACAAGAATAAAGATATAGCCCACAGAATGGAGGGGAAAGTGCTTGTAAGATGTTCAAGAGATAGTGAATGAATATCCATCACATACTGAATATAAAGAGGTCAATGAATGAAATACCACAAAAACAAATAATCTGGTTCATACATGAGAAAATGAATTGAACAGACAGTTCCTTAGTGATAGAGGAAAAGAAAATCCAAACAACACTGAGATTGCAAAGTCTCACCCCAGTCAGAATGGACACCATCAAGAAAATAAATGCCAACAAATACCTGTGAGGGTGTAGGGTTGGAAGTGGGAGGAGGAATTAGTCCAGTCACTACATGAATCACTATGGAGATTCTTAAGAAACTAAAAATAGGTGGGTACAGGTGGCTCATGCCTGTAATCCTAGCTGCTCAGGAAGCTGAGATCTGAGGATCAAGTTCAAAGCCAGACAGGGCAGAAATGTCTATGAGACTCTTCTCTCCAATTAACCACTAGAAAACTGGAAGTGGCACTGTGGCTCAAGTGGTAGAGCTCTAGCTTTGAGCTGAAGAGCTGAGGGACAGAGTCTAGGCCCAGAGTTCAAGCCCTATGACTGACAAAACAAAACATTTAAAAAATTAAAAATAAAATAGAAATATCATAGAATCCCACTATACCAGTTTTGTCAAATATATAAAGGAATGTAAATCTGTATACAAAAGTGGACCTGCACACATCATATACATATATATGTATCATGTATACACACACACACACACACACACACACACACACACACACACACACACACACACACATACATAAGAATGGTCACATCTTGTTAATTAAAGGATGCACAACTTCTGTAGTTATCATTTTCAAGATGAGAACACGAACCTCTCTCGACTTTTCTACAATGCAGTGCATCATCCCTGATTGTGATTGCCATGAGATCAGTAGATCTCTTGAGTTTGTCCATCCTTTCTAGCTATAGTTTTACATCTTTGGATAGCATACAGCCCACCCCCTACACCACACCAGCCAAGCTGCTGCCTCTCATAGCCACCACACATCTGTCTGCACCTACATAATTAAGGGTTTTAGATTCCACATGCTCATGAGCTCATGCAGTGCTCGTGCTATCTGCCTGGGCTTATGCCATTTTATCTGCTCCTTGTGTTGTCTTGTGTGATGATATTTTATTTTGCCTTGCCCTGGGTGCTCAGACAATTGAACGTGATTTCATAATTCTTTGAATTTTCAAAATTATTGTTGTATGAAGTGTTAAAAAAAAAAACAAGGCAAAAGGATTTGTACTCTGACCCATAAAACAAAAATCAACAACAACAAAACCCCAGTTTGTATTTGTTGTTACATAACTTTTTTTCCTTCACTTTGAAATTACTATCATTATGAATCCCTTATTTCCTGCTCTAAACTTTAGCTTGAGGTTGTGTTTAGGAATAGCACTGGGCAATGAAAATGATTCTCTAAATTTTGCATAACAATGATTTGAAGAAATTGTCCTAAGAACAGAAATTGTTCTAAGAAATTGTTCTAAGAACAGGATCACAATGTCCTTCAGATTCAGAACTGCTAATGCCTATTTTCAAACACAAGTATAGAAAGCCATGCCATGTGGCCAGCAAACACATTGGGTTAAATATTACACTGTACTATACTGGAATTGCCCTGGACTAAAGAGCAGCTGTTTATGCTTATAACTCCAGCTAGCAGAAAGCAGAAATCAAGAGGACTGTAGTTTAAAGTCAGCTTAGGGAAAATAAAATTAGTGAGAACCCATATCACCAAAGAAGCTAGGTGTGATGGCATGTGCCTAGAATCCCAGCTACATGGGTAGGGTAGGTCAAAGGATTGTGTTCCAAGGCCAGACTGGCAAAAGAGAGAAATCATGATCTGACAAAGTTAAATAAACAAAGAGATACTGGGTAAGTGGCTTGCCTGCCTGACAAGGGCAAGAACTTGAGCACCAAACCCAGTAGCAGGATGGAGAAGGAGAAGGAGGAGGGGAAAGGAAGAGAAGAATGAAGGAGAAAGGAGGAAGATAATGAAGAGGAGGAGGTGGAGTAAAGAAGTTGAGGAGAAAGGAGAAAGATGATTAGGACAAAGAGAAGAGGAAGAGGAGGAGGAGGTAGAACGGGGAGGAGAGAACAGAAGACAAAAAGAGAAAGATGAGGAGGAAGAGGAGAACAGAAAAGGATGAAGAGGAGGAGAAGGAGAAAGAGGATGGGGAAGAGAGGAAATGAAAAGAAAAAAGAAGAAAGGAGAAAGATGATGAGAAGTAGGAGAGAAAAGAAGATGAGGAGGAGGAAGATGAGGAGAAAAGGGAAAGGGAGGAAGAAAGAGGAAGAGGAGGAGAAAGGAAAAGATGAAAGAAGAAAGGAGAAAGAGGAAGAGGGAGAAGAAGAATCCTAAGCCCAGAATATTTTCCCCCACTGATCCATTTTCCTTTCTTTATTCCTTTGTGTGCCCTACTTGAAGAAGTGAAGATTCTGGGGAAATGAAAGGTGGTAAACAGACACAATCTCTCTGATAATGGTGAAGGCATATTGACTTTTCTTTACCCTTTCCAGTGTTCTTCAAATATGAAGATATTTGAGGTCTTGTCATCCCAGTTTTCTCAGTAAAAGTGAGTCATTACTGTAATAAAAAAAAAGTGAGGATTATTGTTATTTCTTAAATCTCACTAAGGTGCACGTCCTTGCTTCTATTTGCATTTTCCAGTGAATTTTTATAGCAATTCCTCAAAAGAGACATTTGTCAACGAAAGATCGATACAACATAATGCATTTAAGATGGGTTTTTAGTCAAACAAAACAATGTAAGGACTAAAGAAAAATTGCAGAACATTATAAAAATTTGGGACATCAAAGAAGAGTCTTTCTCAATTTTCTGAATTTAAGAAGCATCGGACTTGGTACATTTTCCTTGTTCTCAGCCAGATTTATTTCTCTTTTGCATTTATGTGCAATATCAAGTGTTTTAATGCCTGTGGATCTGTCATGAATGCCATTAATAACCTGGCTTCCTGTCTTAGCTAAGGTAAGCCACTCACCTAATTTAGGAAATAACTGATTCATGTTTTGAGACAAAGCTCTTTTGTTTAAAGAGCCTTAAGATTAGAATGACTAACAAAAGACATTTGACCCAAATCTCTAAAAGCCCTGGGAATGGATTTTCTCTGTTTAACACATTGGTGCAGTTGAAAGCATTAGAAGAGTAGAGAAATATGCAACCAGGGAAGCCCTTATCTTCCTAGCAGAAGTGCGCAACTGATATGTTCCTTCCAAAAGCTTTTGTTTATATCCCTCAGAGGAGTAGATGAATTGTAGTTAGGTGTTTGGGTCAGTTTTATTAGGAAGTTGACTCAGGTCACAAATCTTTAGGAAGTGTTGAAAGCTGTATCATTTCGGTCATGTAAATCCTGATGCAACAAACACTACACATTTGTTTACTTTGGACAGCTTGTGGGGGAAAAAAAGATATTTTGAATATCAAAAAGAAGGCAGAATGAAAATAATACCAAGAGCCCAGGGAAAGATCCCTCGTTTCGCTTCTTAAAATTTGTCATCCTGAGCTACATTATATATTTCCTTCTTCCCTTCCTCTTCCACTCATCTTTTAGAAGGACTCCAGAAGGAATCCTAAGGTCTGCATTCAAAAGTTCAGGGGTATGATTTACTTGTAAGATAAAGTATACCCTACCTCTAGAGTAAATGCTATCCTTTTTACTGAGAAAGATAAATGAGCATTCATGTGAACAATGTTTAGATACATGGCCCAACTTTGCTGTATTTCTGCCTGATACTTGACAATAAATATGTTCTTATTTTGAAAGATTGGTGGGGTTCCATGGGCGAAGTAAAAAGAGATTTCCAAAAAACAACCCACTTTTTAACTTTGTCAAAGCCTATAAGATTTCCATGGGTATCTTTCACAACCTTGATTAAACATTTATTTATGCATACTAGCTTATTCACAGGAAATTCTTCAGTGAGTTCTTGGTTTGCAGGAACACCAAGAGCCAGGACAGCAAAGTATGATGAAAAATGAGGAGCTCTGACTTCAGCTCAGAACCTAACACCGTGAGTGAGCCACCTGGCTCACCCCAGCCCTGGACTTTGACAGCAAATATTTGACTGGCTCAACTGGTGAGGACCTGAATAGTAAATATTTTACAAGGGGGAACTGGGAACTCCCCTTTGCTCAGTCCTTCCTTTATGTTAAACATATTAGCTGAGATTAACGGAGCACCACATGATCTTTTAGTGGTCCATGTCAATAACTGGAATCCTGAATCCTGCTTCTGTCGTAAATTGGATATGCGTTTCTTTTTAGGGAATCAAGCTCAGATAAATCTAAATATTGGCTAATGAAGCATACAACACTTGAATGAGAAAAATGAGGGAGTCCTAGGTAATATCCAGTGTGGATATATGGATCATTTATTCTCTACTATCAAGAGTATTAATGAACTAATCATATATATATGTATATATATATATTTCTTTATTTTTTTTTATCACATTCTACATGTCTTTTTCTTGTGAATTAATGTGATACATCCTAGGCCACCAATTCTCTGCCCACTCAGATTTTAGAATACGTGGTAAAACTTTGCTCTGAGAGACAATACCTGGTTTCCATTGTGCATCAGATTATGATATATACCAAATAAATAAATAAATGATCAAAATAAATAGAAAGCATGTTTGGGTAGTACTGTAGTTTGTTCCTGGGGGTATCAAGATGAAGAATCCTTCCTCTCCTACAGACCACTCTGAACTCAGTCCATTTCATCGTGTGCAGTGGCGTTTTCTTAAGAATTGTCGCTGCTGCTGTTTTCTGTGGGAGAGGCCTCTGGGTGTTCCTTTCTTCTTCCTTTGGGATCGCACTAATGCATTTTATATGTCCTTTAATCTCAGTTCCTGTTTTGTCAATATTTGAGCTTATCTTAAAATGAAGAACTCCAAAGGAAACTCAAAGAAAGTAAAGTCTCACGCCGGAAGGCAAATAGTTATTTCACTCAACATCTACAATCACAAAGTACTTCTTGGATGAGTTCTTGGTCCAACAGCAAAAAGGGTTAATATGTGTGTGTGTGTGTGTGTGTGTGTGTGTGTGTGTGTATCCCAACTTCCTCACTGTATCATGAACACTTAACAAAAATCTCAAGATCTCTATCTTATGGAGTTAGCATTCCACAACTATACTGTTCAGCTCACCTAGATTCTATATCCTGTAAACCCTAAGACTACTGGTCCCTAAATACACCACTGCCCTGGGAAAGCCATCCTTGAACATGAGGGAGAGATATGATGACTTAATAGATCCACCTCAGTTCATCAATGGATTTATTATTAATAAAAATCACATGAGGGGCTGGAATGTGGCTTAGTGGTAGAGTGCTTGTCTAGCATGCATAAGCCCTGGGTTTGATTCCTCAGTACCACATAAACAAAAACAGCTGGAAATGACACTGTGGTTCAAGTGGTAGAGTGCTAGCCTTGAACAAAAGAAGCTCAGGGTCAGTGCCCAGGCTATGAGTTCAAGCTCCAGTACTGGCAAAAAAAGAAAAGAAAAAGAAAAAGAAAAAAAATCACATGAGTGCAGCACTCAGCACCTTGTCCACAGATCATGCAGTTAAGACTACCTTTTAGATTTGCACCCTGTTAGGGAGACAGGAGTAGAGATTCACATTCTCTCCGTGACTGTAAAATATAACCAGGGATGACAGAAAATGCTTCTGCTGCTCATTCTAGTAACTATTATCTTTATTCTTTTCTATATGCTTCCACCTTCATAAATTCTACAGATCGTGTTTTTAAAAAAAGTGAACCCAACCTTAACCAAAACATTGTATAAAGTCATGCTTTTCTGTTTCCTGAGCTGTGACTTCTTAAATAACAGAAGGGTGGCCAAGGATAGCTGGGGGGGAGGAACCATTTAATGCTTAGCGAAATTTTTACATTCTCTAAGGGCCAGAAAACACACCCAGAGTGATAACCATATATGCAAGTGTATTCTAGTAAGAAGTAGGGAGGATGGAAGTTTTGTGGGTTTCTTAAAAAAAAAAACAATTTCCCTTCATTTTGGATTGTAGAAGGAACAGTAAAGAAATGCAAACCCTTTGGGGGAGCCTACTGGTGGAGAGAGGATTGTTCATATGGGCTGTGTGAAAATTCAGTTGGTGTGCAGATTCCACACTGGGAGGACAGATTCCTCACATTGTCTGGGTCCTTTCCCTCTCCCTCCTTTTCCTTTTATGCTATTGGGTATGTGGCTCCAACCTGCTGAGAAGCAATTAGTGCTGGCGGAATGGTACTCAACACGTATGTGTCAGGGCCATACGTGTGGGGAGCAAAAGAGAACAAAATAAGGAAATAGCCATTGGGAAACTAAATAAAGGAATCTAATAACGGGGGGGGGGGGAGGGGAGAGGGCAATTTTCTCTGGAGGTTACTGATGGAATAACCACTGGGCCACCAAAAGGTCAAGTTCTGAGAGCTTGAATTTTCATGGTCAATAAAAACACCAAAGCTAGTGGTACAGAAGGCATTACTGTCTAGTAGGATTTTCTTCAGCAAAGCAATCATCCATAATTTATACTCTACAAAATGGTGTCCATCCACTTGTGACCAAGGCATCTACTAAAGGTAGCTAAGGCAGATGAGGAAATGCAATTGGGAGTGGAACAGAGAATTATTATCAATTCTAATTAATTGAATAGCTCCATGGGGCCAATGATCACTATTCTGGGTTGCATGGAGCTAGAAGGACCACTTACGGTTTTCCATCTGTTTGGGGAAGCTTTAAGTGGAAATGGTAACAAAGACATGAACCATGAACAGAGAGTTATTTTGTAGATTAGTAGATATTATCCTTGTCTGGCTAATGAAAAGAACATCTGGACTGGGCAGTAGTAGATACCTGTCATCCCAGCCTTTGGAAGGCTGACCTAGGAAGATGATGAGTTTTTGAGGTCAGTCTGAGCTACACAGTGAGACATTTTCTTAAAAAAAATCAATCACACAAAAAATGCATGAGCATTTAGTATATATATGGGTTTCCCCTTGATTCCATCATATGCTTGCATATAAAAATGATCATATGAAGAAAATGATCTTGGATCACCATCAATAGAAGTCACAGCAAGCAAAGTCTTTGGAATATGATGAACTAGAATTTTTCTTCTAGTCTTTTTGTTGTTGTCTTAAATCAGTACTAGGGCTTGAATACAGGGGTTGCGTGTCACCCCTTAGCCTTTTCCCTCACGGCTGATGCTCTATAACTTGAATCACAGCTCCATTTCTGGTTATTGTTTTGTGGTTAATAGGAGATAAGAACCTCATGGTTCTTATGGATTTTTTTCCTGCCTATGGTGGCTTTGAACCAAGGTCCTCAAATCATGGCTCTGTGATTTGGGATATGATCAGCAAGGACACTAAACATTGGTGTGTTTGCTTGTTTTTATTTGTCAAAATGCAATTGACATGTCTTATTGAAATGTCGGATTAAAAGTTACAGTTTACCAAAGCTTACCACAGCATCTCTTTCATTGTTACTCCTCATGTTCAATCATAGGTAATTAGTCCCAGGTTTATTACACATAAATACTAATAGTAAGAAAAATAGCACTAGCAAGACAATAACAATGATGTTAATAAATATAGTTAGTCCTTTGTTTTAACATATCCTGTATGCCTTAGCTAAGTAGTTTTCTCTAACAATAAATCCTCTGAATCCTTAAAACCCAATGGCATGAAGAAGATAAGTATTTCTCTTCCACGTTAATGCTGAGGAGTGCATGATTGAGGGCATAGCTTATTTTCACAGGATCTTCCATTTACTCCATTTTCCCCTTATTATATTCCTTCTCAGTCCTTGAGTGCAGATATTAGTAATTCATAGGCTAATGCTCAAATCTGACCCATGTTCTTCTTTTCACATGTAAAGTTTAACTGGAATAGTCATGTCCAGTCATGTATATATGGTCTATGTCTGTTCAGGTTGTGACAACAGAAGATGTGAATGTTTCAATAACCCTATGGCCTCCTAAATATATGCTATGTGATCTTTTACAGAAAAAAAATAGGGCCAGTGTGTGCCCTGGTAAGCTGTAATCACTTTGCTGGTGCAAAGCTGGATTGATGGTTCTAAAAGGCAGCAGTTTCACAGAGAGAAACAGAGGTCACACACCACTTTCTTCCACTTTATTTCTTTGTTCACTTGGCCAATATTTGCACACCAATTTGTGTCAGTCACAGCTTTAGCTGCTTGGAATACATTCCATTGGTGCAATTGAGTCATAGGGCAACCTGAAGCTACCAGAAGGTATAGGAGCTTAAAGGAGGTTTCTATGTAAGGCTGTATGGACAGTTTCAGTTCACTCTTATTGGCTTTCCACTTTACAACTGTGAATTGTTCCCTGGCAGTGAGATTTGGGTGGTTCGTATAAGAACAGGAAATATTCCCAAATTACCAGTACTTTTCATCATGACAGGATCATATACATAAAAGCCCATACATGGAGACTGGATTTCTCGGTTGATCAACAGTTACCTGGCTTTTGAAGTAATCTCAATTCTGGAAATACATTAATGAAAAAGTTTCATGCTCTCCATGAATTTGCTATTGCCCCCCTAAGAAGTTAGTCATCAAGGTTCATGCTTTTGGATAGGTGTTCACTTCATGTAGTGAGAAACCTTCCTTTATCAAATATGTTTCCTATTGAGTAAGAATTTAGTTTTATATAAGATAAAGTTAAAATTACAAAAGCCTTAAACAAATTTCTTTCTCTTAATTCTAGGTTTCTCCATCCATTTTTCCAGAGGTAAAAGCCAAAATTTCATATTTAGATATTAAGACACATGTGAGTTCTCATAAAGCACTAATGTTTTCGAAACCAAAGACCAGTAATACTGTAAGCGATATTTCTCCATGGAAAGCAAATCATTCCACTAAAATCATAATGTCATATACACGGTAGTTGTGACTATTTTGTAAATAATAGAGACAAAACACTTAACAATAATCTAATTGACAAGTCAAAGTGTGTTTTTATTTGCATGTCAGATCCACAAGAGTATATCTTACATGATCCTCACAAAGCCACATGGTGTAGGTGATTTAGACTCAGGATCTAAGAAATGAATCTGGGAATATGAAAATGAATCTAATTCTAACTTTAAGGGAAAAAAATAACAATAATGAGAGTTGTGGAGAGAAAATTATGTGCATGTTTTCGATGTAGAGATGAATGGGAGCTAAAGTTTGAATAGGTGTTTACAAGAGTAAAATAGGATGGAAGAGAATGAGAAAGGGCAGCACTGTGAGGGAAGGGAAGTGCTGGTTTAATGTCCAGACGCCTGGTCATAATGAGTCAGGATATGTGGAAATAGGACAGGGGAAGGTTGTGTAATAAATTCCCTGTGTGATACCGATCAATAGTTACGGTGAAAGAGTGTAATCTGAGAAGTCATTCTCAAGGTCTGGATATGTAGCTCAGCGGTATAGTGCTTGCCAAGAATGAAGAAGGGCCAGAGTTTTACTCTTCTCACTGCAAAAAGCCAAAAAAAACAAAAAAGCATGAAGCAAAAAAGATCATTACACAGAAACTAGAGGTTGTAATGGAAAAGAGAAAGGGTTGTGAAGGTTTCTTCATTAACAAATACAACTCATGATGAATCAGACACCATGCTCTGTGCTGGGTTCTGGAACAACAGTGGAAGTCATTTCCACTCACTGAGTTTCTCTCTCTCTCCCTCTCTCTCTCTCTCTCTCTCTCTCTCTCTCTCTCTCTCTCTCTCTCTCTCTCTCTCTCTCCCTCTTTTTGCTTGGTGGTGGGGCCTGAACTCTGGGCCTGGGCACTGTCCCTCAGCTCTTCAGCTCAAGACGAGCACTCTACCACTTGAGCCACAGTGCCACTTCTGGCTTTTTTCTGCTTATGTGATGCTGAGGAATCGAACCCAGGGCCTCATGCATGCAAGGCAAACACTTTACCACTGACCCACCTTCCCAGCCCCTCACTGAGTTTCTACTCAAGGGAAACAATTCCAAACAAGACAGCACTAGACAACACACTGGATAAACACCAAAGAGAAGAAAGTTGGGTTTTCTATTGCTCTAAGGTTTCTAATACGGAATATTAGAACACAAATGTGACTTTTAAGTGGAGAAACGAGAAAATGAGATGACTGTGACAAAATGTTCCATTTGGTTTAGGCAAGAGTGGGTTTCATTCAACCTTGTTAAATCTGGGATTTGGGGGTTCATTTTTCTCTGCTGATTAAATATGAAAGGCTGTCTAACTTTCCCTCACTGTGTATGAGGGACTGTTAAATTTAGGATCATATCTGTGTAAAAGCGAGAAGAACACTTCAGGCTTCATTGTGATATAGGGCTGAAGAGGACTTGAATTTTGTGGAAATATGGGCATAAACATCGAAAGCTAGACCTTGGGAAGGAAAGACATTTTCAGCTTTGCAATTCCAGCGTAAGAACTGAGACGAAGAAATGCGATCCCATTGAGTGCAGACAGAGGAATGAGGGAGCAATAAGAGCAGAAATAGGAGAGAACACAGTTGGAAACCAAGGAAGAATGTCAAGGGTGAAATTGAGGTTAAGGGGTCACAAGGCACAAGGACTGGAGACCACCATTAAAATGAATCACACCTAACCCTTTGGAGAGCAGATGTGGGAAAATGATGAGGAATGAGAGGCTTTTGGAGAATTGAGAGTAACTAGGCAGCAAACACTTAAGGTTGGCTGATGTAGGTCACCAATGCAGAATAAAAAATACATAAAGGAGTTCAAAGAAAATGAAGGCTCAAGCTAAGAGGATGTATATAGAAGACACACGAAATACTGAAAATAGACGAAGAAGTAGAGGCAGTAATTTCAATGTATAGGAGAAGAGTATACAGTTTTATAAACAAGGGAGAGATGGTCTCATGGCCATTTTAGTAACTAGATTTTTAAACAAACAAACAAACATGCGGCCTTCAAGTCTTTCCATTCTAAAACAGTTCACTTATATTTATTTCAAAGCTACGGGGAACACTGTTTACTTGGACTTAATTGAATATGGAAGGAGGCCAGGTTTATAGCATCAGGTACCAGCATGATCTTTCCAAGGGTAAAATTTTCAGGTCCATGGTAGTGTGTGCTTAGCCGTGTCCTTTCCAGGTGTCTGACTGTCCAGCCCCCTCATTATTTTTTCCACCAGGTGGCAATGCCCCCTTACTATTGAGGAGCTTAAATCTCAAAAACAGCAAAGAACCTGGATTTCTGAAAGAACGTTCTGACAACTGACTTTGTGTAAGATGTTGACATTTTTCCTCAAGGTTACCTCCTGGAACACCTTACAGATTTTGAACCAAACAATCTACCCAGTAGTATTAGAAATTCAAGGGATGGTGTCTGAGGACTGGGCATAAAAGCATCACTTAATACAATGAGCTCAAAGTGAGGGGTTATTTGTGGTTTTATTCTTTAGCTTAAATGATTTTTTTACATTGACTTCAATATATATAAAATGTGAAAATTGGAGATAATTGAGTCCATGAGAGAAACCCTGAGAAACATGGTTAGACGAAATATTTGACTATGAAAGTCAATAAGAAAAATTAGGGACTAATACATATTCTTAAGGTCATAATCCATATATCTGAAGAAACTGGTAACATTATTCGTGAGCCCAGTTCCTCAGAAATTGTTCAAAGAAGGTAAGATTCTGTGAAATGTTTAGAAATATTTTAAAAATGTGATTTGAGGATAAAATAAGTTAGGGTGTCTTCATACTATAATCCAGCTGTCAAATCTAGTTCATGAAATGTTTCTATAAAGTTTTATTAGAACAGCCCAAGACATGTATTTGCATATTGTCAATGGCTGTTCCTATGAGGTATTTGATATTTGCTATAGACCATATGCCCCACACATTCTAGACACCTTACTAGGTACTTTCTTTTTTTGTTTTGGGGTGTTTTTTATGGTGGAATTTTTTGGTTGATTTTTTGCATTAAAATTTGTTGAAGCTGGGTGCCAGTGGCATGGTTTATACCTGTAATCCTAGCCACTTAGGAGGCTGAGATCTGAGGATTGTCATTCAATGCCAGCCTGGGCAAGAACGTCAATGAGATTCTTATCTCCAATTAACCACCAGAAAACCAGAATTGGTGCCGTGGCTCAAAGTGGAAGAGCGCTCACCTTGAGTGGAAAAGCTCAGGGACAGTGCACAGACCCTGAGTTCAAGCTCACTGACTGAAAAAAACAAATTAATTAATTAAAATGTGCTGATTCTTAGAGTTACGTTTAAAAGCACAAGTTTTGGAACCAGATAAATATATCCCTTAGTTCTTCCCTGGTATTAACAGCAGCTGATCTTGAGTGTTAAGGATTTATAAAAGTTCTGCTTTTGAAACACTTCATAGATGTACCAGTACCCCACAATCATGTCACCCATTCTTATCTCTCTTGCTAATCTTAACAATGAAATTATGTCTTGATTCTCACCAGCCCTTTGACACCAAACCCACATCACTTGTCATTTAGATAAAAACAAGGACGGAGAGCAACTGTATCTTTCTGTCATGATGAGTCTTCTTTCTCCAAATAATTCCTCTTGTGTTTCTTTCCCTTTTGATAGTGTGAATTCCTAAAGATGATCTTTAGTGGTTCCTACACATACAGCCTGGTTGTGGCTATGGAGTCCTGATACATTTTTTATAGTTACTGATCAAGGGCCATATACCTGAATATCACAAAATGCTGTGGAAAGAAGGAAGGTGGGAAGGATAGGGGGCAAGTGTGTGGAAGCCCTTCCCCCGCTCCCCCCAAGAGCTTTTGCCTCTGGAGAGCTAAGGTCCACACAACACAGAAAGATGATTTGGATGTTTCTTGTTCTAGTTTCCAATGAACCTAGTGCTTGGCTGCCAGTATAGGCATTTGGCAAACACCTATAGGAGAAGTGTCTAAAATGTGAAGTGTGAGTTGCTGGAAATAGGAATTCTGTCAAAATAAGGGAATTAAGTTCATTAAAGGTGTGGTATCTTAATTTACTGTTCTGTTCCTAATGATCCGGGCTGGCACAGAACACTCGGCCAGCCCAGACCCACTCTAACTTGGCAGAGTTAATGACCCCAACCAACCCAGCTTCTTGGCTTTCTCTTCAGGTTAAATGTGCTTCAATTAGTAGAATTAGGGTTTGGATTTGAGACCATTCTTGTCTTCTAGCAGAAGGACAAAGAGGAAAAAAATATAACCACTCAACTCAGCTCTGGGTGTGTGTAGTGGGCTTTTCCAGGTGAGAAAAATACCTCAGTAGTCCCAACATCTTTGGGAACTTCATAAATGATGAGAACTTATACCTAAACCCTGACAACCATTGCCTGCATTCAGGACTGTGTTTAGACGCCTGTCTCCTGCTAGGAAAGTAAGCAGATCTCTCGTAGGAAAGTGCCAGATGCTCCCGGGATCACTGTAACCACATTGGCATAGCATGGGAGAGGCATGCTATAGTACAAAACTGGGACCACCCCCAGACACACAGACCACCAAAACTGAATGAGGTTTGTGTGGGCATATAGAAACATGTCAAAACACAGTGAATTGTGTGCCTCACACCTGGAATCCTAGCTACTTGGGAAGCTGACAATAGAAGGCTCATGATTTGAGTCCAGCCTGGGAGAGAAAAGTTTATGGGACTTCTTCTGAATCCATTCCTGGGCCCAGTTGTACATGTCTGACATAATAAGACCCTATGCTAAAAGTAATCAATGAGCCAGGCACAGTGGCTCACACCTGTTATCCAAGGTATTCAGGAGACTGAGACCTGAGGACTTCAGTTTGAAGCCAGCTTGGCCAGGAAAGTCTGTGAGACTCATCTCCAATTAAGCACCAACCTCACCCTCCGCCCCAAGAAGTAGAGCTGTAGCTCAAGTGGTAGGGAACTTGCCTTGAGCAAAAAAAGCTCAGGGACAAGGTCCAGGAGCTGAGTTGAAGCCACAGTAACACACACACACACACACACACACACACACACACACACACACACACACTAACCAGTGAAAACCATGGATGAAAGCCCAGCTCCACAGTATTACACCAGCCTAGCTCTCACAAAGCCCGGAGTTCAAATTCCTGTGTTGCCCTTCATTAAAAAAAAAAAGAAAGAACAAGAAGAATGGAGATTTAGCTACTTTCTATAAGAACCAAGGATATTTTTGTAATAAAAGAAGAAATTCTGAATGTTTCGAAGGATATCTGAATTCATTGGCAAGAGATTTAGTGCTGTACTGAATTTCTAAGGTGAAGCCTAAAAGTGACTATCCTTGTCCACACATAACTTAACCTCCTGGGGCAGGACATAGACTACTTCACCAATAGTTATAATCTCAGTGAAATAATGTCCAGCAGAAAGCATGGGCATGTGGTAGATGCACAGAGGAAGGAGTTAAGGAAATGTAGTAAGGCTTCACCAAATGATGACAGAGACCTGTGACTACTCAGGAAATGCAAGCAGTAGCAGATGGTGTCCTTGCTTCTTTCACTCCCTATTAACCACCCAGAAGATTACTGAAGAGTAGTTGTATAAATGATGGTAGGTGTCCATGGAAAGTCTCTCCCTGTCATATTGTACTACTACTGTTGAATTCCCTTCAAACTGGGATGCAACAAGATGAAGTTTATATAAGAACATTTGTGTAAAACACCACATTTATGTTGGGTGGTTTCTACTTTCTGTTAGTCATCAACAGACAAATGGAAACATATGTAAATCAGTCATCTTTATAGTTACACCAACATTGCTGACATCTGTCTATTAAAAGCAAAAGAGCTTGGGAAGAGACCATCATACTTGGAAAGAAAAGGATGCAATTGGCTGAACTTTCTAAGTATTTTTTTATTGTTTGTTTCTTTTTGTTTTTTTTTTTTGATGGTGGTGTTTTATTTGGGTGGTTCTGGAGTTTGAGCTCAGAGCCTTATATTTGCTACATACACATTTTATTACTGAGCTATGCCTCTAGACTTGTGGGTGTGTGTATGCATTCACATGTACATGCTTGACATTTTTGAAATAGTGTCCCCTTTCTATCCTAAGTGCATGCCTGAGCTTCAACTCCTATTTCAGGTTTCCAATAATCATAGCTAGGCTACAGGTGCATGCCAACATGCCCCGTTCTCAATTGAGACTTTTCTGCTATGGCTGGTCTCAAACCACGATCCTCCCAACATCAGTCTCCCAAACAGCTGGTATTACACACAGGGTCACCAGTACATGGCTTGCTCTTCTATGTTTTCTCATAAAAATCCTTGCTATCAAGTTAATTTTGATACTAAAAGTAACTGGTGGTCACTTTGGAATGTCTAAATAACACTGTGGACTTAATAGTCCCTAATCATTCTTAGGTCTGAATCATTAGACCAGCAAAGATGTGGGTTATTTTTGTTGTTGTTTTTGTTCTTGTTGTTGTTTTCAGATAGCCCACTTAATAAGTAGTTGTAAGGACCTCGAATGCTCTATGCTTGGGGCACTTGGTACAGGAGAGGCAGAGTTAGGAGGAAGACAGACTTTAACCCTTTCCATTGTCATCTAAGAAAACATAAAATCCAACCAGAATGTTGAAGAGGAAGAAAATTACCATTGCACAGAAAGTGAGAGGGTGCTAAAGGCTAGGAAAGAGGGAGAGCAAGGACACCAATTCATAGACAATTGATTGAGATTCTGGCAGGCAGAATTGGCCATGACCATTGCTGGCACTTAGGCCATGGCTTTAGCAAATGGTTCAAACCAACTTAATTGCTCTTGAAGAAGGAAACTGTAACAAAGAAGAATGAATGTAGGAAATAACCTCCAGGAAGGTCTAATTATAAAATAGAAGGAGAGCAGCCACAGAGGATCATCGGTTTATGTAAAAATAATGGGAAGAACTCACGCCTGTCGTCCTAGCTACTCAGGAGGCTGAGATCTGAGGATTGTGGTTCAAATCCAACCCTGGAAGGAAAGTCCAGGAGACTCTTATCTCCAATTAACCACCAGAAAACCAGAAGTGGCGCTGTGGCTCAAGTGATAGAGCATTTGTCTTGAGCTGAAGAGCTCAGGGACAGTGCCCAGGCCCAGAGTTTAAGCCCCATGACTGACAAAAATAAATAAATAAAGAAAGAACAAAAAGGAAATATTAAATATCTACCATATAAAAGTTTTCAGGAAGGACCCACATTCTCCGAGCTCTGATCAATTTTCCATTCCGTTCTCCTCCTCCAGGATTTCTCTCTTGACTCTGATTTTTGCTGGGTACAGCAGAAGATGTTTACTATTTCTATTTTTGGTGGGGCTGCTACATTTTCTCTGATAATATTTGTGGAGAAATTGCACAGAGGGGAAAAATTGTTATTCAAATATAAAAGCTATTTTTCCTTATGTTTGCTAGTGCATGCTTGTGGTTCTATAAGGAGAGCGTGGTTCCCTTTTCCAACTTTACATAGTGTGGGAGATCAGGCTTTGCAGAAATGGGAGTGCCATGAAAAAAAAACTCACAAGATGATAACTTATACAAGACTCTAGGCATTCACACACAGCAAGGCCAAAAGAGGATACTCTTACGGAAGGAATGAAAAGGTTCAGTGTCTCTCTGCCTCTGCTCATATAAAATATGTGTTGAAATGAACTCCAGAAAATGGAAAGAGTTTATTTCCCTTTTATTTTTGTCTTTTTTGTTACTTTCTCTGTCTTTAGAGGGGATCGTGGGGGGGGGGGGGGTGTGCAGAAATGGAGGGACAGAGTATGAACAAATGCAGCAGTGGTATTCAGTAGAAATTATGTTGAAAATGAACTAAACAACTTGTGGATGAAGATGGGAGGGAGAAATTGTAAGACAGCAAAGAAAGGGGCAGCATTGTCCAAAAAGAAGCATACTCCTTACCTGACTTATGAAACGGGAACCCTCTGTATCTCACCTTTATAATAACAATAAAACATTTTAATTAAAAACACAGAGTGATGTCTAGAAATCATCTTCCACAATCTGCCAAGGAAGAGAAGTAGCAGAATCACTGGCAAACCTAGAACTGATATATAATCTAGGCATCGTATAGTCTGGTGATTTGGACAGAGAAAATGTACCTGTCACACATATTGATGAGAAAAATCTCTCTCACACACACGCAAACACATCACCACCACCACCACCACCACCATCATCATCATCCTATTTAATAATCCAGGTATGACTTTAAGATTTCTTTTTACTTAAGATTTATGCTATCACGTTTATAATAGTGAAGAGAATTACTCTTTTGGTTTCGTTGATTTTTTTTTAGTTTTTTCTCTCTAGATGTTATTACCAGACAAGCCTTATGGAAGTAATTGGAGATAATAATACTTTGCAAATAACAATACAGGGTTTGTCTTTTCTCATTACTATTTGGACACAGTGAAAGTCCAAATATTTTACCCAATTTACTCACGAAACCTCTTAAATGTTCAACGTGTGAGAAATTATTGGATATTCTTATCTTACAGGTCATAAAATAATTGTATTTAAATTGAATATTTGCCAGAGCCTCTCCTAGGAACTTAAATATACGAACCATCTCTTTATGAAGTCCCCGTGTACAAGTTGTCCTTATTATCCGTACAGACTGGAGAGTAATGGTTAGACAACTATGCCAGGTATCTGGCTCACTTGTGCAGGGGACCACATCAGAACCAGTCTCCTTGATCTTATACAATTCAAGACAGGAGGATCATGACATAGAATTAGATCAGAGCCGGGCACTGGTAGCTCACGCCTGTCATCTTAGCTACTCAGGAAACTGAGTTCTGAGGATCGCGGTTCAAAGCCAACCCAGGCAGGAAAGTCTAAGAGACTCATCTCCAATAAACTACTCAGAAAACTGGAAGTGGCTCTGTGGCTCAAGAGGTACAGTGCTCGCCTTAAGCTGAAGAACTGAGGGACAGCACCCAGGCCCAGTGGCCAAGCCCCACAACTGACAAAAGAAAAGAAAAGAATTAGGTCCATGTGTACTTCACAGTGTCACCGTGGCTTGTGATACTCTTCTTCCTCTCTCTCTCTCTCTCTCTCTCTCTCTCTCTCTCTCTCTCCCTCTCTCTCTATCTCCTTAGGGCAAGAATAACACATATAAAAGAAAATAAGCAGAAAACCTAAGAAAAAATTTCCATCTACATGGGCCCAGCTCAGTCATTAAAGATTTCACCATCCCGAGACCATGTTTGTTTGTTTGTTTTTTAACTGCACTAGGTTGCCATGATTTTTAAGGTTACTATTATTTTCATACCGATATATTAACGCTTTTTTATATTGTATTTGTTAGGGTTTGGCTGAAAAGTTCCCCACGAAAGACTCATTTGTTGGAGGCTTAGACCTAATTTGATGGTGCTACTCAGAAGTCACTGGTCATAAAAATGCTGCTTCATCTAGGTATCAATCCATTGATGAGTTCATAACTGGATAGCTATTGTGACGTGGGCTCTGTTGAAGGACTTTGCTGGGGCTGTCCCTCGGATGGGGCATATCTTGTCGCTGGCCTCTCTCTTCTCCTCCCCTCCCCTTCTCTTCCCTCCCCCCATCTCCTTTTCTACCTGAAGTCTAAGCTTACCTCCATCTCATAAGAGTGAGACTGTGGGACCAGCAAATGAAACCTCGGAAGTATGAGTCAAAATATACCTTTCCTCCCTTGAAGTTACTGAGGTCGGGTGTTTCGACAGTGATAGGAATCTGACCAATGCGGTATTGTCAACTTTTTCATTTATCAACATATCCCCACATGTGCTCATGAGTAGAAATGTTCTTCTAAACCAGGGCTCAGACAAAGAATGGCAAATATGGCAAATATGCCATTCTTTGTCAATAAAGCTTTATTGCAACCCAGTCATACACACACACACACACACACATTTAGAAAGAGAGAGTCTTTGGTTGCTTCATGATCTGCAGTGGCAGAGCTCAATAACGAGGATACTGCTTGATATCTCTGGACCAGATATCAAACCATTTATTATTTTGCCACCTTCTGAGCTACATGCTATTTTTTTTCTCTTTCTCTTTCTGGAAACATGCTCTCCTATGAAGTCGAGGCTCAAATCATGAGGACGGCAGCTTTCTCAGGGCTGGCATGGCAGGCACATTTACCATGCCAGACTCTATCGCCTGAATTCTCCTAAGAAGTTCTCCCATGAGAGTCACAGAATCCTGTGATAATATTTAAATAAACAGTGATGTGACATACCATTTGATGTTTTCCTGGAGTAACAAACCTGGCCGTCACATTGAGAAAGAAAAACAACGCAAACCAATGACCAAAGCAAGTAGCAATAAACTTACTGCGGAATTCCTCAAAGACCAATATATAGGGTAACCTCATGAATTATCACCCCATTTGTAAGCCAGATTGTAATAATACAATACATAGAGGGCTTTGCATAGAAGACTGAGATCGATAGTTACTTCCTGATGTTCAATCATCCAAACATTAATTTCTCCTTTCAACTAAGACTCCCGCTGCGCTGCGTCCTGACAGTTGAGTTTTCAATGTTCCATTTCACGCCACTTTGGTGTTGTTGTTGTTTATTACCTGAGTTTGACTATTCATCAGGGGCACCCAAAAGAGGAGAGGGAGATACAACTCTGCATCTGTCCATCTTCACAGGGCTGGCAGCCATACATCCTCTTCCACCTCCCAGCTTTTCCCTTGATCCTTGACAACATTTTCTGTACAATATGTTCCCTGCAGAACGCAGGAGTTTTATGTAGTGTGAAAGCCATTAAAGTGAACATTTAGAGACAAAAAAAATCAGCAAAAAGAGAATAGAATATTAAAGAAATAAGGAGTTTCTTTCCAAAGTATTCTCCATGGCAACTCTAAACGGGCCTTTCCACCCCCGTTTGGAAACGCTGCTGGGGCTCCCAGAGGCAGCTTTCGGTGATGGAGGGAAACAGGCCACCCTTATTAGAAATTCTCCAGCTAAAGATGTAACATCATAGCTAAAGTCAGTACAAGACAGGTCGAGCCACAGAAACCAGGAGTTAAGGCAGTCTAGTCGACTCTGAAATTTGATTCAGGTACCAGATTATGAATAGATTTAACTAGGTCGCCAGATGAAAATGTAGATTTTGGCACAGAGTGAATTTCTTTTCGGTGGGGGAGGGGGCCTTTTTCTATATGTGGAGCCCCAGTCCACTCACCGAGGGGTATGAAAAAGAGCTTTTCATATTCTATAACGACTCAGTGTGTGTGGAGGAGAAAGGAAAACAATTTACTCAATAAATACCCCCCCCCCAAAATGACAAAGAAAACAGCCTCTAATTTTTTTTTTTTTTAAGGAATATAAGCATTTAGCCTTTCCTCATTATTTTAGATTGGGGACTCTTTTCTTTTTCAAAATGATATAGAACCAAAACCCAGCAATAAATCAACAAGCGTCTTATTAAATTAAATCACCCACAGCTGGTAAATTAAAATTGCCTGCATCTGGTACATCCCTTTAAACAACAAGAGGCTCAGGTCTCCTCGCAGGAAGGTAACACACGGACAATAAGGTGAGGGACTCCAAGTTTTAATTGTCCTGAGGTTTCTCAGATTTCCTTCTCTTTCCTGGTGAGAGTGGGAGAGTGTGCCACCAACACAGTGACCTTTAATTTCCTTGTATTTCCGTAGCTGTGAGCCCTTAGTGCACTATTATTTCAGGTTTTGTGATAATGAGCAAAGATTAAAACAAATTAAGAATAATGACAGATACAGGAGCCCACTTTACCTACACATGGTAACTTGTTTCTCCTCAATTTGTAAGCCTGCACCATTTGTATTTAAAAGGAGTTTCCAACTGGTTGGTTTTGACCAGGCTGCTTCAATACCTAAACATTAATAACAACACTGAATATTAAAAAAATAGTACATATTAAGGTATCCCAACAGAATCCAGTAAAATACAATTAATTTAAAAATGGATGCACTATTAGAAATACTATAAGATCTTTGATAACTCTCTTTTACCTATCATATGGTGTTTCTGCCTTGAAAAACTAGTTTCAAGTAAATATGCTTTGTGTGTGTGTGTGTGTGTGTGTGTGTGTGTGTGTGTGTAAACCAGAATTAATTTGATCATTTGAACAGGTAAAATGTAAGTTATTTTTGGATGCGATAGGTAGACTATCAGACTGTTTAACCTTGAAGACAATACTCAATGTTCAATGTTCAGAAGTCAGATTCTGGCTCTCCTCTGGGTGGCTGTTTGACTTCCTTGTCTCCTAATCTTTTAAGATTCAGACTAATTATCTGAACAGTGCACTCATAATAATCTGATAAGAATTAAAGACTTGGTAGATATGGTGAGGAAGCTACTCATCCAAAACACCTTCACCAAGGGAACCCAAGACACAGAAGGATCTCTGATAGTTGTAAACAGTTTTTTACAGAAAAGAACTATTGAATAAATAGAACTGGAAGAGATCTGACAAGGTCAGTGAAAGAATATAGAAAGGAAAGTGTTTTTTTTCTGTTTTTGGTTTTGTTTTGGTTTTGGTGGGGGGATGTGTGAGAACAAAATAAATCAACAGAGCTGCTTCAGTATTTAATCTAGGTGCTCTTTAATCCAAGAGTCGGACATGGGAAGTCAATTGTATGGAGACCTGGCTGATATTTACTAAAAAATGAAACCTGCTCATACATGTCTGTCTACATAAATAGAGATATCTAGGCATCTAATATGTTGTGATTGTAGTAAATTAATTATACAATATAAGCAACAAACCAGACTATCAGCACTATATCTTGGTAGTCATTTGGGTTACTTGTATTTGTAGCCGCATAAGTGTTTGAAATAAATGTGAATTGGGATATCATAGCTGTTTTGATGCTGGAATTATCTAGGCATTTCTGGCTTTTCTGAGGAACTTTCCAGACAGTGAAATAAAATATGGTGTCCAAAGTTATGCAGTGACTGGCCGTGACAAACTTATTTTCAAGAGCGATCATTTAGCTTATGCTTAAAATTTTAAGTTCCTTCATGTTCCTATCTATATTATCAGAAATTTCAACAAATGTATTTTCTCTATTGAGATGCAGCAGTGTTTTGTTAATATCTCATCTCTCCAAATGTTTAGCTATAGTTAAATCCCTGTTTCTTTTGGAAATTTTAGGTTGTCCTGGTTAAGAAAGTAATTAGTTAAAGCTGTGAAAGTAAAGGGCATTTTAAAATACTAATTCCAGGTATTGTATGTTAAAATCAAGTTATTACTACATGGGGTATTCGGGAAACAGGGCATGTAGCAGGAAGGGGAGTAAGGGAGAAGGTTAACACATTTTTGTTGTGTAACTTTGGTATGTTATTCTTGGGAGAATACATGCTGAGCCTTTGCCTACATTAAAATGCAGGGAAATTCTATTTTAAAGGAGAAAAAACTGAGCATGAAGACAATTTTATGGATAAGATGGTAGAGAATGATGGACAGAGTGATACTGGTCAGGAAGATTGGGCATATAAAGGGACATGTTAAATTCTAACTCCCTTGTATAACCATTTGAAGTTTAGAAAATTTTACGCAAACAAATTGTAGGTTTCAAATTGTGGGAGAGTTATAAATATTGGTCAGAATAGATGTCTCTTGGTAGATGGAATAAGTATGCTAGCCAAACAAAATTTTCTCAGGAATCATAATTCTGTTGTGCGTGCGTGTGTGTGTGTGTGTGTGTGTGTGTGTGTGTGTGTGTGTGTGTGTGTGTCTATGCATGTCTGTGTTTAAAAGAATACTCCTATCCAAAAAAGAAAGAAAGAAAGAAAGAAGGAAGGAAGGAAGGAAGGAAGGAAGGAAGGAAGGAAGGAAGGAAGGAAGGAAAGAAAGAAAGAAAGAAAGAAAGAAAGAAAGAAAGAAAGAAAGAAAGAAAGAAAGAAAGAAAGAAAGAAAGAAAGAGGAAAGAAAGGGGAAGAAAGGAAGGAAGGAAGGAAGAAAGGAAGGAAGGAAGGAAGGAAGGAAGGATGGAAGGAAGGAAGGAAGGAAGGAGATAGGAAGGGTCTAAGAAGGATGCTTGGCTTAAGATCCAATAAATAGTAAGTCGTATTTCAAGTCCTGATATTAGGATATTATTAGGATAAACTTGTAGTATAAGATTTTTTTTTGTAATAGAGGCTAGTATTCCAAGAGGGCCACAGAGCTTCTTATACAATTAGTCATAAGGAAACAGGGCCTGCAATTTTAAAAGGGGTATGTATGTTTAACACTGAACATTGACCAGTATTAGGATGATAAATAATGACAATGTTGAACCTGTTTCCTAACTTTAGGTGGCCTGGGAGGAAGGAGATGGTGATAGCATTTCAATTGCCATATAACCTTCTAAATGTGGACTTCTATTTTAAATTTTCACATCTTACAGAGACTGTGTTGCTTTGTACACTTCCTACATTTCCTGAACCTTAAGGAAGTACAACAGACTTGTCTTCCCTTCTAAGCAGAAGAGATGCATTGGGACTGACCATATTATGTAACTACTGACCTGAGGAGCTTCTATCTTTCTTTTCCTCATGTGCAAAAACATAAAGCAATGCCAAGCAAGCTCTATGTACTCTATGTACTCTATGCACAGTACTGCCATGCACAAATATTGGCTGTCTTCATTAAAAATTTCATTTCATTTCCCCATTCTCCAACTTTCTGGCAGCAAGAGGACACAAGTGTGAATCTTGCTGACTTCCCTTAATTCAGCCAATAATGAAAGATCTCCATAAAATGCCTGAGTTCAGATAACATCTCATGTGAAGGTCATTGAATGGCTTTCATTTTTCTTCCTGTGGGGAATATGTTTATAAGGAGGAGGCAAAAACTTTTATATGAGTGGACTTCATCCTGGATAGAACTCAACACATCCTGTAGAATGAAAAGATGCTTTTGCACAACTGCTTAAGGGTGGTATGTTTCCCCCATTGATATTTTTAAATACCACAAGTCTATAGAATGCATGTGTACCATTAGAAAAACAAACACAAAACCTCTAGAGGTATATTTTGATTATAGATACTGTTTTTATGTGGCTAAATTTTGCTCTGCCTCTGTTCAGGTATGTGACCTAGGAAGTAATAAACAGTAGATGTTTATAAAGTAAAAATGCAATAAAGAAGGAAGTGTAAATGAATATCTGGACGTATGCATATGTTCTGTCTCTTTGTGGAGACATACTGCCATGAAAAGCACTTGGGCATTGAGGGTATTTCATTAGCAGAGAAAATACACATGTCTTCTCTCCTTGATTTCACATGCAACATCACTGAGATTTTAGTCCAACATATTGCCACTTAATGGGCACCGTGTTAGAAGGATCAACAGTTTAAAAGATAATTTCAATTTGAGACAATTTCCCTTGCTGTAATAAGTATTCACTGATTAACAATGAATGAAACAAATAGCCAACCCTGAAATAAAAAGGGTACAAAGGTTTTTTCCCCTTTTTTTAACTTATCTCATAATTTTCCAGTATTTTATAACAGATAAACATAAACCTAATGAAAGAAAGTGATATCGCCGTGTGTCCCCTTTTGGTATGCTGAGTGAAGATACTGGATATTAAAGTGTAGTAGATACCCTGTAAACTAAGACTCCAGAACATTTGTGTAGCTAAGGTATGGATTCAATATGGTGTATATTGCAGATGAGTGAGGGCATAGTTAACCTCTGTGTATATGTATTTTTCTACACACAAGCACAACTGCGCGCGCGCACACACACACACACACACACACACACACACAGAAAGAAACATACACACAGTGTCATTTTCCTTCCTTATAATGAAGACAAGAGAACTCCAAGTAATGAACCTGAATGAGATGTGGGAAAACCATGAAAGGGGTCAAGATGCATTGTAACCACAAACTGACATGTTGAATTAAAACCCTCTCATGTGACACATAAAGACAATCAGAAAATAAGGAAGAAACATGATGGTGTTAAAACAAGTCTCAGATGGGTAAATAGTCTATTTGAGTTGCTAAATAGGATAAGAATATTGAAAGCATTGTTTAAAGAAAAATTGTGAATATATTTTATCATGTCCCAGAGTTTATTTGCAAGCATATTTAAGGGAATAAAACCTCATTCCTTATTTTTACAGAAAACTTATAAGAATGTTAATATGTTTCCTTAACAAAATAAGGAATAGATCTAAGAGATCATTTAGACTATAGAATTTGCTCTATAATAAGCACAGTAGAGCTACAAAGATCACCACTAGTGTTAAAACTTGTGGCACACTAAAAAAATGTATTTTAAGAGTCTCCATAAAACATGTAAGGATGTTTACAATATTGTATAATTTATAAAACACACGTCAAAGAAAAAAAACTCAGGATGCTAATTCTTACCTGGACTCCAGATGTGTGAAAAATAAAACACAACATCTTGGTGCAGCTGTAAAGAGTAGGCGTTAGGCACTCTCCTATACAGATAGTGGAAATATACTCTCACACAAACTTTCCAGGGAGAAATGCAGCAATGTCTGCTAAGGGTATGCGTGGCCTTGCCTTTTGACCCAGCAACCCTACTTCTAGGGATCTACCTTGAAGATGCATATTCAATGGTTCAAAGATATTTTTATGAGAAATATTTGTACAATGTCATTAGCAACTCCAAAAGTATTAGTTATGACCTAAATGAACATATTTAAGTAAGCTGTTGAATCAGGTAGGGTACATTCTCACCATGGTGCACTATGTACAATAATAATAATAATAACAAAAACAATAATAATAATGTCAGAGTGTAGAGTGATTAATGTAGAATTAATATAGAGTGATTGTCAGGATATGTGGCTAAGTGAAAAAGTATAAAAATTTATGGTATATGTGAGAGATGAAGAAAAAGGAGATATGTTTATTTCTTTTCATATGTAGAAAAATAAATATAGGAAGGATGCATAGGGAACTAATGGCATTGTTTAAGCAGAGTGGGTGCAAACTATGTTAAAGTGTTGTGGACTGGAGAGAGAACATTGGAGATGACAAGAGCGATGTTTTTCTTTGATCCATTTACTCACTCATTCATTCATAATGTTAAGTAGTTGTACAAAGGGACTTCAATTCCACATGACAGTTTCTGAGTGTGATGCGTCTTGACCAGTGTCATTCCTTCCATCTTTCTCCCTCATCTTTTCCAAACCCAGTTCTCCCCACAAGTTACCTCTCTCCATTCTTATATACGTCTGTTGAGTATTATGACTGTATTTGCCCTCTCTTCCTCTCTCCATTCATCCACCTCTCCTCGCTTTGATCTTGCCACCTTCTGACAAAACATGCCCCAGTTTTCTGGTATTCATTTTCTTCAACAGTAAGTTAGTTGTTCAAAGAAATTATACCCTGTAAATAGAACATTATTCGTCAGTCAATGAGGACTTCTTATGTAAAAAATTTGGCAAGATTATACCCATATCATATATATATATACATACTATATACATATAATATATACACAAAACAATGCACACTTAAAGTTTTGCTTAAATTACATGTAAATTTAAACTAATTAGAAGAAAGTAGTGTGAGTTCATTTCCTTTGGTGCTTTGTTGAATATTTACCTTGAGTATACTATCTCCTGTATTATAATGTGAGGTGACACACTGCTTATCTCTCATTTTTGGGGGGAGATGTCGGGGCTTGAACTCAGGGCCTCTGCTGGCACTCTACTACCTGACCTACACACATGAACTTATACTCATAAACTGATATGGTGAACTGAAACCCCTTTATGCAACTACTTAATTATAATAATAATGTGGTTGATATCGTCATCATCATCATCATCATAGAATCATTATAAAGCAGAATTAGTGTTATAAATATTTTCTTAATGTTCTTGCTGTGATATCTTAGGAACTTACAATAATATCTTAGAGATTGTGAGTGTACAATTGTGTGTCTAATGCACATATGTAAAATGTCTATCATATATGTAACTATATAGGTGTATATAACATGTATAACTATATACGATATATACATATATGATATATGTAGTTATGTGTTGTCTACATATGCATGCATCTACAAAATTAAATAATGAAATTACATGCTGTTCCATATACACCAATATGTTTTATATATATATAGGTATATATATATGTATCATATCGCAGCTGAATATGAGAATCTAGGCATTTCATGAGGCATACCTTTTTTTTAATAATATATCTCTGAGTGTCTGTGGTAGTAATACAACACCAGAATGACTATTTTTCTTTGTGGCAAGTGAAGAGAGCTAAGGGAATGATTTTACAATCCTCACCCCTCAGCACTCGCTGAAGTCCACCATATGAACTGTTTGGAAATCCGTCTATAAACTATAGTTTTCTACTCATCAAACTTTCTCTTCTGGACTGAACCTGCTAGTTATTTTAACGAACTAACCCTTTTCTGTGTTGTCTAACACCACATCATAGAAACAACTACTCAAACCCTTCATCGGTGAAGGAGAAAGAGTCACACTCTGTTTTGAATTTGAATGCCATTCCGTGGTCAGCAATATTTTCGCCACGCTTCTGAAATCCACGGAGATATGATTGTGATCCAGAAAATTATCTCACTTGCTTGGAGGCCAGGGTCTTTCACACTGGCCCTAGGCTTCAGCACGGAGAATGCGCATGCTGATTTAGATATTCATTCATCATCGAGCTAATTTGTTTTCACACAGGAGTGCTGACAGCAAATGAATGTTATTCCAGCAATAGTGACTGCCTAATCCAGACTCTTAGGGCATTAACATTTATGAAGCTGGCAGGTTCGGGTTCAGATATGAACAGTGTAACTTTGCAGTGTAATCACAAATATATCTATATTTAACACACATTATGATGTCCACAGGGTGGGCTAGACTTGGCCAGTGTAACCACGCCCCCTCCACATAGACCCCATTTTGATTTTTAGATATATTGTAGATATATGAAATCCTGGGGTTCAGGAAACCATGTGACAAATATACTGACTTCAATCTTTTTATTAGTTAAAAATGAGAGAATGTTTTCCTCATAATGCATTTATAGTATGAATTGAGTTATGTAATGACAGATAATAGTGACAGTAAACCAAACTAGGAAGATCTTTGTACAAAGACCAAAGGAAATAATTTTAAATCCATTCATGATTGCTATTTCATGATTACAACTATTTTGTGATTCCAATTTTAAATTTTTAGTTGCTTTTGCTTTTGCAAAACATCCCTTCCGTTTTTCTGTTTCTGCTCATCCCTGAAAGAGATTGATTTTCTTTATGTGATTAAAAATGATGTTTAGAGCCGGGCACCGGTAGTTCACACCTGTAATCCTAGCTACTGAGGAGGCTGAGATCTGAGGATTACGGTTCAAAGCCAGCCAGAGCAGAAAAGTCCATGAGACTCTGATCTCCTATAAACCATTAGAAAAAAAACCCTGGAAGTGGCGCTGTGGCTCAAGCGGTAGAGCACTTGTCTTGAGCTGAAGAGCGCAGGGATAGCGCCCAAGCCCAGAGTTCAAGCCCCACAACCGAAAAAAAATGATGTTTACAACAGTAGAATAATTTATGTGAAGATCCCTAACCAATTAGTGGTAAAATAGAGCTTTAATTAGTATTGAAGAATGACAGATTTAGAAGCTGGTCATTGATGAACACAACATATTTGCTTTAGACTTAACTAGAGCTTCTTAATTTTAATAAAGTTATAAACAGAACCTGGTATATCCATAACCTAGAGATCAGAGTTCCCATCCACCTCCCCCCGCTTTCAGGCATACAACATTCACATCCACTTGTCAATGTCTTCTCAAAAACAATACTCTGGGGCTGGGAATATAGCTTAGTGGTAGAGTGCTTGCCTAGCATGCATGAAGCTCTGGGTTTGATTCCTCAATACCTCATAAACAGAGGTGTGGCTCAAGTGGTACAGTGCTAGCCTTGAGCAAAAGAAGCTCAGGAACAGTGCCAGGCTCTGAGTTCAAGCCTCAGGACTGGCAAAAAAGAAAAACAAACAAAAGAACCCAAACCAACAACATTACTCTGGCTAGGCGCTAGTGGCTCACGACTGTAATCCTAGCTATTCAGGAGGCTGAGATCTGAGGCTTGTGGTTACAGGTCAGCCATGACAAAAAAAGTCCCCAAGAGACTCTTCTCTGTAATTAACCACTCAAAAACTGAAAGTGGCATTGTGGCTCAAGTGGCAGAGCAGTAGCCTTGAGTACAAAGAGGGTCAAGGACAGCATCCAGGCCTTAAGTTCAAGCTCCAAAATTGACAAAATAAAACAACCCAAACAACAAAAACCAATATACAATGAAAAAAGAATGGGTGTGAGAATGCAGTCACATGATTCAATGTACATACGTGAAATTGGAACAATGAACACTTGGGATGAGGGAACTGGAGAGAAGGAGGAACATCATGAAAGAAGTGGCCCCAATACTACACGCATAGACTGACTTGTTGAACTGAAACCCCATTGTAATAATAATAATAATGCTCCCGAGGAGATATTGCATTTTTACCTGAACTATATATACCCTTTGTGATTTTTATTTTTACAACAGACAGTATCAGAGAGCACTTGAAATCTTGCTTCTGGATGCAGTTTAACCATTGAGAGAAACAGGGAAGATGCTTCTATTGGAGGGAATGATACACAAACAATATAAGGGGATAGGAAGCTCTTTGGGAAGATATCCATTTACTACTCCTACCACATACACACCCAGATGGCTATTGAAGGAAGCTAAATGGCTCTCTCCCTGCAGTGTTTATGGAGCTATCTACAGTCTTTTACACAGTAGCAGGGCTGCAACTCTCTTGATTTGCTCACTCATTATGTTATTAGAGAAATTCTGAACTTCTTCCATGGGGGACTATTTTTCTGTCTTCACTTTTCCCAGGGTTGGTTCCCAGTGCACCAGGCTATGGCCAGAATGTTGAAAGCATGTCTGCACTTCTGACTTTCCATATGTCTAGTTGCTCAGTTAGCCTCTACACTAAATAAGTGTCTAGGTTTTATGCATGAGAACTAGAAATTAGACGTTTACCATCAATTCACTTGCTCATGGTGGACTGGTCACTCAGACATTAAAAACAAAGAATGTGTCCAACCACTTAAGGATAACAAAATATATTTTTTTTTTAAAAAAAGAACTCACTCAAAAAAATCTATACAAACACAACTTTAAAGTACCTTAATAAAACAACATGGATGGGCTGGGAAGGTGGCTCAGCGGTACAGTGCTTGCCTCACATGCATGAGGCCCTGGGTTCCATTCCTCAGCACTACATAAACAGAAAAAGCTCAAGTGGTGCTATGGCTTAAGTGGTAGAGCACTAACATTGAGCAACAGCAGCTCAGGGACAGTACCCAGGCCCTGAGTTCAAGCTCCTGACTGGCAAAAAACAAACAAACAAACAAACAAACCCAAATGGGCCTATGAGTAAAAGATTAGATTAGTGTGTTCTGAATGGTATAGCCATAGTCACTAAGTCAGACTTGAACAGACAAAGAGCGTAGAAGTTAGATCTAAACTATAAATATATATGAAAGCATATACAGGGTTAAAATCAAACTGACTAAGTCATGGTAGATACAGGAGTTGATCCCAATGGTACAAACTCCTTGAACCCTGTACTCTGTTTTAGGGGGTAACTTACAGAGAGAGAGAGGCAGATGATTGTTGGGAGCAACCGTGGGCAAAATCACTCAGACTTACACATGGGTAAATGGAGGCAGGTTACAAACAAAGAGGTGAGGGTGGTAGAGATGGGGGAGAATGATAGAAGGGGTGATGTTGATCGACATGAATTACACTCAAATGTTGACATCTTGAATTGAAACCTATCTGTACAACGACTTAAAGATAATAAAATGGTAAATCTAACGAAAGAGAACAACTTTTGTAGACAACCAAGCATATATTTTTGTCATGTAAAGCAAAATATAATAGAAGAACCAGTCAGTTTTGAAAAAAAATGCCTCTCTTAATATGATATGCTGAAACTCTACATGGTAAATAAACAGCTCATGGGTTGATATGTCTTAGAAATTCACTAATTTTAAAGGAGATTTTTCATTAAATTAAGCAATTTAATTAGGGAAATATGACATCAGAGCTGTATGCTGTTCCACTTAAGGGCAGGAGAAATGGATACTATTATTTAGAATGAATACTGATGAATTCAAGCCAACAAGTTGCTTAAGAGATATTATTTCAGAGTCTAATGAAAACATTAGTTCATTCTATCTAGGTTTTTACATAAATGCCCTCTTATTTCAGTTCAATTTTTCCCAAAGTTTAGTCTATATGATTGACTAATATTATATTATTATTATTATCCACCAAACTGGTAATGATGACAATTGTAAACATTATTTTTAAGAAGAGATAATTTATTTTTCTTTTTCACTCCCTTCTTTCTTTCTTCTTTCTTATCTCTTCTTTTTCCTTTTTCCTCTCTTCTTCTTCTCTTCTCTTCTGTTGTCTAATTTTCTTTTCATTTTTATTCTCTGCCCCCCCCTGCTTTTTTTTGGTGTGTGATTCTACAGATTAGTCCCAAGCCTCCTATATGCTAGACAAGTTCTGTCTGAACCACACTCCTAGCTCTAATTATTTTCTTAGAGATGATGAAAACCTAAAAACATACTTCATAACATCTTTTCACTTTGTGTCTGCATAAGGTACTATCCGCTTTGAAAGGAAATAGAATGTTCCTGTGTTGTAAACTTAAAAGAGTGGTTTGGAATATATATATATATATATATATATATATATATATGTATGTATATCTATTCCTACATAAGTTTTAACTTTTTCTGCTATATGAGAGAGTATACCCCTAGGTCATTTGATAATAATTACAAAATAGAGACAATTATTATTTTAAGTTCTATGTTAGAAGCTACAATTAGCATCTTATCTGGGAATTTGAGTATTATTATTATTTAATTTACTGTGTAAACATGTAATTCAGTACATTTATATAATTTGTTTAAGCAAATTACTCTTAAGAAAATAAATAGAATATGTGCTTTTCTCTGGAACCAGACAAGAACATCCTCAGGGCAATTTTTGTGTGCTTCCTCTCCCTCCTCAGAGGACTACACAAATCCATCCAGAGATGTAGGGCTCTCCTCACTCAGAATGGACTACAGAGCAGGCTAAAGAACAAGTCCCTGTTTAAAAATGTACAGAAAAGCTGGTGACATTATTCAATGTGAGGGGCACAGAAGAAGTTGACATGACCAAGAATTCTGGTTTTCTGGAGGTTGGAGGTTGAACCCAGGGTCTCCATCCCCTGTAGGCAGTAGGAGACTCTGCTGAGACATTTCTAAGCACTTTTTTTTCTTTTTTCAGTTGTGGGGCTTGAACTCTGGGCCTAAGCACTGTCCCTCAGCTCTTCAGCTCAAGGCTAGCACTCTACCACTTGAGCCACAGTGCCATTTCTGGTTTTCTGGTGATTAATTGGAAATAAGAGTCTTACGGACTTTCCTGTCCGGGCTGGCTTTGAACTGTGACTCTCAGATCTCAGCTTCCTGAGTAGCTAGAATGACAGGCATGAGCCACCAGCACCTGGCTCTAAGCACTTTTAAAAGAGGTTTTGAGCTACCTGTTGGTGGCTCACGCCTGCAATCTTAGCTACCTGCAAGGCTGAGATCTGAGGATTACAGTCCAAAGCCAGCCTAGTCAGGAAAGTCTCTGAGACTTTTATTTCCAATAAACTACCAAAAATGTGTGACACAAGTGGTAGAGCACCAGACTTGAGTGACAAAGCCAAGAGACTGTATCTAGTCCCTGAATTCAACCCCCAGGAATGGTACCAAAACAATATTTTGTGAATACACAGCTTACTGTTGCTCTTCTGCTTGCAGAACAAGTGCTTGATCCCTAGTCCAAATTTTACATTGTAAAGACTTTTATAAACAATGCACAGAGCCTTGTGATTCATTTCTCAACTTAAGCAGCAGTTCTTATTTAATTATGCAGCAAGAGGATTCAATAATACCCTGTCCACAGACTTGATTTCTCAGCAAAGTCATCATTTGTTTTCTGATTATTTTTTTTCCTAAGATAATTGGCTGTTAAATTATGGGACTTTTTTAGGCATAAACTTATTGTGCTTCTATTTTCTAAAAAAAAAGGCCAATATTTTATTTTAAATTATTTTAATATAACTATTCTATAATGTTTTATAATAATCTATTTTATCAATTTTCATATAACTCTTTTAATCCACTTCAACTTTATTTAGATGAGAATAACTATATATATTACATATGATTTGTAAACAAAGTTATGATTAAAATTTTAACATATTCTGTTAACATAGAAATATAAAAGCTAATAAAAGGAAACATTTAATTTCAAATCTGTGCATTACCTTGTGAGTATATGATATTTGTATGTGATTTATGATTTATTTATTTATTTTTATTGGTGGTGGTTGTGGGGCTTGAACTCAGGCTCTTACACTTTAACACAGCACCACTTCCAGTTTTCTGGTGGTTAATTGGAGATAAGAATCTCATGGCTTTGAGCCATGACCCTCAGATCTCAGCCTCCTGAGTAGCTAGGATTATAGGCATTAGCCACAGTGACTAGCTTAATTTTTATTAATAACATCTTATAGTTAAGAAAGTGGCATAATGGTTAAGTATAGTATATTGATCAGATGCTATATGTAAATGTATATGTACTTAATGATCGAATTATAATTCTTGAAACTACAGCTATAAATAAAAAACCTAAAGGAAATCTCCACATTTTGGTAGAGAAATTTTACAGATTACTCAGGGTGGACCATTTGATAGGACAGGAACCACTTTACTACACAGCTTATGCAGATATACCAATAAGTGCAATTCAACTACCTATTTGAAAACTACACCATTTATTTGAAAAATACAATAATGTGTCCCTTTCTAGAAATGTTAGACCATTGTCTTAAATTTATTATGTGCATGAATTAGAGCTCTTCATGTTCCTGAAGATAATCTTCCTGGTTGCTATTTTTATTTTCAAAACTTAAGCAACTCACAGAATGAGTAGGATAAAAATAACCAGAAAGATACAGAAGGCCATTCTCTCACAGTACACACAGCCCTCCGACATACTTACAACCAAAGTGAATGTTTACTAGTTGCCAATCAAGAATGATAATGTTAATCCAAGCAGGAACAGAGAAAACGTTTTCTTGTGATTTATTCCCCATTCAGAGAGAGAGAGAGAGAGAGAGAGAGAGAGAGAACATCGTTCATACTCTTGTGGCATTTTGAACCTAATTTCCAGTCCACAGGGATTCTGATGTATAATCAAACTTTGAATACTTATGCCAATCAAACTTGGGAAGTTTGGGGAGACTTTCCTTCTTATGCTTGACATCACTGGGGAATAAGGAATAAGAACAGGTAGGCTACTAAGGTCAAAGGTCTTCATGATGATTCCCCTCAAAGACCGCAAATGCCAGAGAGAATATGCATGATTATTTGGGGACCCTAATTAAATGGCATTTCAAGGGTTTATTGCAGCTACCATCTGATGTTTACAAAGAAGCTAGATTCGGTTTCTACCTGTTTCCACAGGAACCTATTGCTCACACTGTCCCCCAGCAAGGATGTAAGTTGAAGGTAGACAATCCTTTTTAGCAAGGTGATTAATTGCATGGAGCTAGGGTTGAGTGAAGGAAATTAAAGTTCAGACTCACTTAGGAGAAAGGTCAAAATGAGAACCAGAGGGGGAGAGCGCCAGAGACACATGTGTTGGATTCTGGGTTATAAAAATGTTAAGGCATGTATACAAGCACAGGCCACCGTGGACTGTGCCAGGTTTATGAGTCACTGAAGCTTGGCCAGCAGAAGACTCCATCTCTGAGAAGTTTATGAGAGGCTTAATGAGGACAGACAAACTTCTTCCCATTAGCACTGTGCATTCTTCTCAGCAAGTATGGTGAGGTGTGGTAATTTATCCATGAAATGAAATTTATCCATGTCATGAAACGAAACAGAAAGGGGAAAACTAAGAGTCATTCTTGGAAGGGTAGAAGGGCATTTAAACCTACCATTGTTTGTTTCCCCAATTTGACTTGGTTAGATTTCTGAAGATCTAAAATTTTCACTTATTGGTTATAAAAAGAGTTCCATAGAGGGCCAATTTCAACTCTTCTTCTGCATGTGACCAATTAGTCATTTATACAAAGATAGCATGTGCTGTATTTTATATATATATATATATATATATATATATATATATATATATATATGAAACAGTTTCTGAAAATTTTCTTCCTAGGATACACAGCAAAGTAAACATTTAAAAAATCAGAATCTAGACACAATATTGGTGATGTTTTCTTTCTACATTTGACTCACTCCCTTTTTTTCTCCCTGTCTACCTTAGCTTTTTCCTCTTTCCTTCCTTCCTCTCCTTTTCTCATCTTTTCCTCTCTCTCTTGCTCTTTCTCCCTCCCTCTCCCCCTGTCTCTTCTGTTTTACTCCTTTTAAAAGAAGAGCTTTTTTTTAAAAAAAGGGTAACTCCCTAAAATCAAATTTCAGATCTGAATAAAGGAAGCTTATATCTGTCTTCAGACTTTTTACCCCCAGAAAAATTGATTTATTTTACACAACAAAATAAAAATAAGGACATGACATAGTTTTTTGTTGTTGTTGTTCGAACCCCATCAATAAGACTACTTGACTTTTGAGACAAGCTGAGGAGTGAAGAGCAAGGATTCGTTGGCGGGTTTTACTTCTGCAGGGGCTGACCTCCTGTGACTAATTGTCAGCAGCATTAGGAAACTCTAAACTCTTTCCATGGACTTTTAGTTAGGCTCAGACTTTGGCCGAAAATGTTGGAAGCCAACTTTTCTGCCCTTTCTTATCCTTTTCTTTTGGTTATTTTCTCCCCATCTATTGTCTGACATCTAGGAGTTCACATGGAAACATTTTATGGTTTTCATTGCAGGCTGAAGTCAACTTATTTTTTTTTCCCTAACCCCTAAGATGTCACCCATCCCATTATTTAAAAAAAGAGAAGAAAAAGGAAAAGAAAAGCAATCCAGCTTTTCCTTGTGAATAGTTACTTGAGGTACGAATCAAATCAGAAGATTGGCTGCTAGTATGTGAAGCCAAAGGTAGGAGAGGTGCCAAGGAAACTGACACATGGAAAGCTATCATGGCCCGGGTTCCATTCCACCAAGTGATTTAAGATACCGTGTTCTCTGCTCTGATGATAGAGCATCTCAGCCTGTGAGGCTTTAAAAAACAGTACTGGGTTTCCTCAATAGAGAGGAACTAACCCACATTAAATATCTCACTGATGTGCATAACAGCCAACTATATCGAATGACACAACTCAACAAAGGTTCTTGCTAGGGAGACACTGAATGCTTGGTTGAGCCGACTTCAGAGTTTCATGCTGTCTTTTGTTCATTACTGGGTGCCCCCAGGATTGCCAACACGGGTTGCAAAACCATCCATTTAATGGTATAAATGAAATTATGTTCTACAAACTAGGTTTTCAGCCTGGTAACATGATGCGTACAGTACGGCTCATGCAGAGGAGACACGGACAAAGATTTAAACAGCAGCTTCCCATATTTTCAGAGCAGAACAAAATGGCAATGTACAATCAATGGTATATTATGTGTTTGATGTCAACCAGTGATAAAAAGATTATTTTCTAACCAGATTTCTGCCGTATACAAATGTTTTTTATGGAAAACTTTGAGCAGTACTGGTGATGATTAAAAGAGCTAATAGAGACCAAATTAGAAAGTATTTCTTTTTTTTTTCTTTTCCTCTCTTTGCACAACTGTATGTTAGACAGTTACAAGAGATAATGCCAACAAATCTCTCTTCAAAGCCCTAACTTTTAGATTTTATGGCTTGAGTTCCTCAGTGATTTTACAAAGGAAAATAATCTGTGAACTTTGGGACAGAATGGATTCCAGGGTCTGCCATATCAGGATTGTGTATATGATTTACTTTCTTCATCATGCAACCCAATTGAGTTTGATTGTTTTGGTTGAGACTCAAATTCCTGCTTCTCAGGCTGACAATTAAGGGACTAGTTCATTGAGTAAGAATGGAAACAGGCCCAACACTGTAAGATGAAACCTGCTTTGGTCTCAGCCTCATCATCTCAATGAAAGGATGTTCATCTATCAACTCACTTCCTTACATTAATCCTTTTGCTCTCAACATCTAGAAGATACACTGTTTTTTTCCATGATAATACCATTATGGCCCCTTTGGCCCTTTCTCTATTTTTTTCCTTGTTACAAGTTAAGCTTGTGTGTGTGTGTGAGACTCTGTCTGTCTGTGTCTGTGTATGTATGTGTATACTTATTTCTATTGGTGGGTGGCTTCAAACCTGATTGAAAACTTTTCTTCCTCCTAATTATCTCTGAAGTATCCTCAGAATTCCCTGCAGAACATTGATAAGGCTACTAAAAATGCATGCAAAATTTGTCAGATTTTGCTTGAACCAATGAAATGTGGGCCAGCAAACATGAGCTAAGACTGAAATTTTATTTGTACCATGCTCTGATTGTAAGTATTTATGGTTTGGTGAAACTATATATTCAGAGAAGTCTCCACTCAAGGGCAAAGAGCTGTGGAGAGAGAGAGCTTGGTTCTCCAGAGAGCAAGTGTTGCTTCAGCAGCTTAAATGTGTTTGCTTAAATGAGCTTGCTCCTTTATTATCCTTTTGACATTTTGCTTTTGCATACATTTGGTAAAATATCTTCTCTCCCAGTGCCCATCCATCAACAGCAAAATGTGGTGTCACAATGAAGTCACCTTTGTTTTGTAAGAAAAGATATAGAAATCTTGCTGAATGCCAGACCAGACATGAGCTTTAAATTTATTGTTCCAAATGACAGACGTTGACTACAAACGAGTCGACCATAACAAGTCACCATAGTTCACACCTCTAATTTCAGCAGTCAGGAAACCAACATCATCTCTACGAAAAAAAGTAGTGAAGAGTATGTGGTCAAATCTACTTCTATGTAGTATTCCCAAAAGTTGAACTACACAGACTTACAAGGTGGTGGGAAGTAGAAATGTGTGGCAACAAGTGAATATCATCTCATGAGAATAAGGGACAAGGTCTTTCATTGGGTGAATGAAAATGACGTGAATTAACTGAAATCACGGAATCATATACTTAAAATAGATTTAAAAAATATGGCTACAAAATTATGCCTCTGATGAACAACCACCAAAATTTTTCATTTCTCCAATGATAAATACCAAGTTTTAAAAAAAGAAAAAAAAGAAAAAAAAACACTGCCCGGCATAGTATCATTATTCTGCAACACAGTGATAGTAGCAAATCTAGCCAGATTTATGAAAACAAAATGATAAACACAACTCTACAACTCACCCAAACACACAACTCTAAGCTTGACAGTATTGGAACAAGTGGTAAAATTTTGAAAAATATATTTACATAGCTCAACACATAGTCTGGGACTTCACTATAAATGCCCTTCATTACTTTTTTTATATTTAACTATCTGTCTAAAATATTGAATCAATGAGAAACCATCAAGGAGAGGCCTAGAGAGCTATTTATTTATTTGTGTTCCAGATGCCCTCTCTTCACCTTCAGATGTTTTATAGATTAAGAAAGGAGGGGTTTGTTCTGCAGGAGAGAAAACAAAACTGAGGCCAAGTTTTCTTTCTGTCATTATTCTTCTCCCTTCCCCCACTCCTGCTTCTCATATGAGTGTGTATGTATGTGTGTGTGTATATATATATATATATATATATACACATGTAATTTTTTTTCCAGCCCCTTATTGAGACTTTGACAAATGACAATACAAAAAGAGAATTTATGTTGGGTCTTGGAGATTAGCACATTATCACAAGCAAAACAGAGCCCTCCATCTCCGCCACTGGGGAGCAATTGAAAGAGTCTTTGAATGTGATGCATGGGTTAAGACCCATTTCTGCAGAAGTGGGGATGCTATTGTGCCAGCTCCAGTCTCCATAAAAGCCCCTGGAGATCCAGGTGAAGACACTGAGCATTGGATAAGGAGCATTTAACCAGAAAACTCATTCTGGGAAGGAAGGAGGAACCGCGTGGCTCCCTGAAGACCACCGTGTTGAATGATTTAAGGCTACCTGTAGGAAATGCCTTCTGCTTTATTGCTTTTTTAGTCTTCCTTTTTTCAGGGAGAGAAAAAAATTAGCCAAAGAAAAAGGAGTAGAACACAGGACTTCCCTTCAACTCCTGCCAGAATTCCCCTGGAAAATTCCATAAGATCCCTGTCCTATCACCTTTGTGGTAAGATGTCTTCCTATCAATAGGACAGTCTGAGGGTAAAGGGTTTGGGGCAGATGAGAAGTGAAAAAAATCAGCCCTGGGTAAAGACCACTGATTGAGACAGAATGGTTACCACACTCTGCCCTCCAGTTTTGTTATTGCTAGTCTTCCCGCTAAATGCACGATGAAAAGACTCAGTGGCCCATGTGAGATTGCATGTGCAAGTTATTAGTTTGCATGAAATCACATTTCTTTTTGTGCTTGAATTCACTGGCTGTTCAGTGTTGGATGTTACAATCTTACTTCGGAGCTTTGGTACCCATTCTTGATTGTCAGTGCTCCAGGAGCTCACATTCATGGGCTAAGTTTTCATCCACTAATCAGAACCACAAATATTGAGCATTTCCCATGTTCTAAGCATTTGGGACCTCCATCTGCATCATGGTTTTTAACCTCCAGAAGTTCATTTGACATTGGAAAACATTGCAATGCTTATTTTACAGATGAGTTTTAGATAACATTTATCACTCTCTCTCAGTGATGGTGGTTCTGGGATTGCACAGGTTATCTAAGTGCTATGATGAACATTATTTTTATATAGGTATTATTAAGAAGAACTTCAGGAGGGTCTATGGCTTATACCTATAGTTCTAGCTACTGAGGAGGCGGAAAATCATGTTATTGATTGAAAGGTCCATAAGGCTCTGTCTCTAAACTAACCGGCAAAAAGCAAAGGCCAGCAAGGTGGCTCAAACATTAGAGTACAAGCCTAGCAAGCAAGTTGAATGAGCATGAGGCTATTAGTTCAAATCCAAAGACTATCACAAAGAAGACTTTTGTGGCTCATCCCTGTAGTCTTTGCTATTTGGAAAGTAGACTTAGGTAAGAGGTTTGAGGCCACCCCAGACTAAAAGTTTGAGGGACATCCTCTCCACCTATTTCAACCAACAACTAACACACTTGCCACTCAAACTGCAACAGGAAATATGAATAAGAGGATAGCCATATAGGCCCACCGGATTAAAAAAAGTAAAACCCTGTTTCAAAGCTTATCAGAGCAAAAAAAAGGCTGGAGGAATACCTCAAGTGGTAGAGAAAATTCCTAAGAAAGCTCAAAGCCTCAAGTTCAAGTAAAAGAATCACACACACACACACACACACACACAACCTTATAAGGTTTAGGTTAACGCATATGAAGAGACAATGTATCATAAAACATTTTCAAGATACAGTCTAAAGAAATTCAAGGCTGATGGACTACCTGCTGGTACAATGACTTCTGGGGAAGTTCCAACAGACTCTCTTTTTTAAAAAAATAATTTACTGTTATTGTATACAGAGAGGTTACAGTTACGTAAGTCTGGTAATGAGGACTTTTTTTTAAAACCATGTTGCCTCTTCCCTCATTTTCTCCCATTTTTTTCCCTCCTAACCCCCCTCCTCCGCAAGTTGTATAGTTCATTTTCAATGCAGTGTATAGTGAGTATCACTGCTGCATTTGCTCACTCTTGATCCCTCCATTTCTGTACTTTCCTTTATCCATGCCCCCCCAAATAAAACCCAGATAAACTTACATGCGCAGCAAAAAGTACCAAAAACAAACACAGTGACAAAGGAGAAAGCCAAAACAGAAAGATTCCATCAGTCTGAGAGTCTTACCGGAAAGAAAAGAGTCCTTGCAAGATGATCTCAGTGCAATAGGTGAGAAATAATGGTGTATAAAGGAAAGCAATAGAAGGAGAATGGAGAGGAGAAAGTAATGGTGACAGGGCTAAGGAATGGAAGAGAATTTAGAGAGGAGTCTGGATAGAATTGTCTGGTTTCCACTTTCATTCTCTATGAACCAAGAAGATGCTATGATTTGTTCCACGTAGTCACTGCTAATCCTCATGAAGAGGCAGGAGCAATGGAAAGCATGTGTAAATATTAACTCAGCTCATTGTGATAACATTTTCTAGGAGATAGGAATTATAAGTATCTCCTTGTACATAGAAAGAAAACCAGGGTATGTGAAAATATCATCACTTGCTCAACCTAGCACCATTAAAAAGTAGTGGATCCTAGATTCCAGTCCCTCTAGCATCTTATGGGTATGAAAGACAAGACCAACTTCCTAGAAAATATACAATCTACATCCTTAAACATTTGCTTATTCCTCTTAGTTGCCTGTAAAACATTTAGCATTTTCCCCCACAAATTTACAAATTCTGGTGTATTTTAAGCAAATGCCAAGCAAATGGTTCTGTCAAACTTTGGAGTTCATTTAAAAAAAAAAAAAACATGACAGGAAGAGACATTTTCATGTAAAGACATCCCCTCGTAACATGAAATCAAGAAATGTAATAGGCCAGGAGAACACATTTCTAATCTAATTATAACATGAATATAATCATGAATTATAACCATGAATAACAAAAGTAACTTGGGGATCTGTTTGTGTGCGTAAGTATTGGGCAGATGGACAAAGTATGATGGTATAATACTTAGTTTCATAGATCCTCCTTCAGTGCTCTTGCTAGGGGACATTTGATGTGGTTGTTGGTACCTACTACTTTCCCATGGCCACCTGCTTGCCTCTGCTTTCACACACATTTGTCCTCTCTGGGCTTATTCTTAAATTAGTGCCCATCCGTGTCATCTACCTCAGCATCATTTATACCCACATCTTCTACAGGTGTATAGTTATTGCAGCTCCATCTTCCACAGGCTCTTTTGGCTTTTCATAAGGATGTAAACACATTCTCTACCCTTAGATTATCCTGTATGAAATGCCTTGCAGTTCTCTTATCCAAGTCAGCTAAGCTGATTGAGAAATTCTTGACAGATTAGTAGAAATATCTTGGTAGAAATATCTCATAAGCTTTTGGATGATGATGCTTTCACACCAAAAGAGGTGGTCCAAAAAAGCAGAATACTTAGGAAACTTTGAAAGAACAGAAAGGAATAGTTTTTGTGTAGGAAGTACACTGAAGTTGAAGTTTTCTTCATGGTGAAACTTAACAGAGGTATATTGACACATACCTGGTTCTTCTGTTGTGTAAGACAAATTAATTTCAGAACATGGAATATAAAGGAACAATATAGTCTAGAGATGTTTGTCTTAAATAGATGTTTAAATCTGAGCATACATATTAGAGCACTGCTATAAAAGAAGAGACTCAATCTCAATATCTAAAGATTCTAATATTATCTTTAAATGAAATTATGCATGTGTCTACATTTATCTCTGAATTATCTTTATTTGCTTTTGATACATCCTACATATGACTTGTGAACAGGCAAAACATAGATACTTTCTTTGTGTACAAGTAGACAGTTGATCGTCTGTTTTTGTATTGCATTAAAGTCAATCAGGGAATATTTACTTTGAAGATTTTTCTATTAGGGAAAAGCTTAAAGCATAATAATTTATATTGAGAAAGTTGTACTGTATGAAAGCTGAGTTCTTCCAAGAGATAACAGACACATTTAAAGTCTCACAAGACTTGGATAAAAAGTAATGTTTTGAGAACACACATGTGTGCTTGTTGACTGTTGTATTAAAAGGAAAAATAATGTGATTTGTCATCAATCTCTTCTTGTGGTGTGCAGGGCTGACTTGATGAAATTTTTTAGGCTTTTATTTATAGAGAAAACATAGACCCTGGGTTTCTCAGAGTCTCACCAGGCTGCACATTTGAAAGAATCACATTTGAGAAGAGACTGCTTAAATCATAGCCTGAGTGGATAATCGAATCCACGAGGAGACCAAAATTACTCTGCTTCTGTGAATAAGAACAAACCCTGAAGAATTTAATTATTTCCAAGTTATACATGAAGATTTTGATCTGATCTCCAGACTTGATTTGGAAAAGAGAGACAATCATGAATTGTTGTCAATTAGTGTTTGGGAGAAGAAAAAATATGGAATATTTCAGTCTCAGGATAACACCCCATATTTCCAGATTGTTTTTTTAATTTTTTTTAAATATAGGTGTTGCTATAGACAAGTGAAACAGAAATAAAAACAGACCCTCTGAGAAAGAAATGGGATACGGACTGGTGCTGGAAAGAAATTACCGCAATGATGTGTGTTGTTTAGTTTGAATGCTCAGATTATAAGTTACATTTTGTGAGTAACACATGGCCACGTGCAAAGCATCCATATGTCAAAGCTAATAAAATTCAATCCTGTTGATAGACTTTGTACAACTGGTCTAATTTAGTGGCTGGAAAGTCTATAGAGAGTCAAGATCATGGTGGAAGCAGAGAAGTATGAGGCATGTATGCACACACACACACACACACACATACTCCCTAGTCATCACAAGTTTGTCTGGTGGATACGAACTGTCCACCTGCACAGTATGAAGGGCTCTTGTCAAAGTTACAAAAGGAAGTGAACAATCTATGCCCGTAGTGTATTAGCTATGATCTTTCCATCACTTTGACAGGTGTGAGAGAGGCAGATTCTACCAAGGACCACATTGTGCCCAGTATTCTGGGAAGATCTCTCTTCCGAGACATGGTAATAGGAGAGGATCTGTCAGTTATAAATTTCAGCAAAAGGAATTCTAAGCACCAGAAACAGAAGACCATGTAATAAGATAACAAGAGAAAGGGTGGAGATGGAAAGAAGTTGCCAGATTCTGTAGAATTTATAAAGGCAGAGCTACTAAAGTTGGATGTGAAGAGCCAGAGGCAGGGAGAAATCCAGAGACACTCTACTGTATTGGGTTGATAATCCTTTGTTCAAGAACTACCACTGAGCCCATAGAACATAGTCTACTATGCCTTAACCAAAAAAGAAACTTGTTCCTATGTGAATTATGAATTGTCTCATTTGGTTCTCAGAACTGCACAAGCAAGATTATATCATGGCCCATACTTTGTGTGTGTGTATGTATGTGAGCCAGTCCTGGGGCTTGAACTTAGTGCCTGAGCACTGTTCTTGAGCTTTTTCATTCAAGGTTAGTGCTCTACCATTTGAACCACAGCTCCTCTTCTAGCTTTCTATTTGTTTGTTTATTTTTAGAGGTTATTTGGAGGTAGTAGTCTCCTGGACCTTCTTGTCTGGGCTGGTTTTGAACTTTGATACTCCGTTCTCAGCCTTCTGAGTAGCTAGGATTACTGGTATGAGCCACCAGTGCCCAATATGCTCCACACTTTTTAAAAATGTAAACTAAAGTTAACTACTTTGGTTAAGCACTGTACTCAAAGTTAAATAATGAAAATGAAATCCTCCTTGGAAGAAAATAAGAAGTCATTTCTCTGACCTATTCAGAGCTCATGCTTGTGTTATTTTTTACTTGAAATAAGAAAAAAATGTAAGTCATTAACATCTTTTCCAGAAACTATATACAAGGGGCTCTTGTTTAAGGTCTTCCTACTGCTGAAGTGTGTTTTTAGCTTGGTTCCTGGTTTAATAATAATCGTTGCCATCATTTACTATAGGATTCTCATGTGCTAGGGCAATCTACTGCCCTTTTTGGTTAAATTAATTTAGTTCTAATAAGAAAAATCTATGGGAGACATTGAAGAACTGTTATTGCTTTATGGATGAGAAAATTTAAAGCAGAGATTTTTTTATCCTAGTCAGTCTGATCCCAAAGTCAAATATTTTAACTTGCAAAACCCAATTAACATATGAACATGGTCAACATAGGGAAATCCAAGTTACTATAATATTTGAATATATTACTATACATTAGAATGGATACATTTTAAAATCCAACAAAACTAACGGTGGCAAGGATGTGGAGAAGCTAAAATGATCCGGCAGTACTGAGTGTAATTAAAAATGGAATAAACTATTTCAGGAAACATTTTATTGGTTTCTAAAAAAAGTTGAAATATTCCATGACCTAGTAATTCTGCGCTTAAGATTATATCCAAGAAGAGATGTACCTTGTCAGAGCTGTTCTGATTTATACAGTACTTATAGAATACTTACTAAGTATCAAATGAAGTGCTCTACCGAGGTTATCCAAAAATGGAACCATAAAAGCATATAGAAAGAGATTTATGATAAAGAATTAACTCATATGATCAAGAAGACTAAAAAGACTAGATCCAGAAGTGTATTTCTAGTCCAAATTTGAAGGCTTGAGAAGTAGGAGAGCCAATGGTGAAAATTCAATTTAAATCTTATTCCAAAACCGAAAGAACCAATGTCCAGCTCAAAGGTAGACATGTAGCCCAGGGGACTGAAGGCTCATGTTTCTCTTGAGATTGAGATCTGAGGATCATGATTTAAAGTTGATTTAAAGCCATCTAGGATAAGAAAGACTGTGAGACTCTTACCTCCAGTTAATCACCAGAAAGCTAAAAATGGAGATGTTCTAGCAATCACATGCTAGACTTGCATGAAAAAAGCTCTCTCTCTCTCTCTCTCTCTCTCTCTCTCTCTCTCTCACACACACACACACACACACACACACACACACACGAGGCAGAAAATACTTTATAGTCATGCTTTTTCTCTATTTAGGCTTTTCATGGATTGGACAATTTCCAATCATCGTGGAGAGAGACATATGGTTAGCTCAGTCTATCAATTCAAACATTAATCTCATTCAGATACACCTTTCCAGATACATCTAGAAATAATACTTCACCAAGTATTTGATGGTTAAGCAGACATGGTAAATCAGCCATCAGGGATGTTAATTTAAACGCTACATACGGGAAAGAGCTCCATATGGGGTAAGCATAGCCATCTGGGAGAATCTTTACTTATCTTCTTGGCATGGCTTTTAATGACATGACCTCTCACTTTCCACAAACCTGGGTTTAGATAGTGAATTATTTGTTCCTCCAAATTCTCATCCATTCCTTCCAATCAACTTATTAAAATTTATGGGATTGCCAGGAGCTGATGGCTAATGCCTGTAATCCTAGCTACTCTGAGGGTTGAGATCTGAATGATCAAGGTTTGAAGCCAGCCAGAGCAGGAAAGTCTATGAGACGCTTATTTCCAATTAACTATCAAAAACCTACATGAGAAACTGTGACTCAAGTGGTAGAGTACTAGACTTCAGTTTTAAAAGCCCAGGGACAGCACCCAGACCCTGAATTCACGCCCCAGTACTAGCATACACACACTCACTCACACACTCACAAATTACACAAATTATGTTATTAAATGTGATGTTAACATGGGTCTAGTGGCTCATGCCTACCTATAATTTCAGCTACTCAGAAGATGGAATATTGTTGTCCTAGAGCAACCCAGGCAAGAAATTACCAAGACACTATTTCAACCAATAAGCCAAATATTTTGGCATCTTCTTGTAATCCCAGTTATGCAGAAGATCAAAGGTAGGAAGACTAAGGTTGGCCTCAGCAAAAATGTAAAAAAGACCCTATCTGAAAAGAAATAATTAAAACAATGACATTGGGGATATGGTTCAAGTGATACAGTAAAACTTTAACAGGTTCACAGCTCTGAACTCAAATCTCAGTACCAGAAAAGATTAAAATTTGGCATCAACCCTGAGACCTCTTGTTCTAAATGCTTTAATGAAGACAGTATTAACAGAAAGTGAACGCTTGTGCACATTGCTCCACAATGTAAAGAACTCTAAAATCAAATCTCTGTATTTGTTTGAAGGAAGATATATCATTTGGTTTCCATATTCAAAACTCTAATTTTTGGATATGGGACATCTTGCTGCATTGCATTTTTAATACCACAATATTCTGTCTCATTCACAAAGGGTCTGTCCTACTTTGTAGATACCCTATAATATGTCCATGTTACATCGGAAGATGGAATGTGGTTTCATAAAACCAATTTTGGTATGCAGTCTTTCATATGATTTCTAAAAGAATGTTAACAAAATAAATACCAGAAAATGAGACCGTGAGGTGTGTGTGGGAGGGGAGGGGGTGAGCCAAGGGGTCAGGGAGATAAATGAACGAAGAGAGGAAGATGGAGGAAGAATGCAGTCAACATTCAAAGTGGATCTTACAAAATTTAGAAAATTGGGAGGATGGGTATGGTTAGGAGAGATGAGAGAAAACAAAGAAATGGTGACATTGGTCAAGATGTGTTATACTAATAAATTCATGTGTTGAATTGTAACTCCTTTGGACATAAAGATATAATAAATAAAGATATGTACATAAAGATAATAAACATATATTTTTTTAAAGAATGTCAATTAGCAGGCCACTGGTGGCTCACACCTGTAATTCTAGCTATACAAGAGGCTGAGATCTGAGGATCGTGGTTCAAAGCCAGCCAAGGCAGGAAAGTCCATGAGACTCTTATCTCTAATAAACTACTAGAAAATGGGAGGTGCCACTGTGGCTCAGGCAGTAGAGCACTCACCTTGAGCTGAAGAGCTCAGGTACAGTGCCCAAGCCCCACGACTGACAAAAAAAAAAAAAAGGATGTCAATTCAATACATTACTTTATGAGTATAAGACAGCTAAAAGGCTACCATTTTGTTATTCTCCCCCATCTCTTCCAATCCCATCTGTTCCCTTAATCTAACCTGGTTCTATCTTGACATATATACCTTGAATATTCTGCCTACATTTGTCCACCCTTCCTCCCTCCATTCATTTGCCCCTCCCTCCCCTTCATCTCCCAACCATCTAACCAAACATGTGGCTCCTTGGTAGTCATTTTCTTAAACTAAGTTAGTTGTTCAAAGGAGCTATGTAATTGGAATACTTTTATTTGTATATACCATACCTGATTTAACAAATTTGTGTATATATGCATATGACCCTGTATACATTTACAAACATTTGTAATTTAGATGTTACTTTCGGATATGAGAAAAAATGCCCTTCATCTGTATGACCATAACTTACTTCACAACACCAATTTTTCCCCAGGCCAATACATTTCCCTGCACACTACACGATATCATTTTTCCAAATGAATGAGTAAAATTCCATTATCAGTCTAGAGAGATCTAAATATACATATTCATGTATATCTATCTACATATACATCTCTTTATATACATCCACATATATGTGTGTACATACATAATATACATATCTACATATATCATATACACATATACATTTATACCATACATATTTACCATGCTTAAACACATATACATACATAATATACATATATGCATACAAACACATATACCTATATACCTATATACATATACATATATACATTCATAATATATACATATATACCTATGTATATACTCTGTGTATACATATATAATATACATATACTATCATATACATCTAATATACATATACACATATGCATATATACATCCATAATATATACATGTGTGTATGTATACATTACATACACATGTATACATAAGTTAAGGTCATACAGATGAAGGGCATATTTTTTTCATATGTGAAAGCTATATCTAAATTACAAATATGTTTGTAAATGTATACAGGGCCACATGCATGTATACACAAATTTGTTAAATCAGGTATGGTATATATACAAAGAAAAGTATTCCAATGGTATAACTCCTTTGAACAACTAACTTAGTTTAAGAAAATGACTACCATTGAGCTAGAGCCTGTTTGGTTAGATGGTTGGGAGATGAAGTGGAAGGGAGGGGCAGATGAATGGAGAGATGAAGGGTGGACAAATGTGGACAGAACATATACATATACTTTCTATGCATATATATACATAGAAAACATGAGAGAAAAAGGAGAGGGGGGGAGAGCGTGAACACATTTATTTGGTCCACTTGTCCATTGAAGAACATCTAGGCTGTTTCCAAAACTTGGCTGTGATGAGTAGCGCAGCAATGAACAAGGGTGTGAAAGTGTTTTTACAGATCCTTCGTTGGCAATGACTTATTTTATTTATCAGCATATTCCTCAGATTCTTCCATTGTCAAATATATAGTTGTGGTCCAGGGAACATTTCTTGAATAAATGAATGGATGGATTGCTTTCCTTTCCATGGAAGTCATATAGAGTCTGACAGCTATCCCATTCACAAAACATTCTATTGTTAAGTACATGAATAAATACATGTGATTGTATAAAATTTGATAAAATGATTACTAGAATGAATGGAATTTGTAAAGGTGGATAGATGATGTTTTAGATAAATTTAGAGACGATTGTGTTGTTTTAGATAAATTGTCCATTAGGAGTTTTCTAACAAGGTTTAAGATGAAATCTAAATTCTAAGGAAAATTCAGCAGTATCATGATCCTGAGTAAAATCAGCATTCCAAGTAGAAAAGATAAGACATGGAAAAGGATTGAGGAGAGTAGAGGTTCTTGGGAAACTTGGGTAAAAGAAGCAAGGCCAGTGCATTTGAACCCTGGTACCCAAGAAGAGGAGATTTTGTTTATCACTCTGTCCCAAGAGCTTAAATAGAGGGCTTGATCCACACATGATACTCCAACAAGATGTACTGAATGAAAGAATAGGTATTGTTCACATTTTAATGAGAGTTTGAGTTGCCGGGGCAAAAAAATAAACTGCTTCTGCAATCCAGTTGGATATTTAGAAGATTCTAGTGAGATTAATGAAAGCACACCTTTAGAAAGTGTCTAAATATACAGGATATCCTTGGGAAAAAGTTACTTGCTGATGGGTTGTATGTCATGAGTAAGAGAAAAGCTGATGAAATAAGAGAGATTTTTTTGGTCTGAAGGTGAGGTAGACGTGACCACAGGATAATAAAAAGGTAAGAGAAAATCCTTTCTGCTAACATCTTTCTATAAAGTTACTAGATGCTATTTAAATAACCAAATATATCCTACACACATGTATGTAAGCAAAACAAGACACCCCTCCCACCAAAAACCTGAAACACTCAGTTTTACTTGACTTTGAGAATCTGTCTTTAGGCTTTTAAGTATCTGTTGCCTAAACTCATACATTTGATCACAGAAGTAGGAGTCTCACCTGGAGTATATCACCTGTAGACTCTGAGAAGCACTAAGAGACCACAGGATTTTATCTTATAAAGACTGTCAGGTTTATTTCTGCCTTCTCCATCTTTTTACGTAAAGGACAGCAATCTGTCCATTCAATAGATTATGGTGGGGTGGGGCAGGAGGTGTTTCTGTGAGATTTAGAATAAATTATCTGCAACACTGTAATTAATAATGTGAATGGAACCACCACACTTATTTCTTCTAGTCATCAGTTTAAACCCATGCCGTGACTGTAAAGTGTTCTGTACTGTGGCTATACTGTAAGTGGAAGGTTATTATTCACTGGGGTGATGGCACATTCATTAGCTTTGAGCTGATGTAAGTGCTATGTGTTCATAATTGACATATATTAGGCTTTTCCATGCAACTTGATCCCAACTCTGGCCAGTTATCTAAGCTATACATGATTTTTCAGAAATGAAGTACATAATTACTGTCAGGATAATGTCCAGTCAAATAACAGAATGTAACAGTCTTTAATTTCTAGGTATGTTATCAGGAGAAAAAATTGTTTTTGAGTAGCTTAGTCACAAGAATACTTAACATAACATATATTAAAATTGGTAAATACTTAAATCTTAATAATGTCACCCTTATTTCTTTGAGTGTTTACCACAAGGTTTTGGACAATACCCTATCATTTTATGAACATTAAGATGATAATTGCTCAAAAGGCCTCTAAGAAATGACTCATTCTCTTTTCTGACTTACAGAAGAGAAGATTTGGACTCTGGGAATTTTAATAACACGCCCAAAGCTAAAGCCTAATAAGTATTTTCTCTGAAGGAAGAAGACATTTCCTGGGGCAATGGGTACCGGGCAAGGAAGTAGAGTTGAGGAACATATTTGGAAAACCTCAGTAACTGGAGAGTATCTACCTATGGAATCCCTGCTAGAAGTCTGGGGATACCCAAGACATGACATGGAACAGAGTGAAGCCCAGAGTTCAAATCCCCAACGGGAAACAAGAAGACAAAGGCATATTGATACTAAGAGTTAAATTCTAGCTATGTTAAACTGTTATGTATACTGGCATATACTATTTACTTTGTGAAATAAATGAGCCTTACTTTTCTTCCTTTATTTCTTTTTTGCTGTTTGTTTCTTCTTTCTCTGTCCTTCCATTCACCATCTCATTTCTTCTTATCTTTCCTCCTTTCTCTCTCTCTCTCTCTTTCTTTCTCTCTTTCTTCCTTCCTTCCTTCCTTCCTTCTTTCCTGCCTTCCTTCTTTTCATTCCTTCTTTCATTCATTCTTTCTAGCCATTTTTCTTATTGTAAAGGTGTATACAGAGGGGTTACAGTTACAGAAGTACGGTAATCAGTACATCTCTTTTTGAACAGTTGCCACCTCCTCCATCATTTTCTTCTACTTTTTCCCATAAGAAAAGACCAAAACTGCCAATAAATATATTCACACATTTCTATCTATCGATATAACTGAAAAATAATCTTCTTGACTTATAAAGTACACAAGAAAGCATGTACCCTTTTCAGAAAGACTGAAAGGTTATCTCAAAAAATCTATTCTCTCTACAGAAAAAAAAAGATTACATTCACTTTTTTTTTAACACCAAGAAAGCAACGGTATAATTTCTTGCTGTTAAATCTAGTCGCGTCTAAGTGTAAGAACAGGGAATTTTGTTCTTGTGTCTCTGTTGTGTTATTTTTAAGGCTTCTGTTGCACCCATAGCAGCCACTCTTTGACAGGATTTCACCTCAGATCTTTTTCCCTCCCCTCCCTTCATTTTGAAAGTTTAAAAGTAAACCTCACCTCAGCAGCAAATGAAGCAGTTAGTTCATGCTGGTTTTGGAAAAGGAATTAACTCTGGAGAGAAAAATAACAAACGGAGTCCTGAGGCCTTTCCTATATATTGAAAACGCCAGTTTGGAAAGGAAAGGCGGAAAAACAAGCAGCAAGTGCCCAGGTTTCTTTATCATACCTGGAGCAAGCTACACTCTAAACTGCATAGCCAGACCCTGGCGCCAGGTCTTCCTTCTTAATTCCACCCGCCCACCCTCCTACCATGGTACCCACTGCTCTAGAAAATGATCTATTGGGATTTCAAAGCTATGGCAATTACATGTGGCCCAGGATGTACGCAATTAATTATGTAATGCTTAAATGACAGGGTGTAGGAAAAATAAGGAGAAAAATTGTATGTGTGTGTGTGTCTGTGTGCTTAGAAAAGCCAAAAAAAAAAAAAAAAGAATGAAAGAAAAGAAAAAGCAAAGTAAACTGAAAGGCCTGGCTGTCTGCTTGCCAAGGACCAGTAGCAGATAAGACCTCTAGTTTCTGTGGAAACTCAGGGCTCCAGGAGCCAGAATCCAATTTCAGAAACCACAAAATCAACATAAACGTGTGCAAAAATAAAAAGGGTTGTTTGGCAAGTAATAAGGAGAAGGCTACCAATGTATAAAACACATGAACCAAAGTGACCTCAGCCAACTGACGATGTCCACAGCAAGACCCGACTCCTCTGAAATGAGTGGTAACGAGACACACGCCACAGCAGTGCTCTGTTATCAGGTAATTGCTACCTTTGTGAAATATTAAATTCCACCATCTCTTTCCATACATCACCTCAACACACACACACACACACACAACACCGCTCTTCACAAAGGTAATGTTAGAAACCTTGATTTCCAGCAGAAAGCAGACAGCTACCTTTTTATTCTTCAGATCATAAATTACACACTATGTCATCCAAGATCAGGAAAAACAGGCGATATGCTCACACATACACAGACTTCCTTATACCTTCTGCAATATCTAGGAGGAATAATTATATTCTAAAGTAGAAAGCAGGCTTCAGGTAAGACTTTGCCAGAATGACAAGCTTTAAATGCTATTCTGAACTCCTCACTTAATTTACATAGCGTCGGACTAAGTAATTATCCTGAAAAACAAAACCATTTGAGTTGTGGGTGATGTTTGACTCATTTCAGGGTCTCAGAGATTACGTATGCATACAGAGTTACTTTTGTGTCTTCGATTTTCTATAAGCTTAGTTTATTGGATAGACTGATAAATCTTAAGATCAACTTAGTAAGATCAACTTTGTGTTCTACCTAAAGGACTTTCAATATAAACCTCAATGATTCTGCCAGCTTGGGATAGGAGAGGAAAGGATATCAGTATCAGGACTCTGAGAAGTGACCGAAAGTGTTTCATAGGAAGAAACGTAAAAACAAGTTGCCAAGAAACCAAAAACAACACACAGAAATATCAGCTATGTACCAGTTGTCTATAGAAACATCCTTTTTGTTGTTGGTTTTGTGGGTTTTTAATCTCAATTCTGAATTTCCACTTCTCTAATTGAGAATATAATTATGAGATAACCATTCCATTTCCTATCAACAGACTGATGTCTACTCTTGTATAGAAAACTCCACCTTGTGGCAGAAACTAAGGGTGCATCCAACCACAGCTTGCTCTCTGGACCAGAATTCTGTTCTGGCCAACACAAGGCAGGAAAAGTCCTGGGCATCATTTTGAAGATGAATAAACCCACCACACTCATTCCTCATGCTCTCATCTCCATTTTGCCAGTTAAACACACACTGTTTACCAAGTCTTCCAGTTTCTAGGAGAGAGGGGTAGCTCATGATGGAGAGAGTCTGGATCCCAGATTTCTACTTGGAGTAGTGCTAACTACTGGGACCCACTACTGCAGAAATGATGAATAATCTTCCATGAATGAATCTTCAGTTTTAAATTGACTCACTAAGGATTTGCAACACTGCCTGCAACCTGGCATACTCCACAGAACACAATGCTCCTCAAGCACCAAACTTGACATTATTGGTGACTCTGGAAGGAATCTATCATCTTTAGGCAGGGTAAGGTATCTTCCATAGGCCAGATGGTTATTCATTCAGCACAGTCACTTTGGACAACAAAGAACCATGATTTGAGTAAGCAAGATAGGACTCCCCTTTCTTGTCAATATTTCCTGGTCATAACCCAATAGTAAACATACACACTGACATTTGAAGACTAGAAAACTGACACTTTCTTGGTCAAAATAAAGACAAAGAATAGATAGATATATTTTCTTGTCCTTCCTGTGTAAAGAGTTTTTCATAGCCCTTTAGAAAGACTGATGGATAATCCAAGTCAAATTCTTTGTTAAGTTTCAAAAAACACACAAAGGAACAGTTAGTCACTGTGTTGAGAAATTCTTTCTGAAAACTTTCAGAGAGAAAATCCACAGCTGTCAGAAATCATTATTCTGTAGGTAGCTGTAGGACGTATGTTATTACAAGCAAGGGTTGCTGGAGAAATTCTACATTTGTACATTCAGAGGAACCTGATGACATTTCCTTTTTATTTCTTTACAACTTCAGGCATTGTAAGAAAGGAAACTTGATACTGAAGAAATGCTTCTTTGTGGTTCACACCTATTGTTCTAGGAAGAACTTAGGAGGGTGAAACCAGCATGATCATAGATTAAGCATGGGCACAGTGAGAGTAGAACTCATACCAACTAATGAGCTAAGCATGGTGGGACACATCTACAATTCCAGTTGCATAGGTAGAGTCAGCACAATTAGAGATTGGGCCTGGAAAACAGCACTAGATACTTGCCAAAATAGAACTGAAGGAAAAAGGGCTGGGAATACAGTATAAGAGCAGAGTATCTGCCTTTCACGTCTGAGGCCCTGAGTTCAAGCCACAGTACCGCCAGAAAGAGTCTATATGATGTTGTCTATAAATATGCTACACCACATAATTTTCTCATAAGCTACCACTTTCATTTGTCTTCTATTGTTGCTCTTGTTCTTAATTCACAAATAACAAATACCTGCTTGCCAGAAATACTAATGATGCTTTCATGATATTAATTTATGTAAGCTGTACAAACATGTTTTTGATGAAAATTTAATAGCTAAAGAATTTGGCTACATTATAAGTGAAGAACACCCAAATCCTTCTATAAGATATTTGGAAAAATATGTTGAAATGAATATATAAAATATTAAAAAGCTACTATGGTGTAATTATTCATACTTTAATTTCTTCTTCATAGTATTCATGTTTTCCAGTTTCGTATTGTTCTAGTAGATTAGTGTTTGTTACCTGAAAACATCTTTGCTAGTTGCAAAAATAATTCAGATAAGCTAATCTGCATGCAAAATAAACTTGAGGCAACCTAAAGCATAAATATACATATAAAATGCTTTTTAAGCCTGTGAACAAACCAGGTCTGGTAGTGTACACCTATAATCATAACACTCAGAAGTCCAGAGCATCATGAGTTTAAGGATTGCATGGGCTATACACTGTGAGTCTATCTCAAAGACCTAAAGCAATCCCTTTCTACAACTAGTTGAAGAAAACAATATGGTTTTAAAAATGCTATAAAAAGGTATAACAGTTAGTGAAATATAAGGATAATTTTTCTGTATGTTAGAGGTATTGTAAATTAATTTTATTGTGGATTTGAAAGCTGTTTCATCCGCTTAACACCCAAGAGCTTAGGTATTTATACTGCTCTCCTTCTCCAAACAAGGAAACTGAGGCAGAGAGGCTGAATCACTTGTTTGAGTGGAATAGTTGGGATTTGAACTTAGGTGATTTTTAGGTCCTTCATTGAGGGATGTTTGCTAGAAATGCAATTTTTCTTCAAAATGTGCTTTCTCAGGACCAACAGGGTATAGGGTATAGCAGATAAAAAACACCCATAAATCAATATTTATCCAGATGTATAGATGTTTTCTGGGATCCCAATTTTAACAAAAACTGAATGCTATAATTAAGGAGTACCAGAGTACACTTCAACTGATACACAGAAGTGAAATGAAATGCAACCCAGGAACTCAGAAGACAAACAAAGTGGTGAATCATTATTTTTAACTCAGGAGACCGTAACATTTCAAAACCATTTCTGTCTTTCCAAGGGCAAAGGTTGGATCAAGATTTGTTTGGTTACAATACACGGAAGCCTTCCTGGCTTGATCTCTTATTCGTTCCCATATCTTCTCTTCAAGACCAAGCTCTACTGCAGAGATTCAGGGTGAGTTAAATAAAAATCTTTTGGCAAAACCCTTTCTTCCAAAGGGACTTGATTAATCTAATAACATTGTACATTAAATTAATTTGCACCAAGAAAATGAAAGGTACACAGAGTGATATATAACCTGAGATAATTCCCTAAATGGATTCTAACCCTACCAATGTTTCAGTCTCCTGCCACTTCTTTTATTTTATAGAGAATATTAAATTTTAGCTGTTGAGTTCTATGCACATTTAGGATGTCCATTGAGAATCAGGCTGTAATATTTATGAATATCAAAACAAGGCCACCAGGATGCATATCAACTAAAATCAAGTCTCAATGACAGATTGTTAAACAGTTTTCAGACATCAGCAATAATAACAATTTAAAGATCTATGTTGGAAGAGCAGATAAAACAAGTCTAGTTTTTTAAAAAAAAAAAAATTATAAAGGGACTGCTTTATATGATTTAGAAAATCTTTTCTTCCTATTAATTTAATCCCTGGGCTACAGAAAGGAGAATTGCATTCAGTGATGTGTTTAATAGACTTATTATGAACCTTCAACAAAAATATTTTACAGAGTTCCACTATTTAATTGCGAATATGGTGAAGTTTAAACTGATTATGTTTAGTGCAGAATTTCTTATTACCACAAAATGCACCCCCCTTTCTTTTGCCCAAAGTTGTGCTGAATCTCTGCTGTATATATATATATATATATATATATATATATATATATATACAGCAAAGTATATATATATATATATATATATATATACAGCAAAGTATATATATATATATATATATATATATATACAGCAAAGTATATATATATATACAGCAAAGTTCCTATATATATATATATATATATATATATATGTATGTATAAATACATAGGAACTTTACCTGTAAATCAATCTGAGATACAGGGTATAGGAAGAGATAGGATAATCAGGCACTGGTTACAGGCTCATGCCTATAATCCTAGCTATTTAGGAAGCTGAGATCTGAGGATCGGAGTTCAAAGCCAGCTAAGGCAGGAAAGTCCATGGGACTCTTATCTCCAATTAACCACTCAGAAAACCAGAAGTGGTGCTGTGGCTCAAGCGGTAGAGCACTAGCTTTGAGCTGAAGAGCTGAGGGACAGTGCCCAGGCTCAGAATTCAAGCCCCACAACCGTCAAAAAAAAAAAAGATAAAATACTGTTAGATTGTCACTGGCCAATGCTGAGGATAGAGAAATAATGAAATTTAAAAAAACATTTTAAAGATAAATCACCTGTTAAATAGTAATGTGAGCTAATGGAGAAACAGCGTTTAATTTTAAAAACTATATAAGTTATATAAGTTCTATAGAACTTATTATAAGATAATGCATTCATTACCTTGCCCTGTAATTGTAACCACTCTGTACAGTATTTTCACAATAAAAGAAAAGAAAAGAAAAAGGTTAAATCAAGTCATAAGCACAATACTATAATCCAGTAGCAATGAAACCCTTATTAGAAGAGTGACAGAGCTCTCTGCACAGCCATTTATGTAACAGTGAGAACACGGCCTTTTGCAAGCCAGAAAGAAAGCTCTTAACAGAGATGGAATCTGCTAGCACCTTGATTTTGACCTCCTCAGCCTCTAGAGCTGAGAGAACAGTTTTCATCTATTTTGCAATTAATTTATCTATCATATTTAACAGACTAATATTATTAGCATTCCTATGAATACATATTTGTCAAACTAAAAATTTGTCAAAAATAAAAATTATCAAATTAAAAATGAAATATATATATATATATATATATATATAAGTTCTTTGTACTATTTTCCAGTAATCCGTGACAGTCAATGGTTTGCTCACTAGTCAACATGAAAACAGCAAAGCCCTTGATACTTGAAAACACAAGTGTACACAATTTTTTTGAATATTTTTAGTATCTTTAGTTGTACAAAAGAGTTGCCAAAAGCAGTTTGAATGCAGTGTGTCTTGATCAAAGTTACCCCATTCAACATTCTCACCCTCCCCTCCCAATCCTCCCAACCCACCCTCCCCTTATTTATCTTAATTTTAGGCTATATTTTTTTGGCCATTCATTTTTTTGGGGCTTGAACTCAGGGCCTGGGTGCTGTCCCTCAGCCTTTGCAAGCTCAAGGCTAACGCTCTACCACTTCAGTCACAGCACCACTTCCAGCTTTTCTGAGTAGTTTGTTGGAGATAAGAGTCTCACAGAATTTCCTGTCCAGGCTGGGATCCTCACATCTCAGCCTCCTGAGTAATTAGGATTATAGGTATGAGCCACCAGGGCCTAGCATTTTTTTTTCACTTTTTAATGAAGCAGTGTGTGGGTATAATGCATCTTAATCTGTGGCATTACTTCAACATCTTAACCTCCACACACACACCCATATACAAATTGATATAAAACTCCACTTTAGCTGCAGAAATTCAGGCTCAGTTTTGTCTGTTGGGTGATTTTTAAATATTTTTCTTTCGAATAAAACTTTGCAAAATCAATACTATTTGACAAGCAATAACCATGAAAATGGCAACATCTGTACCATTAAATCTTAATATTATTTCTCTAAACAACATGAATGGAGAGGAGAAAGGAGAGAGAGAAGAAAGGAGAGAAACTATGAACTCTCCCACACAATGTTTCACCTCCTAAACATCATCCCTATATTTTTAACTCTCTGTCATGAGCTAAGCACCCTTTTCTCTTTTTTTCCCATTCTTTCTTGCCTCCCTCTCTGCCACTACCCCTGGGAAAAGGTCTCCATTCAATCACCCCGTTCTAGACTCAGTCAGTAGCTTCTGTGCTTTCGCTTGCTTCTAGATACAGGGATGAGATTCTACAAAGATTGGCCTTAGAATTGCAGAGATGTCATCGGCTCCTCATGATAAATCAGCTATGTTGTACACGGCCCCTCCACCACAATAAATAGCTTTTTATATGCAGAAAGAACAGTGCCTCAATTAAACTACAGGCACAGGGAGAAAAAATGAGGAGGGGAGATGATAATGTCTAGCAGTGATGAAAAAATCACAGTTGTGTTAGTTCATACCACTGTCAATGAATTTGGCTTTGCACTTGAGTTTAATGGAGTTGAATTTTTCTGTGTCACTGGCTTGGTTTCTTCTGAGTAAATGTAGGTAGCAATAGTGTGCCTATTTCTTTCACAGAAGTGTGTGTGTGTGTGTGTGTGTGTGTGTGTGTGTGTGTGTGTGTGTGTGTGTGTGTGTGTACCCATTTGCAGCATTTACATGTGTCTTTCATACTGCAGGGAAATTACCGAATTTATAAATCCATCTGTGATTGGAAAGAAGGCATGGTTTTCATCTAATGAGCTTTCAAAGGAATTGTTCTGTCATTTGTCCCTTCTACACTTTTCAGAGCCCTGCCTGGATCCGCTTCTCATTTGCCCTCCACAGTGGCAAAGTACTGGATAGAGCCTTGATAATCACATGTGTCCTGTAGCATTTTCTCTATCATGTACCCCCTTAGAGCTTCTGAAGTGTTTTTACTCTGCCTTTGATCATTTTGCAATTCTCTAGAATGTCTTTAGCCTGGTAACTGGGATATAGAGGAATACTCGATTAGAGAATTAAGCGCTGAAACCAAAGTTATAAATCTAAACATTGCCAAGAGCCAGAATCTGAAGGCATTTTCCCACATGCAGTCCTCTCTACTACCAGTATTCATCATTTCTGAAGCTCAAAGCACAATGTGTGAGGTTTGTACCCTCAGCTTTTCAGAGGTCTCTCCTCCTTCAATTGGGGAAGAAATAGGATATACATCTTCAGGCTCAGCTAAGTTGAGTTTGAACATGGTCATCTTTTACTATTAGTGGATTTATAATGCATCTTCAGTAACATAACCAGACCAAGGAACACAGGCTAGCTAAGTAGCTATGGTGTGAGAAAGAACAAGCAAGTCAGGTACATGAAGGTTCTTAGCCAAGCAACCTGCTTGAGTTAGTGAAAGGGAATGAGCCCATGTTTAGCTTCACAGAAAAGTGGTGGATGGACATCAGTCAAGAATTCAGAGCTGTGTGTGGTGGCACAGGCCCATAATACCATCAACTCAGGAGGCAGAGGTAGGAGGATTCCAGTTCAAAATCAGTTCAGATGAAATAGTGAGACTCTAACCTGAAAAATAAATTGGAGGAAAAAGCACAAAAGAACTGGAAATGCAATTTAAGAGATAGAAGACAGTGCATACTGCAGACCTTGATTTCAATCCCAGTACTGGGGGAAAACTCAAACAAATAACAACAACAAATAGAATTTAGAACCCTAAAGAGATCCCAAAGATGGAAAGTCCTGAATGCCAGTAAGTATATCAAGCTGAGGTAAGCATGTGGACCACCCATTCATCATGGAGACAAGTAGGAAGTGGAGGCAGGAACTTTGCTCATGAACCTATGCCTCTGGCTTCCCACAGATACATCACAGAGCATTCCTCCCACCACCCAGATAGGCTCTTTCAAGGATATGGTTCTGGGTTTTAGGGGCTGGTACATTATTTCTGTAACAGAGAGGTAGAAAGGAAAAGAAAGCCAAGATGGAGTCAAAGTTCTAGATGGACTATTATCAATGTCAACCTAAGCCAGTGAGTGTGCATCATACATCTGAGATCATGAAAACTAAGAAGACATACCTCCCCCATCTTATAAATTTCTTCACACTGCTCCCAATGACATACATATTTTATAATGATTTATTTCAAACTCCTAAACACTGAAGAGTCCAATTGAAAATCAGAGTGGATCTTCTGCATTTTCTCTAAGGGGCTCTACTTAACAATATCAAGAAAGTGATTGATTTTAGTTTCATAAGTTCTAATAAGGTTCTAGCCTATTCAGCACAGGTATTACTAGAAGTCATCCATTTAGACAGTAAAACCATATAAACAAAACTTAGGATACCTGCTTACTAATATTGTTATTTCTTGTGACTTATATTCCACCATATTTAGAATATTCCTTAAATGATTTGAACACATAATAAATTTTGAAACCTTTCTGATTGCTATGTGAGCCCAGATCATATCAAAATAAAGTGCTATAAATATTAGATTTTTTGTTATTATTATTAGAATTATTATATTAAAATTATTGTTATTCAAGGTCCATAAACTTTTAGTCCTGTTTCATGATTAACAAACACAAATGGCACCATTTTTGTTCTTATGAACTTATAGTTCTTAGTCTATCAATGTGATTTCCCAACAGGTTTCCATTTCTTTATGGCTTTAGTCTGTTAACCAATAGGTGTTTCTTACACATGGCTCAGTTTTGAATAACAGCTACAAAATGTTGACCCATGAAAAGACTAAGAAATTCTGTCATTCCATAAGAGGAAAGAAGATAGAAACAATTAGAACTACCTATTATTTCAATACAGAATTTGTATGTAACAACAAAGAACTCTTTCTTTGTGCTGAATTATGTAGAAATTGTCATATGTAGAAGAGAAATAATCTTATCTAATTAGAGAGTAAAGATCTTATCTGATTGGGAAGAGAAATTTATGTTAGTGTAGAAGGGATGGCAAAATCTTACCTAGGACATTTTACTCCCCCCACTCTCTTTTCCTAGAAAATATTGTGAAAAGGTTGATGATCAGTTAAGGTGAGCCAACTAACTCCCTCTTCCTCTCCCTCTCCTCCTCCTCCTCTCTTTCTTTCTCTCTTTCCTCCCTCCCTTTCTCTCTTCCTTGAGCATAGTGTGAAAAGGTCAGTGATTACTTGGGTTGAGCTAACTGCAGGCTTACCCTAGAGAAGCATGAACTAGGTCCTGTGAGATCTTTCATGGCCATGTGAGTCTGGGAAATGTTGTATTTAATTCCCTGCTATCACATCACACACAGAACTAAATGTGTTCTCTGGCTGGATTCCCTCTTTCTGTCAGGGGTGCCACCATTCCTGCAGCCACCCAGGCTTGAAATTTTAGAGCTAATTTTCATTTTCCGGCTTCCCACCCCTGAACCCAATCACTTACCAAATCTGTTCAACTCTTTTATGTCTCTTGCCCATCCGAGCCTATCTAATATGTCCTGTTGCAAGACCATAATTCACACCTGCATTACTTCATGGCTTTTCAGTTGCGATATTCTAGTAATAGACCACTTTTTCCATCCAACTGACCCTTTGGATTCTCACCAGATCAGATTTTTTTTCTTTCTTTTTTTCCCCTACTGGTCCTGAGGCTTGAACTATGGGCTTGGGTAATGCTCCTGAGCTCCTTTTTACTCAAGGCTAGTGTCCTACCCTTTGAGCCACAGTAACACTTCTGTTTTATTTTTTCTGTGATTAATTGGAGATAAGAGTCTCACAGACTTTCCTGCCCCAGCTGGTTTGGAACTGTGATCCTCTGATCTCAGCTTCCCGAGTAGCTAGGATTACAGGTGTGAGCCACCAGCACCTGGTCAGATCAGACTTATAAAAACATTATTATTCATTTGTAGTGTCTCTCCCTTGCATTTGTCAGTGTAGCACATACTGGTGGTGGGCTCAACAACCAAAAGAGTTGTGATAATCAATACAGTTGCGAGTAGAAGTCTCCTGTGACCTCTTCAAGAAAGTCAGAGTGCTCTTGTACACATCACTAACTGGAGGAAATCTCAATATAAAAATAAAAGTCTGGTTCCTTTTATTGAACAGACTTGTTTCTTTAAATTAATTGAATATGGAATCATGCTCAGATCATTTACATGTAAAACTAGACACATGTGAAAAACATTAAAATTTCTCAGATTGAATATTTTAAATTATATGCTTTGGGAAAGTTTCTTGATTATCATATTGTTGAAACTCCTTAGGTTGGCATCCTTTCTCTTGATCCTATTCTGATATTCTATTGCATCCCAGGGTACACAAACATCAACAGAGTAATAGCACTTTTCATTCTCTTCTCACTGAGGAAACTAATCTCCCTCCATTAACTTGTACCTGCTAAAGTTTTTTGTTGCTGTTGTTGGTCATGGGGCTTGAACTCTGGACCTGGGCATTGTCCCTCAGCTCTTTAGCTCAAGGCGAGTGCTCTACCATTTGAGCCACTTACAGTTTTCTGGGGGTTAATTGGAGATAAGAGTTTCACAGACGTTCCTGCCCAGGCTGGCTTTGAACAGTGATCCTCAGATCTCAGCTTCTTGAGTAGCTAGAATTACAGGCATGAGCCACTAGCATCTGGCCCCAGCTAAATTTTTTCCTTTTAAGAACCATTTTTATTCTTCAAGAACTTAGTTGAGCTTGAGCTTGTGCTTGAGCTAAGTTAGTGAGATCCTATCTGCAAAACGAAATAAGATCTAAAGGACTGGAAAATGGCCAATGTGGTAGGATACTTGGCTACCATGTTTGAAGGTCCACCCTGTGTCCAGTCTACAAACAAAGCAACACAACAAGAGAATGAGTTCCACACCATTGCTTTAATGAAGACTATGTACAGATCTAGCTCCAACACTGGATTTGTCATTTCCCATGATATATAGAGCATAATAATTGTAACACAGAGTTAACTCCAAATCCATTTCACCCAAATTACGAAAAATTACCAGGCACGCATATTAAATTGTAGGATGCCTTGTACTAAAATGCTCATTGAAAAATTTCAATATGAAAAACTACTACTCTAAAAGAAAATAGGGAAAACAAATTAATTCTACCTGGGATTTGGGAGGGTACCGGCTCAGACAGCTGGAGAAAGGTGGTCTCTGAGCCAGCTCCGGTTAAATAAAAACACGAACCAATGGTTCCCAGTAGACAAAGATCATTATACTATGTCCCGATCACAACAGTTACGTTCTGTGGCTGTGCTTTGTGAGTCAGAGGACCTTTGGTCACTATTCGAAACTAAGAGTTCCCCATCAACTTGAAAAATATTATTAAGTAATTCCTCAGTTACTTATTCTTCAGGCTGTATGAGCCCAGGCCCTTTTATCTTTTCTCAAAGGTCTGATTTTCTCAGCCTTTAATCATTACTTTGTTTCTCTGAACTCTCTCCAAATCTCCATGCCTTTCTTTACTTGTCTATCCCACAGCTGGTTACTATGCTGGGTAAACAGCCACAGAATGTCATGGATAAGCAGCCCAAGTGGTAAGGTTGGATTTAGCCATGTACCCAGCTCACAAATCCTCATTCACAATCTCTGACCCCTGTAGTGCAAAACTTGGCAGTAGGTCAAAAGTGTTTTAATAGCCTGTTCATAGAGCATTATGTGAGGGGGATCATTTTTTTAAAAAAATTCTTTGGTGTATAATGTTAGACTCCAAACCCCCCAAATAATTATATTCATACAGAACCAGATATTTAAGGGCTATTTATGATTTCAATTATTTATGTGCTTAAATAAATGTGATACAGTCAAACCATTTGATATATATATATGAATATATGTATATATACAAACACTGTGCTAAAAATATTGAATAATTATGTATATTATATAAAATTAAATAGGGAATTCCAGTTATGTTTCACATGGTTTGAGCTTTCATTTGCTATTTTTATGTGCACTATATTTACATGTATGTATAGTACTTCTGAGTAGAGATGGAAACGAGAACACATCCTAAGGCATAACTGGGCATTGCTAGTGAACAAATGTTTATCTTATCAGTTTGTAGCACAACGAGCACACACATTACACAGATGAAGTAATAAGAAAAAAAGCCGATAGATCTGGGTGCCAATGGCTCACATCTGTAATCCTAGCTACACTGACAGCTGAGATCTGAGGATCGTAGTTTGAAGCCAGCCAGACTGGGCAGGAAAGTCTATGAGTCTCTTATCTCCCATAAGCTATCAAAAAAAGCCAGAGGTGGAGCTGTGGCTCAAGTGGTAGAACATCAGCCTTCATCAAAAAAGCTCATGGACACTACCCAGGTCCAGAGCTCAAGCCCCATGACTAGCACACACACACACACACACACACACACACACACACACACACACACACACACACACACACACAGAATTAAGCATAGAAATTTTTTAAGACATAACAAGATAAGAGAAGTTAGCAGGATCTTCAGACTGGAGAGCCTGAAAAGATAATCTAAACTAGAATTGGGGGCTAACAAAGTGAAGCCATCTTTTTAAACACAAAATAATATCAGATACAAAAACAAACTTCCCAGTAATCAGCTGAATTAAAAATATATTTCAAAGACAAGAAAATATTTCCAGGAGGAAATTTAAGATATGAAAAACAAATAGTTAAAACAATGAATATATATTACCACCAGTCAAACAAAATGATTTTACTGGATAGTAACAGCACATACAGGAAATAGATAAAACATGAATTATAGAATATCATCGGGTCCTTATGAGTTTGCTATATTATTTTGTGATAAACTTCCCTCAAAATCAATCAAAAATAATTACAAATAGCTATAGCATACAGATACTGCAAAAGTACATTTTAATCAATATATTTGAGAATTAAATAGATGTTTCTGTAGATATTAATATTTAAGGAAAATATCCTTAGGAGTCTTAAAGTTAAAAAATGCAAGGTTTATCTGGGTCAGTGGCTAACACCAATATTTCTAGCTTTATAGGAGGATGAGCTTCAAAGCAAAGCATTCCAAATCCAAATCATATAGAAAAATCCACTAGACTCTACCTCCAAAATAACCAGCAAAAAGTAGAGCTGGAGACATGGCTCCACTGGTAATGGGTCAAGCAAGTCAGCCAAGCAAACAAAAGGTTCTGAGTTTAAATGCCATTACCAGTCAGACAAACAACAAAATATAAATCAAGGCATATGTTAAAATATTCTCAAAAATAAAATGTCAGAGAAGTAGAATTTTATGAACGTTTTATTTTCTTAAATTTCAAGTACAAGATTATTCTAATCTCGCTTAAAATTTCCAGGGAATAAAGCTTCTATTTCTCATTTTATGAAGCCAGTTTAATTTTGGGACTAAATCTGTTCTAGAAGAGTAAGACAAACAAGAAGGGAGGGGAGTGGATTGAGTTGGAAGGAAGGAAGGAAGGAGAAGAAGGAAGGAAGGGATTTTTTTTTGTTTACTCTAAATTTGGATGTAAGAATTAAAAACCAAAATACCAAAAAAGTTCATTCTTACATTACATAAAATATATTCTCCTGTGATCAAATTTGATTTAATTTAGGAATGTAATGATTGTTGGTATTATGAAATTTACAGACATACTGCATTATGCAATATGGATTAAAGGTACCCACAATGAGGCTGTCTAGACTCCTGTTTCTTTAAGTGACTAAGCCTCACTAAATGACAGCATAGATAATGTCTCTTGGGAGAAAGACCTGAAAAATACACGAGGTAAACCATGGAATGAACAGTGGTTTGTACGTAGAAAATCATCTATTCATCTTAGGTAAACCACTGTCCTTTGAAGCATGCCATATGTTGCCTCTTCTTTTTCTACCTCACACTAAAACCCTTGAGTCTATAGAATCACAGGTATGAGAAAAAAAGAGTAACTACACAGCTAATTTAAAAAGGAAACTACTGATCTGCTAGATCCTAGGATATCTAGATGCTCTTACCTCTCAGGGATTCGGGGGAAAACTGGGAAAGCGAAAGTGGGGGAGATTAAAGTCAAATGAAAAGGTACCTTAATTGCATCCAGAATGTTGAACGGTGGTACCCAGAATTACGTAGGGAGCCAGACAGATAGATCATGCCAATAAAGTGGGCCACGTGGTACACCTGAATTGTTTCAGATCACCATGGAAGAACTACACCAGTGAGCTTTGAACCCTGATCGTACACATGTTTCTCCCTATTGATTGCCTTGTCTATGAATCATAGAATCACTTCTTAATGTCATTTCACATTTCGGAGTACTTTCCCTAGGCCCCTCTGCTAATGCCTGGAATCTCTCCATTCAGAGTCAGAGTCATAATCAGATTTGGCCAGTGGATACCAAGGCAACTGCCTGTGTGTTTTCTTTCCACAGTATCACAGGATGCCAGCGTGCAGCTTAAGTAGCAGTCAGGAAAAGGAGGTCTGTTTCTGGAGGGGCTGATTAAGCAAGACAAAGTCAATTAACATTTGATGTCTCACAGGTTTCTGCAAGCAAATTGTTCCAATTACCCAAAACCAGTGAGCAAATTGTGAAGAAATTAAGAAGGGCAGTCAGAACTCCAGTGCTGCCTCTGGTCCCTCAGGAATCCCGTAGATGGAGGGGTGGAAGCGCAGTCCAAGCTACGCAAATGTGATTGCCAGCACATCCCCTGCAAAAGAACAATGCGTGTGTCACAAACAGGACTCCTCTCTGTTTTCTTGAATTCCGAGTGCGTTCTAAATGTTGACGTGTTGATCAGCACTTGACGTTTTCCGATTATTTCTTTTACTTAAATATACAACAAATGCAATAGCATTACAAAAGTGTGTTAAATTGGTATGTTGTCCCAGACAGAACATTTTACAACCTACAGAATAAAAGATAGACTCCACGGTTACTGTTTATAGTCTGTAATAGGCAACATAAAAACAAAGTCCACATTAATTATGTAGACACCGTAGGTTTATGAGTCTGTTAGGTTTGTTTTCACAGGCTACCTAGTTATTTCAAAATAAAGCCTAAACAAACTACCCATATATTTACTCTGTTTGTCACTGTGAATTAAGATCTGATCTCATTTATGTAGCTGGTCATTATTGCAGAGTTGCCAAAAACCTCTTTATCATGTTTATGGAAGGAGCCACCAAGAGCCAGGATATAATGGACTAGGAAATAGGAGGTTACAAGATCCTCAGAGTAAGCGGATTTTTTTGATGGCATCCTAAGAACCTTCAGACAAGAGGGAAATATTCCAACCAACATGCAAATGTCATTAAAATGTACATAGAGGAATTGCATGTCTGTTAGGGAGCAAGAGAGAGACTTGTAACTTGTCTGTTTACTTAATTTTAGATATTTGCACTCACCAGGTATTTCAAATGATGTTTATGATCTGTGGCTTTTAGAGGAACACCAAATGTACAGATTGAGAAATGAATAACAATAGAGATCATTAAAAAGTTATGCTTGTTCCAAGTGGAAGAAATAAGCCTATTGGCTGAAAATCACTCAAGTCATAATTCATGATAATAATAACCCCATTCTGGTGTCTCTGTGGTTATAGAAATATTGCTTCATATTTCCAGTTTAGATTTTTAAAGTTAATTTATGTACTATGTCTCCTTCCAGTCATGCTAATTTTAAAGGAATTATATGTAGTTTTATTGTATGTTGCCTCAAAAAGATATAGCATTTGTTATATTGTCTCCTGCTCCCAAAACATGAAAGTGAGTGGTTGATATTCAATCTCATAATTTAATGCTTACAGGATTTCTAAGCAGAAGGATTGTTACAACATGCTATAGTTTAGAAAAATGAAGAGGAGAGTGTTTTAAGTAATTTACTCGCAATTAAATTGCTGGTAAACAGACATCAAGATCTAGATATGCCTTCTCTTGACATCACATTGTTTTCTGTCACTACTCGATTGGACCAGTCAATGTACATAGCACTTAAATTTAAACAACCTTTTCTATTCAATAAATATTTATAAGTCTCTCTTGTATACTAGATAGTGTTCTAGCTATGGAGATAGGTCAATGAAAGAAAATTAGATGTGAGAGCAAAACAGCAATGTGACAGTGAACAAAGGAAGCAGGAAGATGAACAATATATGCTGTGGGTGATGTACAAGATTGAGGGGGGCATATTGTAACAAATGATGCTTGGGGTAGTTTTCCTTGCAATGATGGCATGACATAATACAAAGGAAGAAGATTCCCCCAGGAGCAACTACAACTAAAGTAAGGACAAGAGGCCGAGCCCCACTGGGGACATAATGGAACACATATTTAAGAGAATCAACAGGGTCCAATGTGGCCAGAGAAAAAGCATTCCATAATAAAATTGCATGCACTTGAACTATGACCAATTTATTTGGAAATTTACTTTTTAGAAAATGATACTTTACCCACTTAGGAACTGAGACATCTTGGAAATGTAGAGCGATGGATTCATTCCTTCAATGGTAAATAAATACACACATTCATTCACTCATTCACTATTTTATACATTCAACAGCTAGCTAGCACACTGGAGCCTGAGACATATGCATGGAAGCAATAGTCAGACATTCGCACTTGTAGATACATGACCAATGGTCATGATAAAACAATGTGCATCACAATGATTTGAATCATCTCAGAAGCTCTCATTTTATGCATTATATGATAAAAGTAAGAAGAGAGAGCTCATGACTATTTAAAACATAAAACACTTATGTGACCTCTGAGGAGGGAAGTCAAATCCAGTTTGATCCAGTGATATGGTCTGATCAGAGATAGTCCTCTAAAATAGATTTATAATCTCTAATGACTGAGTCATGCTTTCAATAGCAATTCATCTAGTGAAGAGTCTACACTTGAGCCACTTTTGCTTCAAACTGTCTGAATGAACACAATAACTTTCCTATTGAAATCTTTTCCATTTGTGTAGCCTTTGAATGATGATAAAATGAACAACTAGGAAAAAAAGATGGAAGTATATTGAAGTAGAGCCTAACCAGGGGGTGTCACCATTCTACAAACCTTTGGATCTAAGCCTAGATACTCAAACACCCTGTTTAAAATACACAGTGGCAAGGGAGTAGATAGGATGACCTTCTTGATCCCAAGTAGCCTAGAGATGATAGGATTTAAGGCCTTGTTCAGTTATAGTGAATGGAGCTATCAACAAAAGTCCAACCCCACCCCCTTCCTATATTGGCTGAATAAGGCCACTGGGAGACTGACCGAGAGTCAAAACTAGAGTATCACATTCCTCTCTAATATGTCTAAGCCGTTTTGGCACTCTGAACCTATTTTACCCTAATGCTCTGTCTCAATAACCCATATAAGGTATCCAACATGTACTTCTCTCAAACTAGGTCTCAGGATTGCCATCAAGTTTGCTTGGTCATAATGTAGAGCAATGAAACCAACATGTTAATAAGTAGGAATGAAATCCATCCAATTTCTAACCGTCTGATGATTCATCCCTTGGTGGCAGAAAGCCTTCCTGGACAACAGTGATTGCAATCTGGTTTCTTTGGGGGATGAGAAATTTGGTCATAAATATGGTTGGTTCTTGGTTCTCTGTGCCACTCCAAACCCAAGTGACAAATAACTGTGAGGCACATGTTCCTTCCCAGCCACCCAACAGCTCCGGATCTCAAATATTCCTTTGACATAGCCCAAGCCACCCAACTTCAAATTTGTCTAGGCTACATTTCTTTTGGAGGTACTACAGGAATTTTTTTTTCTTTAGCGTGCACACACACCCACACACACGCACACGCACGCACACACAATTTTTTTTTTTTTTAAGGAGGCAGAGGCACCCAGCCAAATAAACTATGTTAAGCAGTGGGTTCCATTTTAGGTGTTGACAGTATATAATAAATCCAGGCCTACCTAACATTTACAGGAACATTATAAAATGAGTGAAATGGTATGAGCCGGTTGCCAGGCCAACCAGACAAACACAATAAACAGGCAGCAGTGACAGGGGTAAGTTACACCACCTCTCGGGTCTGAAATATATCACTTTACATTAGTTCTTGACCACTTTGAAAGCTCTTTGTTTTATATTTTTCAAAATGCTCTTTTACAGCATAGATTACCGTTAAATCTTTTCAGAGGAGGAAGTTTCTTTTTGGCCTTCCAAACTTAACATCATTCCAGAAAGCGAACATTTATTTTTGTTTTAACCCTAATTAAAAAGTAAATTCAAGTCTGAGGAACAATGTTAAGACTCAAATCTTGAAGGTCCCTTCTGGCAGATTAAAAAGTTAAAAAAAAAAATCCCTAGACTAGAAAGAAAATAAACAAAAACAGTAGTTAGTATACTTAGTTGGTTTAAATGTCCTGTTAAAATGGGAGCAACATGCTGCAGAACTTTTTAACCCTTTAATAGCCTATATCCAGAAATCCACTTCTCTCCGAGTAGAGAACATGTTTTATTATTATAAGCAAGACCTTACACAGCATCATTGCTAGAACCATCTGAGAAATTATTTGTTCTACTACCTTGTCCTCCAAAGGAAAACAGAAATAGGTATGGGTTAGGTTGCTTCCTTAATTATTAAAAAAAATTATCTTTTTCTGCTATTCGTGCTATGCTATCTGAAAGGATTTTTTATTCCTTTTATCAAAATTTTGAAAGCGCAAAAGACGCCATTTGATTTCTTTTAGCCTAATCAATGAGCAGGAAAGTAACGTAGAATAATTTAGACCTTTCCATGTAAAATAACATAAAACTGCTAGAGACCTATAAAACATATATAGAGTGCTTTAAGACTCAACAAAATCTACTTTGTTTAATTAATGTTAAAATAGTGCTAGATGATTAACTATCCTTCTAAATACACATGCACATACACACATATACATATACACACACTTGTAAATAGACTTTCCTACTAATCACAGTTTTTCAGAGACATTCCAAGGTTTAACACTGAAAATTCCAGGTTTCAGAAAGTCCCTTTGCCCTGGGAAAATAGATGCAGTTACTTATCTGCTTTCAAAGATAATTTATTTATTTTCATCTGTTGTGTAAAGTGCTAAATTAAAAAAAATGTTTAGAGGTTGCTCTGAGGAAATTTTGCCCTTACCTAAAATTAGTTAAAGAGAGGTTAAGTCTCCTAAGAATGGTTGAATTGTTTATAATCAGTACACTCCACATATCTTAATTCTATTTTCCTAAGGTAGAGCAGTAGGTTCGGTAGGAAATCCTTAGAAATACACTTAAATCATGCCGAATGTTCCAAGTTTTCAGATTGGATCTCTATCACTAAAAATATTGGGCTCTATGGTGAGAAAGTAGATCAGCTTCAGTACAAAAATCATACTACTAAAATTAACTAATACTAAGAGGAATTTGAAATACACAGAAGACAATAACGTTACCCAAACAGAAAACTTTCATACATTCCCAATTCTTCTTAAATATGAGACCATGTCATTTTTTGACGACTCCAAAGCTGCCATTTTTGTGTATATGGCAATGGATTTCTTACATTGACTGAAGGAAATGCCACCATTCCTGCTCTCTAAGGGTAGACTCTTAAGTTAATTCTGCAGATCCCTTCTTAATAATTCTATATTCAACTTAATTCTGAATAGAGGTAATTCTATATGTTGGGTGTTTTATGTGTGTGTGCATGCACATACAATTTGACATTCTAATAACTCATAGTTGAAGGAAACTAAAAATTTCCAATTAAAATATTCCTGGTTAAGACATAAATACATGTAAGTCAATTATTCCCAATAGCTGCCATCCTCTAGTTCCTGTTGTCTCCACACTTTGATCACTTTTGTAATTCTTTTCTCTAAGTGGGTGGAGTTTACAGAGGGACTGCCTCCTACTTTGCCATTTTAATGTGTCTCAGTCAGTTTCAGTCAGGCGAATATTTGGAAGTAAAGGTGTAGCAGCTCTGAGCCAAGCCACAAAGATAATATTGGATTTCTCAACATTTCCTATATCTCCAGTTAGCCTGTTAAAGGCCAGGAAACATAGCTACTAGAATTATTCCTATTCACAACTGTCTATGTGATATTTGAATGTTTTCATCTATCACCCAAGAACCAACTAGGTGAACTCAGCCAGGTAAACCCAGCCTAATTCACCATCCACTCTTACTTAGATAATGCTTTAATTTTTTTTTTCTTTACTAACATAAACTTCCCAGCTTTGATATGGTTTTCTATGTAGGACACTGGTAGATAAGCTATATTACATAGCCTCTGTAACTCACCAACATGGAAACAGTAAACATTTGTAAAGAGTATTCTTAGAGTATGATGACAACTTCCCAGAGTTTAAACTTTAAGTCATTCAATGCTAATGCGGTCTATCCTTAACTTTCTGATGTCTCTCATTGAGATATCCCTGGTATGCTCAAGTCTGGCCAATATGCCCTCTCTAAAATAACGCCTGAATATTCTTTGAGAAACTTTCTCTTCAGTAACACACTTGTAGATTATATTACATATTACTATAAGAAAATAAACTTCTAGCTCAAAGAATTCAAAAAGACTAAGTCTGCATGCCCATGGCATTTTTTTCAATTCTAAATGTGTCTGCCACATTGCTGGAGCTCCTGAATGGATTGGTTGATCAATATGTTTTCTAGAACTCTACCTGGTCACCATAATTGCAATACCTCTAGAGAGGGTGACATATTGAAGCAATCACCCACATAGATACTGCTGGGTGATACCACTTCATCTGCATATTTTAATAGATTTAGCAGATCCATTATTGCTAAACAGAAATTTTCTCTGGACTCTATTCTGTCTGCAGAATGCAGTGAGCAAAGCCAAACATTCAAGCTTAAATTTCACCATCATTGATGTCATCAGCATTCTGAGATACAGGTTTACAAAAGGAATAGATCACTAACAAAAATAGATGATTAAATGTTCTATTAAAAAGAAATCTTTATTTTATTATTTATTCATATTTGACTTTTAGAGACATAGTCTATTGCATAGCCCAAGCTCGTTTAGCATTCACAATTCTCGTCTCCACTGCCCAATTCTGAGATTACAGGCATTACCACAACTATCTATTTTAATAATTAGGCACAATGATAAATACAGTAAAATAGAAATCACGTTAGAATTAACATATTAGAAGTTAGGGCTGGAAAGTGCTTGTCTCGTATGCATGAGGCCCTGTGTTCAATTGCTCAGCACCACATAAGCAGAAAAAGCTGGAAGTGGTGCTGTGGCTCAAGTGGTAGAGCACTAGCCTTGAGCTGAAGAGCTGAGGGACAGCGCCCAGGTCCAGAGTTCAAGCTCCATGACCAACAAAAAAAAAAAATTAGATATTAGAAGTTGACTAGAAGATAACACATTTCATATTCACATAAGGTCAGAGAGAATCCTGACAATCTACAAAATATAGATTCTCCTTGGACCACAGGAGGCAAGACTTACTGTCTTATGCTCATTTCCACCTCAATTACCAGGTTTAAAAATAGCTAAATTTTAATTTTTTAAAAATTTAAAACATAAATAAAAATCAGTTTTAAAATGAAATCACATTACTGTAGAATATAGTTTCTATTGGCTCACCATGGTCACTCTCTTCCTTTCACATCTACCCCTCGAAAACAATCAGCAAGAAAAAGAATTGTAATATGGAATCCAGTAACATCATAAGCTCCCTGAAACACAGAAAGCCTTCTGTCCTTATTCCCAGGTTCAGAAGCACTTGCTTAAATGCTAAAGGAAAAATTGGGAACTAGTCTCAAAAGACTTAGCTTTAGAAACTGTTAAGCAGCCAGTGTTTGAGCCGCTTCCCAGAGCTGAATAGGACTCAGTGCGTGAGTCCACTCCTAAATTTTATTCAGGTTCATCTCCATGTGTTAGTTCCCTCAGCTACCCTTTCCAAACCTTGCTCACCATGCCGTTTGGAAGTCTCTAAAGGAAGGGTGGGGTGAGTCCTATGACTCCTGCTCTCTTGCCATTTTTAGCTGCCTGCAACCTTTCCTGGCTGCCACCATTTATAGACCTGGGCTCAATGGTTTTGCCAAATAACAAGGGTCTGGCTCATGAACCCTGAGGTGGACTGCTATTAAATGGAAACGTGTCCACTCCACCATAGAAAAGCAAAGAAGGGTCTTGAAATGTCAGCGTGTGAGTAGCCAAGGTTAATGGAGCACAGAATTTTTACAAGAGAAACCACCACCCAGCAGTGACTAATTAAACAGGGTTGAAGGCCAGATGGCAGGCATCTTTAAAGATGCCTATTATAGATTCGAATGTTTGCGTGTGACTCTGTTTTCCTAGAAAGATTAAGCAGTAATGATGATTCACTTTTAGTGTCAGAGAACATTTCATTTCACTAAAGATCTGTCCAATGTTGGCTCTATGTATGTGAAAAATCTATGCTATTTTTTTAATATGTCATGGTCATAAAATAGATGGCATTTAAATCCAGGTTCTTGGTGGCATACCCAGAATGAAATGAGTGGATCTCTGGTAAAGAATCAAATTCTCCAACGTATTATCAGTACTGTGTGGTGGTTACCCAGGTTTGATTTTAATTAAAAGATACATTTTTTGTTATCATCTGAAATCCTTGTACTGTCTGCTATCAGGGAAAAAAAAGTCAAGAAAGTTTCAAGGATGCAAAAGATAAGATGGAAACTTAAACTTCCCCAAAGGACTGAAAAGCACGAAAGCTGAGCCAGGGTAAAAGGGCTACAGCTTCCAGGGCCAGGGAGACAAACTGATCATTTTCCTTATCTATTGTATTTTATAGTGGGAAAATATTTCTAAGCCTAATGGTTTCTACAGGCATTCCCTCTTCCACTCCCAGGTACAAGAATACACACACACACACACACACACACACACACACACACACACACATACATATATATACACATATTTACATATGTACACACACATACATATATATCTGTGTGTATATGTGTGTGTATGCATTTGATATCACCATTCTATCCCTATCGCGCATCTGAGTAAATTTTATTTCTAAATGTTAAGTCTAAATTCTATATTTCTAAATAAAATTATTCTAATTGGCACAAATTTTTTTTTAAAAAATAGCCAGTATGGGGCTGGGAAGGTGGCTCAGTGGTAGAGTGCTTGCCTTGCATGCACGAGGCCTTGGGTTCAATTCCTCAGCACCACATAAACAGAAAAAGCCAGAAATGGTGCTGTGGCTCAAGTGGTAGAGTGCTAACCTTGAGTTCAGGCTCCACGACTGACAGAAAAAGTAATAGCCAGTATATATATATATATATATATATATATATATATATATATATATACATATATATATATATATATATATATGTGTATATATATATATATGTATATATGTGTATGTATACATATATATGTGTAATATCAATAGATATCAATATATCTATCTATAGATATATATATATATAAGATATAGGGGTGTGTGTGTGTGTGTGTGTTTGTGTGTGTGTGTGTGTGTGTGTGTGTGTGCGGTGTGTGTAGTGCATACTTGTAATCTCAAAATTCAGGAGGCTGAGGCAGAAGGAATGAGATTTTTTTTTACCTTGTACCAAAATCAAAAAACAAACAAACAAAAAACAATAAAAGAGACCATGTCTTGGAATGGAGCAACCATTCCATGTAGCTTATTTAAGAAACATAATTTTTTAAATTTTATTTGTGAACATACTGTACAGAGGGGTTACAATTACATGGGCAGGATAATGCGTACATTTCTTACCAAGCATTGCAGCCTCCTCCTTTGGTTTACCCTTCACATCCCTTCCCAGCCTCCCTCCTTCCCCCCAATCCCAATCCTTCTCCTCCTTCCCCCCCCTTCACTCCCCCCCCCCCCCCGCACCGACGTTGTAAAGCTCGTTTTTGACTTGACAACTTGTACTTCTCATTGTTGCAACAGGTCCACCTGTATCCTTAAACAACTGGTTTTTTCACCATCTCCTCCACAAGTTATACTGACATCAAATATAGTGAAAGCAGGGGTTATACTGTGGGGGAGGGACATACAAAGCAACAAAGAGATAATCTTATAAATGCGTTAGAAACACATGCATGAAAGAAAAAAACATTAAAATACATATCTAAGGGTTCATTTTCCTGACATCACATTATCTGACCTTTTCCGCTTGACTCATACATATACTAGATATTGCAAATAAGGGAAACCATGGGACCTATGTTTCTTTGGGCCTGGCTTACTTCACTTAATATAATTTTTTCCAAGTTTTTCCATTTCCTAACAAATGGGGCAATGTCATTCTTTCTGATGGAGGCATAGAATTCCATTGTGTATGTATACCACATTTTCTTGATCCATTCATCTACTGAGGGGCATCTGGGTTGGTTCCATATCTTAGCTATGGTAAATAATGCTGCAATAAACATTGTTGTGCTGGTAGCTTTAGTGTGGTCTTGTTTGTAAACATTTGGGTAAATGCCCAAAAGTGGGATTGCTGGGTCATAGGGGAGTTCTATGTGAAGTCTTTTGAGGAACCTCCATACTGCTCTCCAAAGTGGTTGAACAAGTTTACATTCCCACCAACAATGAAGTAAGGTTCCTTTCTGTCCACATCCCCTCCAGCATCTGTTGTTGTTAGAGTTCTTGATTTTTGCCAAAGAAACATAGTGTTTATAGCATGTGAGAAATTTCTCCCAAGCTAGTATTTTCTACGTATATATTCACTTCACCACAAAATGATAAATGTTTGAGATGACAGACAACCGGAATATCTTCTGTTCATTAATACACAGTATAAAAAACACTCAAACATCACACTGTATCCCACCAAGGTATACTACAATTATTGATCCAAAAACGCATAAATCACTTTCACAAACCAAGAAATTTGGAATCAATTTATGCTCAAGCTATTAAGAAAGAGAGTGCACGAGACTGCATGTATCTGAACGAGATTGGTCCCAAGAAGAAAATAAATGATGCTTCACATTAGATCAAGCCTTCAGACTCAATACCCTTCAGAGAGAACTGGGTTTGTTAGTAACTGCGAGGAAAGTGCGACAGGCAGGTGTGTCAGGGACAGCCAATGTGGGCACCTAGGAATCTGAATGTGGCCCAGGGTTGCAGAAGGGGACAGGAATCAACAACGCAGAAATCCACGTTCAGAGAAACTGCATCTGGCATGCAAATGTGCCAGGCTGCTGACTGATGGTCGAAAATGTCAAATTGTTTCACAAACAAATACCCTGATGGAACAGATGCAGGGCAGTGAAGACTTTAGGGTGTCCCCACTGAGCAGCATAGACTAATTAGCACAATGAATCACCTGTCTCTCCAGCCCCAAACACTGTCTTGTTAACCAAAGGTCGAAGAAAAGGAGAATTTGAGGCTTCACCACAAGAATTCGGGAGGGAAAACCCAGAAAACAAAAACCAACCAACCAAACAAACAACAACAAAAAACCTTGACCCCAAAGCCTGCAAGCTGGTTTTGAAATTCCATTCGCAAACTACTAACGGGATATTGTCTGTTCACCTCGATGTTTTCTCAATGACTCTATCTGGTAGTTGTTCATTCCTGAACTCTGATAAATATTTGCTACATATATCGACAATGTAACTTCATGGATATTGCAAAGATAAGAGTCAGACACAAGTGATCTCATCAAACTTACCTTGCAAATGGGAGATGCCTAAAATGAGCTGATAATTCAGGTTGCCAAGTAGCAGTGGCCATTCAAGGAGACTGTGCCGGATGGTATATCCATAGGAAATTTAGGAATTATAGTCTGATTCTACAAGTGCAGCAGTGAATTCTCATCCTCTCACAAGGTATTTGTGGCCCAGTGATTGACTGTGTAGAGTTGCTATTGTGGTTTCTGTATTCTTTCTTATTCTTAAAGAAATTGGGAGGGGTGCAAGGGCTCACGCCTATAATCTTAACTACTCAGGAGGCTGAGATCTCAGGATGGTGGTTCAAAGTCAGCCTGGGTATGAAAGTCCATGAGTCACTTATAATTTAACCACCAGAAAATTGGAAGCCACGATGCAAAAAAATCTCAGGGACAGCACCCAGGCCTGGACTTCAAGCCCACACTGGAAAAAACAAATTGGATGACTGTATAACTACTTAAAGAGAGTTAAAGTTTTTGAGGAATCTAAGACCCAGTGTAAAAGAAATGTATACCTCATTTTTGCTCCTGTTTCTCCTTCTCCTTTCTCACTGAGCCAAATGCCTGGCATGTCATTCTCTGCTTTCCTCCCCTGTATTAACATCCGGGTATCCAGTCTTGCTTGAAAGTGTGTTACATGGTTACCTTCCCTCACTCTCATTTTGTGTTTATATAAAGAACAAGCATGAAGGCATTGCTAATAAGCACAGGAGCAATGACAATTGCAGCATGCCATTTATATTCTGCAGCTTCGTTTTCCAGTTTTCTCAATGAAGTAGAGAGGACAAAGCATCTTAGATGTTGAGGGAGAAACTTCAGTGTTCAGATGTCACTTTTGACAAACACCTCTGGTGACATGTAATCTGTTTGCTTCATAAGGCCCTCAAAAAAAAAAAACCAGTTTGGAAATAATAAGTAAAGCAACCAATGATTCCCATCAGTTCATTCTTCTTTTTTTCCAACACAATTATTTTAGCATTTTCCCCTATTTTCTTTTCTTCTTATTTTACCATACTAATGTGATAAACTCTTGGTTAGGGGGCAAGTATGGGTAAATAAGAACCAAATTCACTTCTAATCCCACTTCTCAATATAAAAAAATCTATATGCATGTGGCTTCTATCTTCTGAGAAAGTACACACACACACACACACACACACACACACACACACACACACCATGTACTTAGCCTACTTTTCAGGTCAGAAATTTGGGAGCAGAGTGCACTTTCCTGAGACCTGCTTCTGCTGCCAATGTTAAGTGGTTGTGATCCGACATCTTGTTTGGGGGTTACTGAGCCATATGTTATGGTGGCCATAGCTAGATTCCAGAACCATGAAGAGGGTAAGTCTCAATGGTATGTATCCTCCAAGCTTCTAATTGTGCAACATACACTCGTGGTCTAGTCATAAAATAATTCACAGGGCCAAACCCAGATTTAAGGAATAGAATGAAATAATCTCCACTTACTGGATAGGAAGATCTATTTTTAGTCATTCATCATTCTAACAACAGAAATAAATAGCCATAAACATTTCACTTGGCATTTTTCAAGACTACACGTTATGCTAACTTAATTCATAAGGCTCTATCAACGTGTAGGGCTAAACTTCATTGTTTTAGACAGCTACAGTGTTCCCTGTTTAAATGCAATTATTTTTTATTATCTTCAAGTAGGTGTCCAAAGTTGGTTTTGAGTTAACACGTAAATTTTTTTAGTATAGTGCATCTTGATTAAGGTCACCCCTTCCTTCATCTCCCCTTAACTTCTCCCAATCCATCCATCCCCTCGGTTTACCTAGTTCCATTTTCACATATACATTGAACATTATGACTCTATTTACCCATCCTTCCTCTCCCCGTTCATCTAGAGTGTATTCTTTTTTATCTTGGGTGATTTGACTTTAGGATATCTCCAATAGTTCCTAATCAGGTTGATATGAAAAACTTCGTGCATTTGTCTTCCAACCTATCCAACATTATTTTTCCTTCATAGCCTCAAAACCAGCTTATTATCTGTATCTTTCTACATCTCTGAAAGAACACAACCATTGTTCTTCAAGACATGTAAAAGAATAAAAACAACAACAGAGTAGAAAAGGTTCAAAAAGAAGACCAAACAAAAACTTTGATTGTCACATTTTGTCACTGATATCAAATAAAAAGCAAAAGCAAAAGTTAAAAGTCAGTATGAAAATAATAAGTAAGTAATAAATAATCCTGGGAGCTCTATTTGTTTACAAAGAATAATTAGTAAGTAGTTTCTCAACCTGATCACGTTTAAATTCGATGCACATTTTCTAAAATGCATTATAGGATCATCTTTTGCTGCTTTTGAGCCTGAGCCTAGGTAGGTAGGATATTTCACTCGGCAACAGCTGATTCCAATTCCTTCTTGATCTGGATACCCAGGGTCTCCTATCATGATGGCCTTTGCCATCTGAGTCAAGAGCACAAAAGAGTCCATTTCACTGAGTTTGGCTCTACCAGTGGTGATAATCTCGGTGTCATGAGTTCAACTTCCCCATCTGCTTTTGGGCTTTCTCCAATTCACTAAATACTTCCTCTTCTCTTTCTTCGGTTTAAAGAACAAGAGGAAAACTATAGCCCATGATGTGCACCTGTACATTGTGGGCACCCAACAAGCAAAACAGGGGAAGAAATAAAATAAACACCTTATTATAGTCAGGCTGGAGCAGATCCAAGGAGATGTCTGAAAGCTTTTGTCTGCAGAAAGCCAAACTCTCTAGGGCTGATAATGGTTACTGGATGTCAAAGGTATAATAAGAAGTAAAGTTCTTCAAAAACAAACTGCAAACACCATAAAATCGTATTGTTTTCAACTTCCCTGTTTAGTGGCTTTGTAAAGCTGAGGGCATTACAGCAGACACCCAAGGCCAACTTCAGACAGGAATATTCTAAGCCTGTCACGTGTTTATGTATGACTTCCGGATTTAAGGTCACATGAGGGGATTGTTTTACTCCTCCAGCATAATCTTTTCAATGAAGGTTGGGAGAACAGGAAAGAGTCTGAGAATATTCTTCATTTGAGCTATTGATCTGCATTGCCTAACAGTGGTATTCACAGAAAATTCCCTACTTTCCATCAGTGCTGTCTGTTTCCCATGTCTATAGTGAGGGAAATCCTAACTTCTAATTGGTTTATTTGTTGGGTAATGTTTGCCAGACACATACGACCAGATAATAGTATACTGAAGAGTCGAACTTTCTCTTTTATGAAGAATTCTTTACAATGCTTGATAAGAAATGTACTCATTATCTTGCCCATGTAATTGTAACTCCTCTGTACAGTATTTTCACAATAAAACAAAATAGAATTCTTGCATAGAAAGATTAAGGTGAAAAAAAAAGACCTAAGATAGGAGATGAAAAATCTAGTTGTGAGCTAAGTCTATATTACACGACAGTACTCAAGGATTTGTCCAGTTCAGTGACTAGATAATAGGATAGAAATCATAAGATGATAATAGTACAATTCGCAAGCATTTCTTAGTGAAAGTTGATAGGCAAGAAAAGGACCTCATGGTGTAAAATTCTCCTTTACCAGCTTTTGTCCAAATCTTTTTTGCAAGATAAAATGAAAAGTGTGAAATTCCCGGGATGAATACTTCATTCACAGTGCTGACCATCCACAAGGAGTAAGGGGTACATCCATTCATGGAGAAGGCCCAGTTCTACATTAGACAGGACTACGGATGGCCTGGCAAGCCTTAAATAAAAAGGAAGTGTTTATTGATTCAACCTTTCCATAACCCTCTCCTAAAGTAAACATGTCTGAAACAACTAAGCAAAACATCCAATTTCACTCAACTACCATGTGTCCGCCTTTACTTAAAGAGCTTGATGTGAGCCACTACTCTAGCCAAAGTCCTAGCAGCAAAGGGAACCTGCCTCTTATAAGGTATGACAATTCCCATGACAAATTTTAACTCATTGATCTTCTATGGGTACCCATCTCCCATGCCCTGACTCTGATGTCCTTTCTGCCTTTAGTTACAATCTGGGTAACATTTCAGTGTTGTTTCATATCACATGGCTTAGACCATGTCATCTCCATCTTATTATATAAGCTAACATAAGCATCTTATCTTGGGGGAGGAATGAGAAACCATGAACAGTTCTAACATTTGGGAAACTGAGTTGTGTTCAACAAAGTTGACTATGGTAATGGTTGTTGGTAGTGATGTGGTTTTGCATCTACCATGAGATCAAGGGATGACCCAATCCCAAACTACATATCATAGTAGTCTTTGCTAAATTCAATGCAGAGACACTAATGAACTACCTTCACATTCTCTGATATAACTTCCATGGTAAACCCATTTTCACCACATGGGAGGTAGGTTAAGAAGAGACATATACTAGAAAAAGTATTCCACGTGCTGTTGCATTTACACTTACTCATTCAACAAATACCTATTTGCCATCCTCGATATCACACGAGGTACTGACAAAATGATATATCAAATGTGTTCTCAGTCATCAGCCACTGGTAGCTCAGGCCTGTAATTCTAGCTACTCAAGAGGACAAAGATCCTTGAGATCAGAGTACCAAGGGTCAAAACCATCTCAGGCAGACAATCATGAGAGTCTTTTACCTGCAGTTAACCAGTAAAAAGCTGGAAGTAGAGATTTGGCTCAAGTGACGGAGTATCAGCCTTGAGCCACAAGAATGTACTCTACCACTTGAGCCAAAAAGCCAAACAAGAATCTGAGGTCCTGAATTCAAGCGCCAGTAATTGTACAAAAACAAATACAAACGTGATCTCTAATACATATGGTAATATCTCTTTAGAAGAGAGATCTAAGGGAATAGTATATGAATTGCATGTGAAAAGAGAAAGGGAATAGGTAATTTATTTTTAATGCACATTTGTGTTTGATTCAATAAATTAAAGTTATTCATTCTTATGCTGAGCATTCATTTCCTTTCCTCTCTAAAGCAATATTTAAAATGCATCAGTAATATTCTCTTTAGAGAATAGCACAATTTGCTACTCATTTTGTACAGTAGTAGCATTATTGAAGCAACATGAAACTACAAATGTACAGTTTTTGAAAATAAGAAATATAAAACAACCTTTAGCATCATGTTGCAGTGAGCTTTCTTTTCTTGAAACAAACTTACCAAATCCTGCTTCTCGTGACAATGTGATAAGCACTCTGAATGACAGTTAATATACTTGAATCAAAACTAAACTTTTATAAAGGTGTCTGTATAGAGTTGCTGGGTCTAAAACTATACACTGAGAACAGAATGATTCCTTAATCTTGTTAACCACTTAATGTTGTCACAGTTATTCAATTTGGGGAAAGCAACGTGGCGGCCTCTGGTGAACTGGCCAGACAGTGGCCTGTGAGCTGCTCAGACTGAATTTTTGGTGGAGGTGCCTGGCCTGAAATTTCATTTGAGAAAATCTGGAGAGGCCTTAATTACTAAGACTAGGTCGGGAGACATTGATCAAATCTCTGCTTTGGCGTAAAGAGGGATACTACTGGCATTCTGTGTTGTGTGTGTGTGTGTGTGTGTGTGTGTGTGTGTGTGTGTGTTGCTTTGTTTTTGTTTTTAAGTAATGTACTTTCTTCTTCAAGTTACTTCCAAATGAAATCTAGAATAATTGAGGTATATAAAGCCAGAGTCTAAAAATAATAATAGAAGCTTTAACAGTTTCATTGCTTTATAAACAAATGGGAACTTTAACAAAAAGATTGTGAAGAAGCATTAGCTATCCTATATACTTTAGACCATCAGTATCCTGCCTACTACCCCATTCAGGGATATCTTTTTGTCTATGGCGTCACCAGGGGAGAAAGCAAATAATGTTACTCTATCTCTCACAAATACCTCATTACAACCCTGAGTGAAGCAATATTGAAATTTAACCATAGATGGTATATATAACAATAAAACTACCCAAAATTAGCTACACAACTTATGCAGGAGGGGGATAAAGAGGGGGAAAAAAAACTAAGAGAAAATGAGGGAAGGGGTAACATTGTTTGAAAAGAAATGTACTTATTACTTGACTTATATAACTGTAACCCCTCTGTATTTCACCTTTATAATAATAGGCCATTTATAATAGACATCTTTAAAAAAAGGACTATATCTTCTAGCCAAGCATGGTCATTCATGCTTAGAATCCTGGATACTTAAGAAGTAGAGATTGGAAGACTTGTGGTTTTGAGACCAAACAAAAAATTACTGACACCCCAGTTCAATAAATAAATAGAATGAGATGATGGTGCATGCCTGCTATCCCACCTATGCAAGAAGTGTAATAGGAGGATTGAAACCCAGGCCAGACAGAAATGCAGGATCCTATTGAGAAAATAACTGAAGTTAAAAGACTGGTCACTGAGTTGAAATGGTAGACTATCTGCCTGACAACCACGGCAACCATAAGGCTCTGAGTTCAAATACCCATATTCCTAAAAAGTTCATGTGTGTGTGTATGTGTGTGTGTGTGTGTGTGTGTGTGTGTGTGTGTGTGTGAATATATATGTATATGTTCTGAAATGATTGTATCCTTTTAATGTAGGATGAGGTTTACAATTTTACTGCAGATAAATTCTCATTATAAAAAGGGAAGATATTTGGACTTTCCACAATCAGAGTTACTTAGAAAGGAATAAGTTTTTATCAACAGATGAGACCTAGTAAAAAAATAAACTCTCTAAGTCACAGAAATAATACTAAAAATGGCTGAAATGTCTTAAACTGTGACTGAAGATATCAGAATATCTACTTAGCTACTTTCTCTCCTTCTAATACCCAAATTTAGATTAACCTGAAAGTAAACAGCAAAAATAAAAACTGAAAACTAACCTGGATTCACCTCTGAACTCTCTCTAGTGTCTATTTAGTTTATAAGTCCAAGAGGAAACAAAGTACAACAAACCCAAAATGTCTCCCTGGAGCTGAGCGTTGGAGAGGGTTGATATCTTGTGCTCTCTGTGCTCTAATGATACGAAATTTCCTTACTTTTCAGAAAGACACACAGTTATCCTAATGATAGTCACAGAACACACACACACAGTTGCTGTATTTTTGTTTTTTACACTGAAGCTTTTTGGGGCGAGAACAAATACTTGCCTGATTACCCTCCCTGACACAACCTCAGTAACAGAAAGTTCCAAAGAAAGCAGTTGAAATATCGCCTTGGCCAGTGTCTGGATGAAGCTGTCTTGAGAATCATGGAATAAGCTATAAGCTCTGTAGGGGGGAAGAAAGTGATTATGTCCAATGCAAAGCCTTTCAATCGAGGGAGAATTAACTCAGCTTATAATAAATCACTGTTGACACCTCCTCTAAAGACCTCATGCTCCCCACAGAGGGAATTTCTAGCTGCCCAAGAAGGCAACTCCAGCAACGTCAGAGATCATTTGCACGTGTAATCTTCATGTGGAAGTTTCCGAAGAGTTTTCCCTATATAATCTGAGCAAACTCCACAGAGATTTGCTCTCCTACTAGAATAAGCAAAGATTGATTAATAACTTATTATCATAGTTTGCAATTGGGACTGTTGAAAATATGTCACAGTAGGAGGCCCTGTCTTCACTTCTTGTTTTTCCGTTTAGAGACTAATGTTTCAAAATTAAAAATCAAACCAAGTGAAATAATTGAGGACAGCAATCCTTTTTCCCCTGGTTTGCAAAAGAGAGAAATTCTCTCTCTCTCTCTCTCTCTCTCTCTCTCTCTCTCTCTCTCTCTCTCTCTCTCTCTCTCTCTCTCTCCCCTCTCTCTCTCCTTTGTAAATAAAAATTACTGCTGAAATTTTGATGAATTCCTATAGACTTTGTTACTTACACCTTGGTGTTATATGAAATGCCCCATTTGCTCTTCACAAAGTTGCAAAGAAAGAAAATTCTGTCATATCTAAATTCAAGGAAAGAGGCTTTAGTCCAAGAGTTGAAGGAGACACTGAATTAAGACTTCCATTGAGCTCTTTTCTGCAATCTATTCTTCACACTTAAGATGTTCCATAAAGATGCAGCATTTCTTTCTGGACAGAATATAAATCTATATTAATTATATTTATGGGAAGCTTTTAAAAGGGTCAAATGCTATCAAGTATCCACTAGAGCATTTTATATACTGGATCTGTACACTTTAAAATCTGGAATTTCATCTTTTTTGATAGATCTTGGACTGTACATACAGCATACCCCTCCACGTCCACCCCTAAACCAGAGCATACAATCAGTTGGTTTCATTCACCAAATGATAAAAAAAGAAACAAGGCAAGACAAAATGATCCTGTCCAGTGAAGATCTTGTTGCCTTTGGGAAGGAGGACAAAAAAAAAGAAATTTATTCAGAATCTGGTCCAAATTAAAAGAGTATAAATAGGATTTAAATCATGACTTCAAGTTAGTAAAAATTACCTCAATGACTAGGTTAGTTTAGGGAATGAAAAGGAATAGCCAAAATAATTAGATTCTATTGATTGTGTAAGCTTGCTTATTTTCACTTCATGTAATAGTAATTGCAGCTAGTTATCAATGCCAGGACTTTAATGATTACATCGACATGCCATTCTGGATAACTTAACCTCTATGATCATACATATATAAATCACATATATATATGTATATATATACATATATATTCTGACTTTATATATTTAATGTTTTCTACTGTACAAGTTCAAAATGCAAGTATTATTATCATCTAAATTCTAATTTCATTTATACATTAGACAAGAAAACAAATGAATAGGGTATGGAAAAGTTAACTTGGTGTTAAGTAATATATCTTTCATTTAGTTAAATCAGTTAAATGAGACTTGTTGAGTAAGAACTACTATTTTTTCTTGGACACACCCATCACATTTTAGTCAACCATTGTGATAACAGAGGATTCCTAAGTAGAGCTCATGGGTTATTATTAATATCACAGCCAATTTTTATCTTAAGATTTAGAATTTGAAGCCACATTAATGTCTCCTCTTATGGAAAAAAATTACTATATTCAAGCAGAGCCCCCTATCTACATATGCAAGCCAAAGGACTTAAATATTTGCTTGATTTTATAATATTCCATATTCCCCCATAGTCTATAAGTTATATGTCTTATTGGAAATATTTTTTAAAATTTTTATTGTGAAAACACCGTACAGAGGGGTTACAATTACATGGGCAAGGCAATGAGTACATTTCTTATCAAGCATTGTTGCCTCCTCCTTTGTTTCCCCTTCCCATCCTTTCCCATCCCTCCCTCGCCCCTCCCTTCCTGCTCTGGCCAAAGTTGTAAAGTTCCTTTTTCTACATAAGGACTTGTACATCTCATTGTTGCAATGGATCCACCTGTATCCCTATTTAAACAATTTGTTTTTGCCCTTCCCCTCCACAAATTAAACCAACATCAAATACAGTGAAAACAGGGGTTATACCATGGAGGGAGGGGCATACAAAGCAACAAAGAAATCACCTTATAAATATGTTAGAAACAATCGCAAGAAAGAAAAAACATTTGAATACTTATCTTGGGGTTCATTTCTCCTACCATCATCTTATCTGGCCTTTTCTGCTTGTTTCAGACATATACTAGTTATTGCAAATATGGGAAACCATGGGACCTATGTTTCTTTGGGCCTGGCTTACTTCACTTAATATAATGTTTTCCAAGTCTTTCCATTTCCTAACAAATGGGGCAATGTCATTCTTTCTGATGGAGGCATAGAATTCCATTGTGTATATATATATATACCACACTTTCTTGATCCATTCATCTACTGAGGGGCATTTGGGTTGGAAATATTTTTTATCAATTGGAAATTTCATCTTACTCCTCTTATAGGGTTGAGAAGCTCTAACAATGACAACAATGTGATCAGTATTTGAAGAAGAGACAAATGGTGGAAGGTTCAATCCACAGTATACACATCTGGCTTTAGAAAGTGACAGGACACAATATAGCATGTCTTTTCCATCACTACAGTGGCTCCTGTAGGCAATTCACCTAGCTATCTTTTCTGGGGTGCTTCCTATACATGTGAGTATGTGCTGAGTGTACATGTGTGTGCTCTCTTTTTCTTATCTCTGCATAGCATTCTACCTTAGTCTTTGTAACAAGTCAGACAAATTCAGCCACAACATTAACTCAGTCAATCAATCACTCTTTGAGAGCTTGCACTTTGAGAATTTACTTCTTCAAAAAGGCTTATAATAAACCTCTTTTTTTTCTTTTCTTTAGATTAGAAAAGAGGAACAAGGGACTCAGTCTTCTCATGAATACCAATGCTATTTGTCTTGAAATTGTGTTTTTTAATGACCATTAAATACAGCAATGCTTGCTGATGGGACTTGAACACTAGCAAATGTGGATCGCACAGGTAATAACAAAGACATTGATCACCAAGTGTTACTTATGTTTGTTTCTGTTTTCTAACTTGTATAATAAAGTTCAGAGATGAAGCCTATGTATACAAAACAGGAAGCTAATTCTAGGCTCATCGTAAATGATCCTAAGAGAAGCAAGAATTATGGTTCCTAAGAGAATCAAGAATTATGGAGCTAAGGTGAATTCTGCATGATGGATTTCATGAACTTTACTCAAGCAGAGATTCCAAGTCCCTCTTTCAAATATTATTGGTTTCTGCTTTATAGCAGCTTATCTCCAAATGTGTGATCATGAATACTCATTGGGCAAAGAATTCATTTGGGGGAAAATGGTATGCAAAAGGAAAGACTACATATGATTTTAATGGCTTTTTCTCTTCTCAGAGGCTCTGATTTCTTGCTCCAGTCTGGGAGGGTGCAGTAAGTTGCTGCTTCAGAAGTTATTTGAACATTTTCCCTCCGTGAGCCTTGGGATTCCTCAGTAAACACAGCTTTAGGCAATTATAATGAGTTGATTATCCAATCTCAAGAAGTTTGGAAGAAAATAAGGCAGATTGATGGGGAAGCTCATTAGAATTAGTGGTAATTATACCTCTGATTAATAATAGCTGATATCCTGATGACCCTATAATGAGAGACTAACATAAACAGTTCGTAATTTATGAAGTGTGATGACCTGGGACCATTCTGTGTAGTCATTAGCTCCAAAAGTTTTGTTCTGAAGCATTTTCTGCATTCAAAACAACAATTCAAAATAGCTTAGTTCTTTAAGGATACATTTTGATCTCCACAGACAAAAAAAAAAAGAACTAGTATTTTGAAATGAAAGATTAGATGAGGCATAAAAAATTTATATACCACAAAGGCATTTTACAGAAACAACTTGCTATTACTTAATAATTTCTGTAACACTCATTTCTGTGTCCATATCTCCAGGCAGCAACTCCCAGACAATGACAGATATAATTTGTTGCAAATGGTTTTAAAAGCAATGCCTCAAGAAAGTCATATCACCTTGTACAGTATTGGGTTTTGTTAGACAACTCTTTGTTCTTCTTACTGACTTACCTAGCAGCATTTATACGAATACACGTTGTAATATATTCAATGATTATATCAAAAGTTAGGTCAGTGTTTTGAAATGATCTGGTATGATTTCCCTTTTGACCAATTGATGTTAGGTAGTCTAATGATGGATTTGTTTATAAGCTTATCAGCAATGACCTCCTGGGCAGTGTTTAAACATAGAGTTCCATTTTTCAAATATGTTGTTGAATATTGTTCATTAGTCTTTTTCTGTCAGTTGTGGGGCCTGAACTCTGAGCCTAGGTGCTGCTCTTCAGCTCTTCAGCTCAAGGCTAGCACTCTACCACTTGAGCCACAGCACCACTTCTGGCCTTTTTTTTCCTGCTTATATGGTGTTGAGGAATTGAGCTCAGGGCCCCATGCATGCAAGGCAAGCGCTCTACCACTGAGCCACCTTCCCAGCCCTTATTCATTAGTCTTTAGTGTACAACTTGTGCCTTATCATTCATAACTAAAATAATGATGAAGCTTTAAAAATATCCACTATGGTTTTCTAGCTTTACAGAGAAGGGAGTTAAAATTCTAACACATCCCTAAATGGTTAGTGTACATTCAAATAAAACCAAAATCTATAATTGATCATGCAAACCTAACACCAATTAATACTTACATCATCTCTCTAATAAAATATAAGCAGGGCACCTTTGGCTTATACCTATAATCCTAGCTACGCAGGAGGCTGCGATCTAAGGATCATGGTTCTAAGCCAATCCTGGGCAGGAAAGTCCATGGGACTCTTATCTCCAATTAATCACAGAAAAACCTGGAAATGGCACTGTGGCTGTAGTTGGCAGAATGCTAGCCTTGAGCAAAAGGAGCTCAGGGCAGCACCCAGTCTCAGAGTTTAAGATCCAAGGCCAGCAAGAAAAAATTCAAATAAATAAATAAATAACATGGTCATTCTTTTAAATTTTTATCGGATAAACAATAAAACATAGAATTGAGTATATTTGTTAATTACTATAACTTAAAACTCTATTGATTGATTATATTTTATCATTCAACAATACGGTGATCTATGGTAGGACCTGAATGGACTTTCCCCCAAGGTCTCATGTAATGGAAGAATAGGAAACAGGAGACAGACATGATACTTGTATTACATTGGCAGATGCCCTGACTCTGTAAAATCTGTGCAGCTCCTCATGGATCCACATTGGAGCCTGGAATCAAATAGCAATCGAACCCGTCAGGTATACGTCACAAAATTTCTTCTCATAATTTTAATTCAAAACATCCTCATATTTTGAATGCAATATGTCTACCTGTGTTTTGAAAACCTATAGGAGACTGAGGATCATGAGCTGATTAAAAATTTTTATTTTGACTCCAGAAGTCAGTGGCTCATGTCTGAAATCCTAGCTACTCAGGAGGCTGAGTTCTGAGGATTGCAATTCAAAGCCAGCCCAGGCAGGAAAGTCTGTGAGATTCATCTCCAATTAACCACCAGAAAACCGGAAGTGGCGCTGTGGCTTAAGTGGTAGAGCACTTGTGTTGAGCTGAAGAGCTGAAAGACAGTGCCCAGGCCCAGAGTTCAAGCCTAATGACTGACAAAAAAGAAAAAAAAATCTATTTTTATTTCCAGCTATCAAGCATACTAATAAGCCAATCTCCATCTTTATTTAAAATTTTGGACATAGTTTTCATCATAGATTTTTAAATATTTTTATTTAAGATATTGCATTAAAATATTAATTATCTTAAGCAGGTGCTGGTGGTTTATGCTTATAATCCTAGCTACTCAGGAGACTGAGATCTGAGGATCTCAGTTCAAAGCCAGTCCAGGCAGACCCATCCAAGAGACTCTTACCTCCAATTAATCACCAAAAAGCAACAAGTGGAGACTCAACTAGTCAAGTGCCTACCTTGAGCGGAAAAGTTGAGAGAGTACCTTAGCCCTGAGTTCAAGCCTCACTGCCAGAACATACATATAAAAAAATTAGTTGCTTTGATTACTGCGTTTCATGCTCCTTAAAGTTGGCATATGACTACTTTTCTCCTAGCTCTAACTCTCTGCCCCTTCAGGAATTACTGCAGTTGTGACAATATACCTCACCAAGCTAATACCACTTTGGTGGATTAATGGAGAAATCTAGTCCTTAGACCCAGTGAGAGGCAACTGTGAAGTCTTGCAAACCTCTAGAATTCCCTGTGAATCGAGTCAGTGCTGACTGGGAGATTTTTCTCTCAGCCCACACCCACATCTCTGTCCTGCTTTAGTATCTGAGAATGCTTTCCAGGAAATCCTGCTCATGAAAAATATACAACTGAGTTAAGTCTTTATTGAGCATATATCAGATTCAAGGAATTATCACATGTATTTTATGTTACCAGTAACAGGGGCATTATTAATACTAAAATCAGTTGTATCCAGGATGCACACAATGAAGAAAGTAATATGAATAACTCTACATAAAGCCATATTATGGTGCAAATTAAATGGATCTCCCCTCTTTTATCAGTAGCTTAACCATAACAAAGATGATTAACTCCCAGTTAAAATCCACATGCCTATTACCAAAGATGTTTTCTGTCAGGAAGACAGGAAAGAATGGAATGCTGTTAGAGATTTCATTTCAAAATATGCTGAACTCTGTAAAGAAAATTCATGGAAGAAAATGTTTTATCTATTTGGAAAGTGTGGGACTTTTTCCAGTGTATTCCCCTGTGATATTTTGGAGGGACAACTCTTAATTTTATTTAATCAATGTTAATGATAGTGGTTCATTATTTTTTCCAGAACTAGGATTTGAACTCAGGGTCTGACATTTTCTCTCACAGACTATTACCTGAACCACTCCTCTAGCCTGTGATAGTAGTTCATAATTCAAATGCTTTATAATCTCAGTGTTCTTATTTTGAAATGGAATACCATTAAAGACTGTAATCATATATGGACATGTTATTATTGTAAAATATAAGAATGCTGATGGATCTGTTGCTGAATGTGATTTAAAAAATCATACTCTAAATAACAAGTTTCCTTTGCATGATCCAGTAGGGAGCCTCACAAAGTCATAAGTTAGAAATTGCTCATCAGTGGACTTCTGTTTTCTTGAAATTGCTTCAGTAAGTACAGCTCTCTTTTAAAAAATACTTCTTGGTCTGGATCATTTGCTGAGTTTTATTCCTGAATTCACCATAGCACATCTTTCCTTTCCATGGTCATGGCCTCTTATTTCTGGCCATATTGTATTTTATATCCAAGATTCTTAGTGTTCTGGTTCATATGCAGTGGTGCTATTTATTTATTACAAGATTCTGCATTTGTTTTATCCATCACAACCTAATGTGAGCATAAATTATGCCCTAGAGATGGAATATCATCTTTAAAAAGCTTACCCAAAGAAAGAAAGCTGAGAATCAAACATAAAAGAAGCGAAGTACATAGCCTTAGTTTCCAAGTTCATATTTCTTGCGTGTAGGTATGTAAATGGCTAGATCCACAGTATACTTTTTAAGTGCATGTCAAACATAGCTATTAGACACCAAATCAAGTGCCAATGGCTCACCTCTGTGATCCTAGGTACTCTAGAAGCTGAGTGAGGATTGTGGTTCAAAGCCAGCCTGGGCAAGAAAGTCTATGAAATTCTTATCTCCAATTATCTATTAAAAAACACAAAAGTAGAGCTGTGACTTAAGTGGTAAAGTACCAGTACAGGACCAGTACCTAGTACTGAGCTCAAATCCCAGGGCCAACACACACACACACACACACACACACACACACAAGCTATTAGACCTCAAAGGGAATATGCTAAGTATAGTGATGACTAGGTAGAAATGTTATCCATGAACCCCTGGCTAGAGTGAATGTTAAGAGATTGATAAGTAATTTAGTCTTCATCTGCTCTTAATTTCACAACTCCAAATATTCTTCAAAATAGCAATGGTTATTGGAAGACCAGGAAGTTTTGGTAAGTAAATGTTTCCAAGATTAGTACTTTTTTTTTCTAGTCCTGTGGCTTGCACTCTGGATCTGACACTGTCCTTCAGCTTCTTTTGCTCAAGGAAGGTGCTCTAATACTTGAGTCATAGCACCACTTCCAAGTGTGGGGGGTTCTTTTGAGTTGTTTATTGGAGATAAGAGTCTTGCAGAGTTTCCTTTTCCAGACTGGCTTTGCACTGTAATCCTCAGATCTCAGCCTCCTGAGTAGCTAGGATTATAGATATAAGCTACCAGTGCCTGGCTTAGATTACTACCCTTATAAGCAAAAATAATCTTGAGACTATGAAACTGCTAAAGAAATAACTGAAGAAAATCATAGTAATAGGACCTGAGAAAGTTGATGGTAGCTAGCAAGTCAGTCCAAATTACTCAACTATGAAAAATCCCAGTATATTTTTATGAAAAAAGGAACATAGCAATTTGCAGTCACCAGGATTTCTCAAGAGCCAATCACAGTGTCAGAACAAACAAATGGAAAGGAGAATCCATTTGGCTTTTTAAAAATAATTCTGGAGCAGAGCCAGGCACCCATGGCTCATGCCTGTCATCTTAACTATACAGGAGGCTGAGATCTGAGGATCGCAGTTCAAATCCAGCCAGGGCAGGAAAGTCCGTGAGACTCTTATCTCCAATGAACCACCAGAAAACCAGAAGTGGTGCTGTGGCTCAAGTGGTAGAGTGTTTGCCTTGAGCTGAAGAGCTCAAGACAGTACCCAGGCCTGGAGTTCAAGCCCCAGAACTGACATACATACATAAATAAATAAATAATAATAATTCTGGCACAGTTTGAAACACAACCTATTCAAAGGGCCTTGGTTATTCAGTAGCAACCAAAAGGTTTTCTGCAATATTCAAGCATTAAGTGAGAACTATGGCAAAGAGTTTTATAAAGTGATAGTAAATGCCTATTGTGTTAGGGATCTCTCTGTGTGCTTCTAGCTTATCCTTCAGGTGACAGGCATTTAGTCCCTTGTTTGAAGCCACACAGGAGTATATTCAGTAGAAATATATTCTGTATACATAGTGAACAAAATAAAAAGAAACGCATTTTTACTTCTTCGCATTCCAAAAATCACTCAACTAGACTTTAAATCAAAATTTCAAGAGGCACTGATGCCAATTTGTACCACACTATATTCAAAAACTAAATCTAGAGAAGAATTCTAGATATTATCAGGGAATTCAGTAATTAGATAGCAGGACTGAAAAGGGACTGTGTGAAGGAAACCAGTCATCATCATCATCATCATCATCATCATCATCATCATGACAATAACAACATCATAACATGTTTTCTTTACGCCCTACATCCAACAACTTGAATCTTCTGTTTTCAGACTAGTTTGACATTGTTTGTGCTGTCAAATGACTCATTTGAGAGACTTTTCAGGAGTTGAACTGGTGAGTGACTTAAACTAACATCAAACATTGTCTCAGTGAAGAAAATGACTGTATGACATAGCCCACAGAGTCCCCAGAGTGTCCATACCAAAATACAGCTGGTGCTGTATGCTCTACCCAAGCATACTTTAGATGCAAGGAAACTGGAATGCTGCCCAGCTGGCAGGGCCCTGTTTACCACACTGCCTTGACATCATGAGTTGGGGCACATTCTATTTGATGTTGTGCAAGCCAACATCATTATTACATAGAGCAGGAGCCCACAAATTGCTGATGCTTGATAGCCTCAGTTCACAGCAATGGTTGATGAGAATTACCCTTGGCTTCCTCGGGACGTGGCAAAGCAGACTTAACTCAGAGTTTCTTGGTTGAAGAACAGAAATTAAAAAAAAAAAATCTGCTAAGATGAGTCATTAGCACGCAAAAACCTTGCCTGTAACTTTCTGTAGAGAGTGGTTCTTCTAAAATGACATGCTCTGGTTCGTATCTTAATGGGGATACAGCTTCATTGAGGTTGCTGGGAGACACCATGAAGCCATGGAACTGGGTGATAATCTTCCTTGTCATGAATTACATCATCTGAGACGTCCTGCTTTTCTCAGATTTTTTACAAATAGAAGTATACCTGTTTTATAGATGGCCCTCTTCTTACTAAGAAATATGGAAGGACTCTATTCATTTGACAAACCTCTTTGGTGAAGCTTAATATATTTATTAAATCACGTGACATGAGCATGAGCATCTTGAAGAGAAGAGATGGAAAGCAGCGTCAGAAGATAGAGAAATGGAGAAAACCGTGACATGAGATCTGTAAGGTTTTTTAAAATAGTAAAAAAGGTATTGATTTAGAGGCTAGAAACAATGTTAAGAATGAGATTTGGGAGAAAACACAATTAACTAAATTCTTGTTCTCATCACTAAAGATGTATAAGGCATGCCACATACAAAACAAAAATGATAAAAAGTTGTTAACAATAAGTGGTTATACTATTAAAGATAGTTGTTCTTTATAGGGTCAGGTAGAAATTTACAATTTTTTTTTATCTCATCTTCACAAAATAATAACCATTTAATGCTCAGAAATAAAGACTGAGTAATCATTTGGCCTAGGAAAGTTAATATGCCTTATAATACTAAAATCCCACATTTTATATTTCATTTATATTTTTATATTTCATATTTTTTAACTTTTATTTTATTGTAAAGATGCTGTACAGTGGGGTCACAGTTATATGAGTAAGTTAATAAATACATTTCTTGTCGAGCATTGTTACTCCCTACTTTGTTTTTCTCTCCAACTTTATTGGATATGGCCCTTGAAGGAAGGTATAAATATCCAAATGGGCCCTGGCAGACACAAAAATGTTCCTTATCCCTGCATGTAGAGCAATTACATCAGTTCCTTTCATTTTATACATCATGTCTGGCTATCAAGACAAATTTCTAACACACAACAAAAAGAAAACACACAAACACTTCTGGTTTTCTGATGGTTTATTGGAGATAAGAGTTTCACAGACTGTCCTGCCCGGGATGGCTTTGAACTGTGGTCCTCATATCTCAGCCTCTTGTGTAGCTAGGATTACAGGTGTGAGCAATTGGTGCCTGGCTTTCAATGCCCTTCTTAATCAAAGATACTAGACATAAGAGTACAAATTTAGAACAGCAGCATCAAACAACAGTATCTCATCCACATTCCTAAAACACTCTGCCCCTAAACAGCACACTATATGTTTTGGAAAAACAATTTTTCCAGATCATCTAAATGTCAGAGATAAAATTATCAAAAGAAAAAATACATTTAATGAATTGAAATTGAAAATAACTCATATCAAAATTTATGGGACTTAGTGAAAGCATCACTGATAGAGAAATTACAGTACTGATTGCACACATTAGACATCAGTGAAGATAGCAAACAAATACTTGCAGTTTTCACCTTTACAACCTCAATAAAGAGGAGCAAGAAGAAAATAATATGAGCAGAAACCAACAGAATGGAAAGCATACAAGAGAGAAGATCGAGGAAATAAATCATTCTTTGAAAAGATTAATAGAATGGCATTTTTCTACTAGGAATGGCAGATACAAAAAGAGAAGAAAAATTACTATTACCATAAAGAAGCACAGGATAAAACTGCAGCACTTGCAGATGTTATAAAGATAAGGGAAAACTGAAGAGCTACTCACATACATTGGTGAATTTAGAGGAAAAGGATTAATGCCTCAAAAACCACAAACTATGAAATAGATTATTTTAATAGCTCTGTAACTGTTCAAAAATTGACCTTGTAATTTTAAAATCCTCTCCAAAGAAATTTCCCACTCCAAATAGTTTTACTCACCAACACTACTAAATGTTTAAAGAAGGACTGATATCAAGTCTATATAGCATTTTTTTCAGAACATAGAAGGGAACTTTTCAATTGCTTTCATGAGGTTATTATTATTATAGTATGAGCATAACAGAAAAAAATAAGAAAAAGAAAGGGGAAAAATAACAAAGAAAGAAGGACAAACATCAACCTCCCTTGTAAATATAGATGTAAAAAATCCCTAAAATATTAAAAATATAATTTATCAACATATAAAAGAATTTTTATATCCCAACACCAAAATAAAATGTATACTAGTACTGTCATGCTGGTTCAGTATTTTAAAATTAATCATTGTAAAAATCCACCATCTTAACAACATTTTAGAAGAAAAAATTACATACTTGCATCAATTAATGGAGAATTAAAAAAAGCTTTCAGAAAAATCCAGCACTTATTAGTAATACAAATCCTTAAAAAATAAGAATACAGAGCAAATTCACAAATTTATGTGTGTCATCCAGCCACACAAACCAACCAACAAGCAGCTTTTCCTGACATTATACTTAATGTCCTCCTTTTCTAAGAAGAAAACAAGAAAAAGTTGTCTGTGCTCATTCCCATTCAACATAATGCCAGATCGTCTACAGAGTGTCATCAAACAATAAAAGAAATTTTAAAAAACACATAATCAAAATTAGGCAATAAAATTTGCAGGTTATATGACTATGGACATGGAAAAACTTATAGAATCTCCAGAACAGGAAAGAAGGAAGAAAGGAAGGGAGTATCAAGGCTGTGAGAAGGAGAAAGGGAAGTAGAGAGGGAAGCAAAGATGGAGAAACAGAGGGAGGAAAGAGGCAGCGAGAGATGGGGAAGAAAAGGGAGAGGGGGAGGAGGGAGGAAAGGGAAGCAATATAGAGAGAAGAAGAGAAGTAAAGTTTTTGTACTTAAATTGGTGAAAAAAAATCACACACCAAAAAAACTTCAATAAATTACATATGTATATAAAACATTTAAAATTGATCATCAAAAAAACTACACATAGGTATATTTCAAAAATCAAAAATAAATAAAATTTGGAATCTGGGAATCTTAAAGAAAGGGAGAAGACCACTTATTAATAATGAACTCATGATCTTGAAAGTTATATGTAAGTTCACAGAGATCAATTATACACACACACACACACACACACACACACACACACAGGATCCTGAAATTCTTTTCTGAAAGTGCAATGTAGTCAAAAGAATTAAAAAAAAATCTCAAGTATAAAGCTCTTGAAGTTACATACTGCAAAAACCACAAGGTGCTTTCTTCCTTGATTAAAAATTAAGGAGGTTCTACATAAATTGTAAGTTGTATTGAGTCTCTACATTCCAACACCTGGCATAGAAGAGATGTCATTTCTTCCTCGGGACAGATACTTGATGTCTCAGTTTTCATTTCATCCTGAATCTTTTGAACCCACGAAATGCTCTCAGGAATGAAGCTTGAATCAGAATCCGAACAATGTCAAAGTAATGATTAAAAGGGAGGAAAGCAGGACAAACCATTTTGGTAACCTAGAACATAGGGAGTTCTAAGATCTGTCTGCAAACTAATGAATGAGGTTTTCACTTTTCATCTAGCTATTTTGGTACTGTGTAGATGGGGTCCAATAATTCAAACAGTAGGAAAATTGCCACAGAAATGCTGAATTTTACTGGCTTAGCGATGAGGGGAAACTCACCTACTGCTTGCCAGAAAAATAACTGGCTTTAGCTGATGCTATTAGGCTCACGCTTTTTAGGAGCACTTAATTTAAAACAAAATTGTGGGCTTAACTCCCACCCTCGTGTTTTCAGACTGCTGTAATAAGCAAGTGGTTCAAAGTGTTCTTTATGCCACCAAGTGGGTATGTTTCTTGTTCAGGCTCCATCTATAACAAAAAGATTTTCATTTGGTCAGTGGCGATCCCTGATTTAGTACAAGCAAACATATCGTGATGCCGCCAGACACGGCCCAGCAGCAAGGTTGAACCCGACAAAATAATCACCATGGAAAAACAACTTACAAATCACACTAGCCACCAAAATTGAACCTTGGTTTCCGAACTGGCTTGTAATGGAAGCTCTGGAACAGTGTGAGGGATTGTTAATAGAGGTTTAGAATTACTATCATCTGCCTGTGCTTTTAACACTAATTCTGGCCTGGAACTCCAGAGCATGAACCACGTCAACATTTGAAGGATGTTGGGATTAATCTATTCCCTACGCGGAGTATCTTAAAAGATGGTGTTATGTTTAACTAAAGACAAACTCTCTGCAATGAGGCTTTCATCTATGTTTCCATGGAAAAGAAGAGAAAAGGTCTCCGAAATAAGAACTGAAACAAGTTTATGCTTTATCTGTGTGAACCCTGTGCTTATTTGCAGAATAGCTAGATAATAAACAATATTCCAATCACCACTGCTACCAATTTTCTTTAAAATGGCACCATATGCAATATTACAATGCTAGATAATTGAGCGTTAGTTCACAGCCTGGCACTGTTGGCTCACACCTTTAATATTAGCTACTCAGAAGGCTGAGACCTAAACATCAGAGTTTGAAAGAAGCCCAGGCAGGAAAGTCTGTGAGTCCTATCTTTAATTAACCAGCAAAAAAAAACAGAAGTAGAGCTCTGGTGATGGAGTGTCAGCCTGGGGCAAAAGTGCCCCTGAGCAAAAGTACTCAGGAACCATGCCCAGGCCTTGAGTTCAAGCCCTAGGACTGGCACAAAGTAGAAAGGAAGGAAGGAAGGAAGGAAGGAAGGAAGGAAGGAAGGAAGGAAGGAAGGAAGGAAGGAAGGAAGGAAGGAAGGAAGGAAGGAAGGAAGGAGGGAGGGAGGGAGGGAGGGAGGGAAGGAAGGAAGGAAGGAAGGGAGGGAGGAAAAGGAAGAAAGGACAGAAAAGAAGAAAGGAAGGAAGAAAAAGAAAGAAAGAAAGAAAGAAAAAAGAATACACACGAGACACTATTTTGAAAATGAACTATACAACTTGTAGGGGAAGGAGGTTGGGAGGGAAAAATGAGGAAAGATATTACACAGTTCAAAAAGAAATGTACTCATTATCTGATTTATATAACTGTAACCTCTATGTACGTCATTTTTACAATAAAAACAAGAAAGAGAAACAGAGACAGAGAAAGCAAAGGGGAGGGGAAGGGAAGAGAGGAGAGGAGAGGAGAGGAGAGGAAAGTTTAGTGTTACATAAATTATTTAGTTCCAAATGCCAGGTATCAATAGAGGGCATTAATTACCATGTTTGTTTTAGTTCAAAATGGCAAGTATCAACAGAGAACATTTATTATCATGTCTGCCTGGGCTGGATGCAAAGTGGGATCCTCTTTTTTGAATGCCTGCTGCATCTGCCATTCTAAGCTGAAGCATTCAAGACCTCTACTTTCTAATGTTCATCTACAGCTAAACAGAAATATAAAATAAAACTCAGCTGCAAAATGAACCAACAATTTAAAAGTCTCAAAGATTATACGTGTGCCAGGGTCTTCCAGCACGGATGTTCTAATGGAAGAGCCTGTCGTTCGAACGTCATTAATCAGGCAGTGATGGCTATGGAGGTGGGTGGCTGCTGATAGTTTTGGCCCATTGGAAATGGCTTTGGAAGGCTGCCAGGTTGTGTGTAAAATTTTGAAATGTTTCAAACAATACAGTCTTTACAATGTTATAAAATACTAGGGTGGTTAGAGCAGGCTGCAGACTGGCTCCTGGCCAGTAAAACCTCAGGATTCCAGTCAGCTGTAACCTGGAGTTTAATGTTGTCTGGGGTGTTCAAGGTCATCTCTCCCCAATGTCCTGGAGGTCGAGCCAGACTTTATTAAGCTGCCTTTGAGCTACTGCTTTCCAGTCACCCCTGTTCAAAAAAAAGAAAGAGAGAGAGAGAGACAGACAGAGAAAGAGAGGGAGAGGAAGGAAGGAAGGAAGGAAGGAAGGAAGGAAGGAAGGAAGGAAGGAAGGAAGGAAGGAAGGAAGGAAGGAAGGAAGGAAGGAAGGAAGGAAGGAAGGAAGAAAGGAAGGAAGGAAGAAAGAAAGGAAGGAAGGAAGGAAAGAAGGAAAAGGAAGGCCTTTATAGTCAACTTGCTGGTTCCTCCTATCTAAAAGAGTAGGAAAATGTAACTCAAGAAAACTTTAAAAAGGTTAAACTTTTTTTCTTCCCTGTTTAAATAGAATCTGCTTGCAGTTGATGTGCTGCTAGAATCAAAAACTGTAAACAAAACAAAAACAAAAACTCCTAATTTCACGATCCAAGGCAATGTATACTTTATGAAGTGGTACTAAAACATGGAACTTGTAATAATATCCCCCTAAAATTTATATTGTAATCTATTTTGTACTATCATGACTTCTTTATAATGCATGTCATGAATAGGACATTAGTGATACAATAGTATTTAATGGTAGAATACTATTTTGCTGTGTGGCTGTGCATTACATTTTACCAGTTTCATACAGATTTGTTTTCTTAAGGAGGATGCTATATTGAACAACATTACTCTGACTTGTCACATAACGCTTTTCTCTCTTTAGAATTATTCACAAGGATAAAATACCAGAAGCTAATGGGTCAAAGAAGATAGTATTTGTGAGTATTTTTCAAATGTGGCTAAATGAATTTCCCTAGAAGATTTTCTTTTCTGATTAACAGCCTATCAGTAGGATCTTATTAGTTTGTTCATGTGAGAAATAAGTCCTTGAAACATGAAAAATGTTATGTAGGATGAACAACAGTATTAAGATATGAAAAATTCAAGATAGAATGTAGCCTTCCCAAATCATTAAGGCAAATCAAAATAGCTAGCCAGAAAGTCTACTTTGGCAAGTGTGTATTCAGGAAAGTGTGCCAGATGGAGATGATGAAATTTTGGACTCTGGTGTGATGGGGAACATTTGAAGGAAGCTCAAAGCAGAGAGAGAGCCTGGTGACTGAATCCAAGGGTATGGGAGGCTTTACTTATGACCTCTAATGTAAGATCTCAGTTCTGCAAATCACAACAGAGAATGTCCTTTGAGTAAAATAGAAGGGTCAGGAACAAGGTGGTCCAATAGTAGTCCTAGTTAGGGAGGAGGGAAGATTAACACAGAGGGGGAAATATAGCCTAAAAGAATCTAGCCTGGCTCAGAAGACAATACATTTGCTCTCCCAAGTAGACTAAATAACATTGCCCAGCTAGACAGAAAGAACTGTTAGGAGAACCCCCAGTAAGCCAAGTTTATTCTTAATATCTACCTAAATGTCTGTACAGTTTACATTGTATAGTAACCATTTTAGAATATTAACTGGTTAGGCCCCAAGTTAACAAGCCCCTCTTAACTACCTATGAGTACCTGGCTTAATGAAACTTCATCTTACTAGCAACATAGAGAGCTTGCTACTTAACAAATGGAAAATCAGTGAACCTTTCCTCTTAAGCAATGTTGACTCATTTTTTTAAGATGTGTTATTTATTATATGTAAACTTCCCAGTCATAGCATTTCATTTTTGGTGTGTTTATTAGAGATTCTAGCTGCCAGATGGGAACTTTGAATTCTTATTGTTACTTTTGTCATTCTGAAAAATATATATGATATTTCATCTTTTACAAGAATTTACTAGAGTAACTCTGGGGATAAAGTATATTGAACTAATATTTACAAAAATACTGATGAATTCTCATGTCTGTATTTCACCTAATTTCTTTTCTTTCTTTTCATTCTTTGTGGTGTATAGATGTATGTGTGTGTGTGTGTGTGTGTGTGTGTGTGTGTGTGTGTGTGATGGTACTGTGGCTTGAATTTAGTATCTGGGTGCTATCCTTTAGCCTTTTTACTCAAGGGTAGCGTTCTACCCCTTGAGGTACATCTTCACTTTTGGCTTTTTTTTTTAATTTTTTTGCTAGTTGGAGATAAGAGTCTCATGGACTTACCTGCCTGGGCTAGATTCAAACTGGGATTCTAAGATCTCAGCCTCATATATTAAAGGTATGAGCCACCAATACCTGGCTTCACCCACTGTCATGAATCAAAAGTTCTATGATTATTTGTTTGTCTTCCTTCTTTATTCATCTAAAGGCAACATGTTTGTTTTGTTTTTCTTACCTCGGGTCTTCATCATGCCCCCTCACCCATAAATATATTTTTCTCACATGCTAATAAAAAGTAAGTACATAACTTACTTGTTTTGAGCCAAGTAAAACTCTATAAAGTAAATCAAGACTATATTAGATCTTCTGTTTTCAGTAAAACTACCAATTTGCCAGTTTATCCTTCATCTGCAACACCAAGGACTCCAATTTCAGCCTCATCTCTGAACACTTAGCTGAGTATTTATCTGCTGATCTGCAGTCATTGTACATTAAAACCAAAGCTAAAAGTGTTATATTCTCCTGGGATATTGAAGAGAAATGAGTTATCCTTGGTGGAATGCTTAGAACAATGTTTAACAAGAGGAGCACATGTTAAATGTGAGCTCTGACATTGGTTTCATTTTTGTTTTATTTGTGTCAGTACTGGGGCCTGAATGCTGTCCTTTCATTTTCTCTGCTCATGGCTGGTACCCTACCACTTGAATCACAGCTCCAATTACAGCTTTTTTTTTTCTTGGTAGTTAATTAGGGATAAGAGTCTCAATCTTTCCTTCCCAGGCTGGCTTCGAAACAAGATCTCTAGATCTCAGCCTGCTGTGTAGCTAGGATTATGGGTTTGAGCCACTAGCACCGAACAATACATTGTTTTCAATTAACCCTCTTTCTCACATTGATCATCATGTTCCATGCATGATGGTTATCAGTTTATCAGGTTATCACGTTATCAGTTTTGCAGGCATTATCAGCATAGGGACTTCCAGGAAACTCTGAAGAAACAGCCTTCCCAAAATGTGCATCGATTCAATTTTGACTATGTATATAAGGCTATCCTTACAAGAATCCCAACCCACTATATGTAATTTCATGAGTTGAAAGTTGAGTGTGCTTCTATACTAAGTATACTTATACAAATAGGAAAAAAATATCTAGTATAAAATCAGTCACCAGTGAGCTATTCAATTCATGACTTATTTTTAGTGGGTTTTATTTTACCTCAACTCCATGCTACATTTTTGAGCACCTTTAGTCTTGACTGAATACTAGGCCATATAAGCTGTGACTGTTTTCAACTCTTGTCTGTATTAGAATCTAAGCATAGATTAGGTACCTTATCCGTGAAAGATGTAAAGGTCACTCTTTAATTCAAATCCATTACATTTTTTATTTTACCATTCATTTTTTTTAATGACTCCATCATCTACCCTTTACATTTCTTTCTAAAAACAAAACCATTTCTGCCATAATCAAGCAAAACAGTACATCGATGACGGATTGTACAAGGGCTGTGTCAAAAATAAACAGAACTTCGAATTCAACAAGCTTTCTGTTTCTTCCCCCCGCAAACTGTGCTGTGTACATAAACAAATTCCAAGTCTTTCACACACATAAAATTATTGCCAATTAGGTGTTCCTCTAGTTGCCTTTTTTTTTCTTATTAAAATAATTCCTGGAGCCTAACCATCTTCATGCACCATCTCAAAAGTGCTCTGTACTGCCAAAGATTGAAGATTTTACATTTACAGCAGTCTGCGTCAGTACACCCTGGAAACTTGGTGAACAGCTCGGCTCAAAGCTCGTCTTGATGCCTGGCCAACAGGCTTAAACAACAGACATAAAAACTAAATCTGTACTTCCATTCAGTCACAAGCTTGCCAAGTTTAGTTTTCCTGATAGGGTACCTACAGTATATCCATCTCGCAATGTCTCAGACTCACTTCATTAACTCTCTGACATTAGCTTCTGATGTTTGAAACTCAATTTCACTAATATAAATGATACAGTACTATATAGAAATTTAAGAGGCTGTAATATTAGAAGTCACTTCGAGATTCCCATAACAGTTAAAGAACAAGGAACCCAAATTCCCAGAACCAATCCTTGCTGGGAAATAATTCTTTATATATAATCCGAAAGCTATTTTCCCCTCCCCCTGCCTGGCCTTCGGCTTCTGATTCTCATTTCTGTTACAAATAGCTTTTCATGATAGTTCAGGGAAGTATATTGTGGTTTCACACTTTCGGCTATTTTATGCTCACTTATTCCCAACTAGGAGATAGAGGCACATTACAGAAAGTTTAAGGAAAAAAAAAAAAAAACAACCTTGAACCAGTTTAATATATTTTTCTCTTTCTTATAAACTTATATTTAAGAAATAACGCCGTTTGAAGATCAACTAACAGAAGCATGTTTTCTTGTTGGCAAGACTCTCTTCTGTATTCTTTCCACTGTAGTAGGTTTAAATCCTGTCATTAAAATTGGCTAGACTTAGTTAATTTGGAAGCTCAAATGTGACATGATGAATCTACATTTTAAGCCATAGAAGAGCATGGGAAAAGATGAGAAGAATGATGGGAGGGGTAGCATTGACAAGATACATTGTATTCACACACTGACGCTGAATTGGAATACCTTCATACAACTACTTTAAGATAATAATAATAAGACATACGTTATTTAGATGCTCAAATGAATATTTGTCCAACATCAACTGTACCTCAAACAATTTAATTCACTTCACAAAGGCAATTTTGGGTTTTTTGGGGGGGAAGGTTTATTTATTTATTACTTATTTATTTTACAGGATTTAACTCCCTTTCTTCATATCTTGGAGTTTCACAGTCATATCTAGCCATCACTAGTAACGATTAACAGTAGGGGATGTTGTGTGCCACTTAATGGACACATACACAAAAGCATATTAACAGTGCCGAGGGACGCAGAGACCCTGAATTTCCTGGTTACATTATATGATGCTTGATCTTGATTATGTTATTTAGCATCTTAGCACCCTAGGTTCCTCTCCCTAAAATAGGGGAGAGAATTCATGCAGAACTGTGGCAGAGAGCTAAACAATGCTCTAGAAAGCAATTGCTCTAGGCCCTGGCATTCCTAAAACAACAACAACAACAAAAATCCCTTGACTCAAAGCAATTGAGCCATTAATGGTTCTTAAACATTTGTGATGTTAACATTGGCCCAAATTTAAGTTGGTTTCTCACCAGACCTTCTACATCCCCAAAGCAAATTTGTCCACAAACAGATGATTGTAACAATCATCTGTTACTAGAACTCCATGTGTCATTCTTGGGAGAAAATTGAGAGGTAGGCCTTAATAATTATTGCTCATCTTGTTCTAGGTCTTCAAATTATCCTCTTTTTAAAAAATGAATTATTTGTTTAAATCTGCCTTTAACATCACTGTAGATCTTTTATAATCAAAGCCCAGTTCCTGGATTTATTACACAAATGTTCCTAAGGATGAAGCACTTCTGACTTTTCTTTTGCATTTGTCATTGGAATATTTTACATATCTTTTTTTCAGCATTATTCTTCTTCTGTGTATACTCCAGGCAGCCTGTAGAGAGTGAGCAATTGGAAGGTCAAGTCTATCTCTAAATCTCTGCCGGAGTTTCAGATGGTCCTTAGAAGTGCGTCTTCTACAGACACTTGCTGCTCCAAATTAAACATCAAATAGAATGTTGTTCATAATTTAACTATACAGATGGGTGATTGAGCTTAAAGAGAGACTGGTGGTGTTGTTTTTTAGTGAAGCAGCTGTTTATCTTTTGATAAGGAGCTTGGATTTCCACTTTTGAATATAAACATTTGGCCACATTTTCACATACTTCACTATGCTGTTTTTCCTAGGTTATTTATTTTATATAGAGATTCAAAGCAAAGCAATGGACTCCAATTATGTGTAGCCAATAGACGGCTCTATAATGTTTATGTGGATGTGCACTGGTACTGGGACTTGAACTAAGGGTCTTGCTTGAACTCTCCTTCCATTTTTGCCATCCAGGAGGTCTGCAACTTGAACCATACCTCCACTTCCAGGTGTTTGGTGGTTAATCCAAGAAAAGAGGCTGTGTTCCTGGGCTGGCTTCATACTTCAATCCTCAAATCTCAGCCTCTTCAGCTGGGAATGTAAGTGTGAGGAAAAATTATAAATACCTTGGAGGTAATTTTGTATATCTCACTGCAGCTACAACACCATCACTTTGCCTCCTAGCCAAATAGCTGAAAATTTAAAAAAAAAAATTCAGTGACCATAGACATTCAACTTAGGAGAATTAAATCTTCAATGAAGCAGTAGATTTTGACAAATCACAGAAGGACAGGAAAACGTTTTGTGGGTCACACTGTGGGCATGAAGATTTCCCTTAGCCCCACCCCCACCCCCACCACCGCCCCAAGCTCTATGAATAGTATTTATTCCCAGCAGTTAAATTGGTGAATTATAAGTAGGGAGAGAATATCAGTGGCAGATATTCTGCTTCTGGCAAGCCTCTAATTCTATTTCCTGCTTGACATATCATTTTATTTCCATTTTCTCTCAATGTAATATGGGAACTTTCCATAATAAACGGTTCTCTAATTTGCCACTTTTTGATTGGCATTTTCAGATTTTTTTTTTAAAGGAGTCTGTCGGTGGTTCCTTTACATGTTGCAAAAATAAACGGGGGGGGGGGAAAAAAAACCTAAACCGCATGCCATTGTTGGGCAGAGTTTTCTGAATTTGTCTTGAAGCCAAGAGAATTTATTTGACTGTCTGGGGAGCACTGAGGCAGAGCTCTTATTCGCAAACAGATACCAAAGTTGCTTGAACAAATGGTTCGTGTTAGGCGGAGAAAAGACATCGAATGGAAACCATGTGCCTCCTGGACCTTGTGGTTTCCAGTGGAACCGCAAGAAGCAGGAAGAGCTGTCAGTCTCTAGTCTTCATTTCAGCCATGCTCTTAGGGAAGAGGAAAGCTGTCACCTTTGGTGTTGTCTTCATAAGAGGACCTGGGAACTCCTACAGTGCGTAGTCACGTGAAAAGTAATAAACAGGCCCCTCGGCAGTGTCCGTTCAGGGAGGGAAGGAGGCACAATGAAGATATACCATTATATCTATTGGAATCCACCCGTGGTAAAGAGAGCACATTAGAGTTTTCCTGAGCACTAGCAAGACACAGGGAGACCAAGGAACATAAAAATCCGGCATCTTCTTATGGCCCTCATAAAGATGAAGAAAAACAAACTAGAAAAATTAGTTTAGAGACCCAAGTCAGTCATGGTTACTAGACCAGAAAGCAAGAAAGACAAATTTCTAAGTGGTACCATTTATCAAACTCCAAGAGCAACGAGGAAACGTGATAAGGCAATATTAAGTGTTGTTTGATGCCACAAAGGCGAAAGAACAATTTAACTGTGCAGGAGCCTACCTTCCTTCATGAATAGAGTCATGCATTCACCCAACCATTCAAATCAGGGACTGAGATCCTGAAAAATGGGACCGGGTTAGATGTTGAGTCTTTTGCAGGGAACTATAAGGGAAAGGAAAGGCATGATCTGCTTTCTGGAACAATGCTACTGGCCTAGGAGGGGAGTAATGGAGTTTGAACTCAGAGTACTCTGTCCCTTAGCTTTTCAAACTCAAGGCTGGTGTTTTTTCACTTGAGCCACAGCTTCACTCCTGGCTTTTTAGAAGCTAACTGGAAATAAGTGTCTTGTGGACATTACTGCCCAAGCTGGCTTTCAACCATGATCTTCAGATCTCAGCCTCCTGAATAGTTGGGATTCCAAGACTAAGCCAACAGCACCTGGCTATAATACCCTTTCATCTTAGAAGGCTTTGTTTGAAGCCATTAGGTCTTCCACTGTACAAAGACATTGCCATTATTCTCCACAATATCAAGTTTTCTAGTGTTTTGTTATTACTGATACTAAAACGTTAACTACAGGCTCTACGTCCTCTGGAAACGAGACAGTCAAAATCAAAACCAAAGTGTCAGTTGAAACCAATGCAGCACTATGGAGCAGAGTTTAGTCACAGGGGTGCCATTCACATTGGGGTCCTAGGAATATATATGAAATCTCTAAACCTCCCTCTTAATATTATAAGGGATCTTAAACTGCTCTAAAACCTACTCTTCAAATGAGTACTAAGTTTATTAGTATGATGTAGTTGAATTTAAAATCAAGTACATGCCCAGTATGTGAGACCAAAGGGGATTATTTTTAGGAGAGGAACACAGAGGTGAAATACCTATGTGCATCTGATCAGATAAAATAATATTTATCAAAATGAACTCCAGAAGTGGAAATAAGGAGGGATTTTTTATTTGTTGCTTTTTTTTTCTTTTGTCTTATTTGTTGGTATATCTGGCTTTGGGAGGGTAAGGGGGTCACAGAAATGGAGGGACAAAGGATGAACAAATGCAGAAGGGTTCTTACTAGACACTATGTTTAAAATGAACTATATAACTTGTAATGGGGACAGGTGGGAAAAATTGAGAAAGCACCAGGGAAAGGGTGACATTGTCCAAAAAGAAAACATACTCTTTACCTGACTTATGTAGCTGTAATCCCTTTGTACATCACCTTTATAATAGCAATTAAAATGCATAAAATTAAAAAATAAAGTCAAGTGAACCTTAAAAGGTAAACTAGGTGTATATGCACACAGACATGCACGCACATACACCTATGTATATACATAGAATGCTAGGGGAAAGAGGGTATGTGTGTATATTCCATGTGTATGTAATACACATACACAATTTTATATAGTAATTACAATTTAATATAGCACTTTACACTCAAAATCAAACAACAGTATTGGGACTTAAAGGATTTCTAGTACGGAAGAGATGCAGTGAAATGACTTCTAAACATCTCCATTTCTTTTCCAAAGATTGTATGATACTGAGGTGACCTAGATCTCATCTTTCCTTTGAAAAACAAGAAGCTAACAAGTCACAGCTCACCCATCTTCTGTTTTCCTAAGAAATATGCTCATGGAGTTAAAGATCGATCCCACACAACACCACACACAAAAAAAGTCTTTTCAGATGAAAACACAAAAACAGTGTGTCTTCACAGGTCCTTTAAGCCCACTGTTTCTGAGCAATTTTCCACTAGAAAAAAATAGTTTTACACTTTGATCTTAATATAGAGAAACTTACAGTATCTATCTATCTATCTATCTATCTATGTTGGGTAATAAAGTTATGAAAAGTAGAACATGTAGCTATTAACTCAAACAGTTGTTACTGAGATCTAAGCAATGCCAACTATGCAGTTTACAAGTAAACTTTAATAATTTACACTGGCACCAATTAGATTGTTGTAAGGTGTGCATACTCTATTCAATCAGGTAACCTACGTACATAAATTCACTTTCATTTTGTACATTACAAGGGAATATTTCATCTTTAATTATCCATGAGCAAAATGAGGGAAGGAGTCATTGCAAATTCTAGTGAAACATATATTTGAATGTATTTGTACAAATATAATTAATGGACTAAAATAATGCACAAATCAGATTCTCAAAGAAAGACATGCAACCCATAAGCTCAAAGATCAGTCAGAGTCCCCGTGTCAGCATGGATTTATGAACCACCTACTATGTGTCAGGCACCTGTGGAATTTGTCAGTCTATATCTTAATGCTACACAGCATTCCTGGAATGGCTAATCTATTCCACGCTTGTGTTGAACTGTGATGCTGGTTTAAACTCTCTAGATATCTGTTTTAATGCCAAGTGGAAAAAAAAATCCCAGATGGCAATTTGTGTTATTGTTATCCTTATCTAATTGATAGAATCAAACACATTCAGTTGACCAAACCTCTAATTCTGAATGGAACAGTTGTGTCCATGATTAATTTAAATTCAATGCTGCCTTATATGCAATTTTCAGAAATACTACAATGTATTTATTTGCTATTTTAACTTTTTTGGTGTGCATGTGTATGTTGGTACGGGGGCTTGAACTCAAGGCCTGGGGTGCTATTCCTTAACTGTTATGCTCATGACTAGCACTCTAACACTTGCGCCACAGCTCTGCTACTATCTAATTAGAGTTTCATGGATTTTCTTGTCTATGCAGGCTTTGAACTGTGATTCTCAAGTCCTAGCATTCTTGGTAGCTAGGATTACAGGTGTGAGCCATCAACACCCATTGCACTTGGCTTATTTGCTCCTCCATTCATTCGCCTTCCTAATCATATAATCATATGAAAACAACAGAGAGATGTTCTGAGAGGGAAAGATATTGCTTCCTTAATTAGCTGGAAAACCAGAGCGAGGTTTATCCTTGTGGTGTGGAAGAAAAGAGAAGGCAGAGGTCGTTACATTCCTTGCCTGGCCAGAGCTATGAAGCCCAAGTTTCACTGAAAAATATAACCATCCAGATTGCCAATTTCAGGCAGATGGCATCTCAGGCTGCTACGTCAGGCATGGGGCATCCTGTAGAAAAGACATGGTTTTGCCTGGTTACACATGGATCCACAATGATGCCCTTGTGCTGTGGAAGGCATTTTCCAACACAGTCACCTGGAATGAAAATCTCTAAGGCTGGGCCTCAGAGTATGGCCACCAAGATTGTCATAAGCCTTTGGTATTTTCAAAGGGACCAGAACATAGTGCACATGGGAACAGCATGACTGCCTATTTTAGGACAGTCCACACAATTTAATTGCAGAGTTAGGTAAAATGTAGGAGTCTTCAGCATTTTCAGTGAGGATTACAGGGTGATTAAAAGAACCCAAACCATTGACTCTCTTCTGTAGATAAGCCTCACAGCTGTGATTCACAGTAATGCAAATCTGTGCCATTAGAGAAATAACAAAAAAATACAAAATATTTCAGTGCTTATCTGCATCTTCTACTGGGGTAGTCTATTAGTCTTCATTGATTAACATGCTCCATCAACATTATTTGTGTTTCATTATTAGACTTGTAGGAATTTCAATTGATCTTAGATTAAACTCTCCAAGAGGACTTTTTCTCATTTATTTATTCTTAATTTTGAGTCATTGATCTTAAGAGCATGAAGATGCCGGCAATCCCACTTTTGAGCATTTACCCAAATGATCACAAACAAGACCACACTAAATCTACCAGCACAACTATGTTTATTGCAGCATTATTTACCATAGCTAAGATATGGAACCAACCCAGATGCCCATCAGTAGATGAATAGATCAAGAAAATGTGGTATATATACACAATGGAATTCTATGCCTCCATCAGAAAGAATGACATTGCCCCATTTGTTAGGAAATGGAAAGACTTGGAAAAAATTATATTAAGTGAAGTAAGCCAGGCCCAAAGAAACATAGGTCTCATGGTTTCCCTTATTTGCAATAACTAGTATATGTCTGAGTCAAGCAGAAATGGTCAAATAAGTTGATGTTAGTGGAATGAACCCTAAGATATGTATTCAAATGTTTTTTTTGGTTTTTATTCTTTCATGCAATTGTTTCTATCATATTTATAAGATGATTTCTATGTTGCTTTGTATGTCCCTCTCCCACAGTATAACCAATACTTTCACTGTGTTTGATGCTGGTATAATTTGTGGAGGGGAAGGGGAAAAAAATCGTTTAAATAGGGATACAGGTGGACCCATTGCAACAGTGAGATGTACAAGTCGTTATGTCGAAAAACAAACTTAACAATTTTGGTGGGGGGTGGGGGGAGGATCAGGTGGGGGGAGGAGGATTATGGGAAGGGATGGGAAGGGGAAGCAAAGAGGAGGCAACAATGCTTGATAAGAAATGTACTCGTTATCTTGCCCATGTAATTGTAACTCTTCTGTACGGTATTTTCACAATAAAAAAATAAAAATAAAAAAGAGCATGAGGATGAACAGGATAATATTAAACTTCATTTGGTTCTGACGTCGACAGTGTAAATCAGCAACACAGATCACTACAAAAGGGTTCATTTTTATTTTATTTTATTTTTTTCAGCCATTTTGTGTCTTCAGCTTGATAGTTGATAAAAACGATTTCAAAATATTGGGAAGATAAGATCTTTGGATTCATGGATATTGTAAAGAGCGATGCATAATTGCGTACTAAGATAATGTCCCAGAGAATAGAAGGAAAAGCAGTTAGCATTGGAAATTCTTATAAGATAAATTAAAAAAAAAGGCATACTAGAGGCTTTGATACAGCTATAGAAAGAAATAGCCCAGGATATTAATTCTGTTTTAAAGAAATGATAAGGGAGTCATCAGATGCCTAAGAGTGGGGCTTGAATTAAAAGCTACAGATATATAGAGTCCACCTAGGCAGAAAACAAACAAACAAACAAAACATCTAAAAAGGGTTACTAACTACTGAGGACAAATAAAAGTATCTATAGGGACTACCATGAGTTGAAAGCAAGACATTTGCATAGAGATGTCTAGAGGAAAACTGCCAATGTAAGTCTGGAATCCAAGAGAAGTTGGAGTAGAACTTGGCAGTTCAGTAGTCCTCCACGCAGAGAACAAAGATTAGAGGGGGTGAATTGGATCAACGTATGTGATAAGCAGGTATGTAGATATCGCAGTAAAACTGTTTTGAGAAGTTAAAACATACTAATTTGAAAAAGAAAGAGAAAGAACAGAAGAAGGAAATTTAATTTTCCTTATTTGATCACCACCCAACCCCCTCCATACATGTAATAAAATAGTACATTATGAAGCCAGGTTTTGGTAGCTCACATCTGCAATCCTAACTACTCAGAAAGCTGAGATTTAAGCACCACAAACAAGCCTGGGCAGAAATTGTGACATTCTTATCTCCAGTTAACCATCCAAAGCCACAGTGGAGGTGTGGCTCAAGTGGTAGAGTGCCAGGCACTGAGTTCAATCCCCAGTACACATACACACACACACACACACACACACACACACACACACACACACACACACTATGCTATGCCTCATAAATATAGCATGTGCAAGTATTATGTGTTAATTTAAATTCTAATTGTCCAAAGAGAATTACTATTTTGATTGGACATATATAATATACACATCTATTACATATAATACATATATCAAATTATACCAGCATATCTCACACACATATACAATTGAAATAATAGCAATATTGTAATTGATTTTGTTTAATTTAAACCCTTTATACATCTACTTAGAATAAAAATAAATCAATGCAGCAAAAAAATCTTCAAAATAATAATAATACAACAGCAAAATAAATCTTTTGGAAACTATGTACACTATAAACGCCCCAGGTGCCAGAGGTAGAGGGCCCTATTCTATGATTTTTTAGTACTAGTACTTTACTGCTATTTGGACAACTCCAGGGAGGAAATGCACTTTGTTTTTCCATAGAGGAATTAGCCACTAGCGCGTTAATCTGTTACATACGGGAGCTCAATGGCTGCACTGTTCCACCGCACATTAACGGGTGATTCCATCTTCGGAGAACAGAAGCCTGCAGACAGAATTTTCTTCCTCTCTGGTCAAATATCCCCTACCTGAGGCACCAGGATCTTGTTCTACACTTCAGTCCAGAAACAGCAAATTCAATCTAGCTGTGGCAGGCCCAGGGCGACGTGGAATGCCAACTATAGACCAGGATTCCAAACCACGAGCCTCTGGAAATCAAGCATGGACTTGGAGAAATGACACCCACCTCGGGCCAAGAAATCTCACCCAGTCTGTGGAACAGCTCTGAGCGCACAAGGAATACAGATAACCATTGACATCACTCTACTTTTAGTTGACGGTGTCCCACACTAAGAGTTTACTGCTGAGAGTCACGATGAAGAACAGGTCATGTTCTCTGCTGGACTACCAATCTTTGAGCTATTTGGGGCATAATAATTGTAAAATGGCAAATGTTGCTGTGTAACTTGCTAAGATGGTTTGTGTCTCACGAAACTACTTGTAGGAGACCAGTATATACTTTGGGTGGAGCTACAGTAGGAAAATAAGGCCAATATTAGAATTTCTGACTCTGTTTCTGTCTGTCTGTCTGTCTGTATGTCTGTGTGTGTCTCTCTCTCCTTTCTTTCTCTCCCTCTTTCTCTCCCCCTCCAAAGCATGACTACACCATTATCTTGGCTCTTCAGAAACTCCCTTAAGTACTCAGAGATCAGTATGGTCACGGCTCAACTGCACCTCAGGCCCAATAAACCTGGAATGAACCAATTTGTTTTCCACATCTTTCCAGGCTGAGCTCAGGCAAGCTGTTTCAGCCTCTCAGCTCATCCATAGACAAATACTTAGTGTAGCAGTTCAGAAAGATAATGCCATCAATGAAGTTCACTGATGCTTTGAGAAATGTTTTGGTGTGTATACACACACACACACACACACACACACACACACACACACACACACAAAATTCAGCCAGGTGCCAGTGGTTTTAGCTACTCAAGAGATTGAGATTTGGATGACTGGGATTACTAGCTAGGCTAGAAAAAAACGGTCTATGAGAGTCTATTTCCCAAACATAAGTAGCAAAAAACTGGATCAGAGTCATGGTTCAAATGGGAGAGCTCTGAGTTCAAGTCTCACCATGAAAAAAGAAAGAAAACCTATGTTGTGTGTATCTGTGTGTGTGTGTGTGTGTGTGTGTGTGTATTTGAGTGAGTCCCATAAAGTTCTTTGTGTATTTGTGTGGGTTCCATAGGAGGAGGTGCATTTGTTAAAATAGATTTATCTTAAAACTCCTACAATGATAGAAAGAAACGCATCACTGGGGTGAGCAACGCAACACAGGAGGGCTGCCTTTGGGTGATGGCAGTAGTGGAGCTGATGTGAGTGGTGGTAGTGATGTTATCTATTCTTCAGGTGTTTACCCTGTGCCCCAAACCATGGTGAGCTATATAACGTATTATTTTAATTAATCAGACATCCTAAAACGTTGATCTTATATACCTTTTTCTTTCCTCTATGAACTGCCAACACTCAGCTTCTGAGTCAATAAGGAATGTCCTGTCAAGTCCTCTTTTGTTTGCTCTTATTGCTTAATGAATGATTTACCTGCACTCAATTAGTAGACACAAGTTGCAACTTGTGTCAAGGCTCATTAATTGACAGTGTCACCTGACCAGTGGGGGAGGGGGGTGGAGAGTGAAATCAGTAAACATTGCACGCTTAACAAGTGGGGTAATGAATTATCCAATCACGTCTTCCTTACCTTGTGTTTGAAAGCTTGCCAGGTGGTGATAAGCTTCATAAATTATCTTTTATTTTGGCATTTAGTAGTTTGAGTCCTTGTTTAAGGTAATAATGTTGCCTGAAGATAAGAGCCCGTATTACCATTTTCATAAATTCTAGCTTATTCCTGTAGATGTGCTGTAGTCTTCTCATTCAGTGATGGCTGTTTATTTACATTCAATTCAAATTCTTTTTGTGAAATAACTCCTTCTGCATGTATTGAGCACCCACTCTAGGTTCCACACAGTCCTAATTATTTTGTAGTCTCTTATATGAACACTGAGCTCCTGTGCTATAAGTAGTGAAATTGCTCTCTCCATTTGATAGATGTAAACAAGACCTGTTCACTTCCCTGGCAGGACACAGCTAAACACAGAGAGCTTGTGGTCACAACTTATGGAGGCTTTTTCTTTATTCTACATCTTTCTAGAACCTAGGTCTAGTTCTTTGTGATTTCATCACTCAGGCAGATTTCTAGGTGCATTTGTAGGTAGTAGTGTGGGAGACTATTTTCTTTATCCTTAAGGATAAGACTGATGGCTCAGTAGAGATGTTGGATGATATACCAAAGGAACTGTGGGTTTCATAATTAATAACAGGCATGAGTCTATCTCTGTTCTTGGAAATCCTTATCAGTGATTCTTTCTTGAACAGGAGATTGGGCAGAGTTAAGCTACCTGAGATCTCCAAAGACCTTCAATACTTTATTTTTATATGTTTTATGTATCACATCATCAAATAATACATCTTTTGGGGAGGAAGTGGGGTAGATGGAAGTGAGGTCACAGCTTCTGAGAAAGAAGAGGTCTGAAAGCTCTTGATGCTGAACACGTCACAGTAGCACCTCTAAACACCTCTGATTCCAAAGAGGTTGACCAGTTGTTCCGCTTCAGCTCTGTGACAAAACAAAATATCTCAGAATTTTTCATAAAGGGAGACTTGAGATGGCCATCATGCTTTTGTCTTCTTCCTAAATATCTATATTTCTTTTCATCAGTTCTACTGCTGATAGAGAATTTATATGCTTGAGCTTTCTCCTCTTTGCTTTGCCAGTACCAAGGTTTGAACTCATGGCCTTGTGCTTGTTCAGCTGGTACATTACCACTTGAGCCACTTGAGATATCATGGCATGATTCACACATAGTATATTGATTAGTTGTCTCTCCTTAGCATTCATTAGGGACATACTCTGCAGTATAAAAGATGTTAATTGAGCCTGGCAATTTTGGCCTATGCCTTCAATCCTAGCTACTCAGGAGGCTGAGATCTGAGGATTGCAGTTCAAAGCCAACCTGGGTAGGAAAATCTACTAGACTCTATAAACTAGTTCACCCCTCCCAAACAAACAAAAAAAAACAGAAATGGAGCTGTGGCTCAAGTGGTAAAGCTAGCTATGAGCAGAAAAGTGTTCAGGGACAGTGTCCAGGCCTTAAATTCAAGCCTGAAGACTGGCACACACACACACACACACACACACACACACACACACACACAGAAACAAAAAAGAAGCCAATTGAGTTTTCATGAATCAATGGGATTCAATCCTTGAAGTACACAAGAAGACATTGCGTTCAAATCACTTTTTCACAAGGTAGCAATGAGTCATAAGTGCAGCCAAAAGCTGCCATACACTAGTCATTTAAATTCTGAAACCCGTTTGGCAATATGATGTATTTTGTACACAAAGTTGAGGCTCATTATTCATCATCATTAGGCTGTGTACATGGAGTTAGGTTTTTGTTTTGCACAGTGTGGAATGGTTGGCAGCATTCAGCTAAACTTTCTTAGTCACTCACTGATGAAAACAGGCACCAGCAAGATGGGCTTTCAGGGTAATGTTTATCGTGTCAATGGAATAAATTAAATTTAACTGCTTCATGGGGAGAGGACTCACTTCTGTTGATTTATGTCTCTATCCAAGCAAACTGGGCATCCAACTATTAGTAATGCATTGCTTTTGCTTCTCCTTGTTTGAAGCTTATTTTCAACAAACCATCAACTCCTTTTATGACTATCAAATGTTTTAAAAGTAGGACAGTCAATTACAGCATTTATTTGAGTATTGTGTGTGTGTGTGTGTGTGTGTGTGTGTGTGTGTGTGTGTATGCAGGAATACACACTCACACATACCAGTACTGGGGCTTAAACTCAGGGCCTTACCCTGTTTCTTGCCTTTTTCACTCAAGGTTGGCACTCTACCACTGGAGACACACCTCCACTTCCAACTTTTTGCTATTAACTGGAGAGAAGACTGTCTTGGATTTATCTGCTCTGGCTGGATTTGAACTGCCATCTTCATATCTCAGACCCATAAGTAACCAGCAGTATAGGCATGAGCCACTGACACCTGGCTTTATCTAAGTTATTAAACCCACAGTGGTGGGTTTAATAAGAGAGAAATAGCAATCAAACTGCTAAAATAGAGCATCTGGCATTCAACTACTATCATCATGATAAGATAACAGCCATAACAAATACTAATTGAACCTCTCCAAGGAGCATCAGAAAGTCTTTCCTTTTCTTTCAATCTATGGAGCAGTTAAATACAAGAGCAGAGATTACCAAACTCCCTTTTCTATGTTACTTATTACTTACAAATTCAAAATGGGAAGATCTACATGCATTCACACATACATGGCAGATAATATCCTAGGAGGGAACAAAATAATGTGTACTGCTTCCATTGAATGTATTTCTTCTGGAAATATGTATGTGTGTGTGTGTGTCAATCCAGATGACAGACATTGTGTACCTAATGCACTGACATTACTCATGGTCCTATCCATGTAAACCAAGTTTTAAGTCACTGCTGTTCTAGGGCTTTAGTAAGAAAAGAAAGAAAATGAAAGGCAGTGAAACTGGAGATGAGGAAGTAACACAAGAGAGAAATGAAAACCAGGCTTCTGTAACTTTTGATCACTGTTAAGCACAGCGGGATCCACAATTATGAGCGGCCACAATTATAAAGGGAAGCAAATATTGGGAAATGTGAGGGCGACACGTCTGTACTACACAGAGTAATTTCCACTGGAACAAAAAAAAGAAGAAGAAAAAGTGGAGGCTTATTTGACTGTGGAATAATGCACTCCATTTGGCTGAGTTTCAGCAGAGCAATAGGAAAACTGAAATATCCGAGTCTGCTCTGGGAATGAGGGATTGCGGAAGTGTTCTAGGCAGAATCGGGGTTCCCAGGCTAGTGGCCCCTCAGAAACCATCTTCACTGCGACCTACGGAGGTGCCTCAGGGCCAACGATACCTTTCGTCCTGCAACCAGTTTATGGAAGCACATGTTAGGATGCTTGGGTCTGGGATTTATTTTGTGTTTTGTGTTTTGGGGAGAGAAGGTGTTTGATGTATAATAGTGGAGACAGATATGGATTTCTCGTGGCGTGTACCGCAAAGGCCCCCCAAAAAGAGATTCATTCCCTTTCAACTCCTTCACCCTTCCTTTCCCTTCTTTTCCCTTTTTGATTTTCTTTTTTTCTCTTCTTTTCTTTTTGTGTGTATTTGAGACATTACTGAGGCATGAACTTAGGGTCTCGCACTCAAGGCTGATGCTCTACAATTTGAGCAAAGGCAACTTCAGGCTTTTGGCTAGTTCACTGGAAATGAGTCTCCAGTATTTTTCTACCCTGAATGGCTTTGAACTGCTACCCTCCAATCTCAGTCACCTGAGCAGCTAGGATTACAGGCATGAGCTACCAGTACCCAGCTTCAACAATTTTTTTTTTAATTTTTTCTTTTCAGAGTTAGAGGAGGAGAGGGCAAGTATCTCTCTATTCATTCTTTAACTGGAAGCCTTGCTTCCTCTAAAACCATGAAAGCCATGTCTAGGAAGGAAACAGTTACTAGCCAAGTATTTTAAATGGTTGCCAAGATTAACTTCTAGCAAGAAAACTAGCTGTATGAAGCCCTTTAGAAGAAGAATAGCCACACTGAGTTTTGTCAAGATGGAAAGGACACATTCAGAGCAGAAACAGAAGCTCCTAACTGAGAGTTCTGCAATAGCAGCTCCACTGTTAGTTGGTAGAAGAATAAACAGAAGAGTAACAAGGGTTGCCTTCTAACCGGCCTATAGGACTCAGAACAACACCTCTGACTCCATTGTCCAGATGTCTCATAGCCTGGCCAATCACTTCCCAATCGTGTATTGATCCTGATTTTTCTACTAGAGTTCATGCACTTGTTCTAAATACGCTATTTTTTTAACACTCCACCTTCTTCCTGGGATGTTTCTGGCCCCGAGCACAGGACAATACAACTGTGCTTGGAGAATAAGGAAGTGTTTGGAAAGCTCTCTAGGTCTCCTAAATATGTTTCATGTCAAGCCAGGCTCCAGTGACTCATGCTGTTATCCTAGCTACCCAGGAGGTTGAGATCTGAGGATCGCAGTTCAAAGCCAGCCTGGGCAAAAAAGTCCATGAGACGCTTAATCTCCAATTAACCACCAGAAAACCAGAAGTGGCACTGTGGCTCAAGTGGTAGACCGCTAGTCTTGAGCTGAAGAGCTGTGGGACAGCGCCCAGACCCAGAGTTCAAGACCCACCACCACCAACAACAACAAAAAGCAAGTGGAAGGCAAAAGATGGCAAGATGAGATGTGTGCATCAAAAATGAGACTCACAATTTGCAGGAGGAAATAGAACGATGCCAGCACTTGAACCAGTTGCCTGTGGTGTTGTTTGTCCTAAAGCCTCATGCCACAGATTCATTATGGGCTCTCTAATGAGGACTTGCCAGCTGAGACTGGAAATCGGGTGTAGCCAGGTTGTGTTTACACTACATTTACAGCCACTTTTTTTTTCTTTTCTACCAGGCCTGAGGCTCTAACTCTGGTGCTGTCTCTGAGTTCCTTTTGTTCAAGGCTAGTTTGAGCCACAGTACCACTTCTGGCTTTTCCTGTGATATAATTGAAGATAAGAATCTCATGGACTTTCCTGCCTGGGATGGCTTCAAACCACAATCCTCAGATCTCAGCTTCCTGAGTAGCTAGAATTACAGGCATGAGTTACTAGCACCTGGTTTACAGCCACTTTTTATTGGGGCTTTCTGAAACTATTTAATAGACCTTACATATCGGGGACCATAATATACAAGTTTCTCCCTGTACCAGCAATCAGAGCTGTAGTAATAGATATTTAACAGGGGGGAAATTTTCCTATTATTCACACAAAAAAATAAAACAGAGGAAATTGAGTAAAAGTTGTTTCATGTGCATCCATTGTCTGGGATTAGGAAATAAACAAAACTTAGTAAATGCAAGCTAAAGATACCATGTGGAAGTCAATCCATTTGCCTTAGTCTCCTTAGCTTTAACCAAAAGGATCAAGTAGAATCCTATAAAGACACTGGAAATTAAATTACTGGATGCAATCCTTTCTTTGGCTTTAGTAAAAGACTGTGTTAGTTAGAATAAGGAAGAGCCCAGCCTCTGTCACTATCAACTGTATGCCAGTGAGACTATACTCATGACCGCTCTTGTTCTTATTTCAAGTGATTAAAATGGATTTAGTTGCTTCCATTGATTGACATATTGACCTTATTCATTTTGTCTCTGCTAGTGAAGGGAAGTAGAGCAGAGAGGTATTGGGGATTTAAAAGAAGCAGAAGAAGAAGGAGGAGAAGGAAGAAGAGGAGGAACAGGAGGAGGAGCAGGAGGAGGAAGAGGAGGAAGAGGAGGAGAGCAGAGGGGAATTAGAGGAAAAAATAAAATATCCTTACATGAAAATCATTATGTAAATTCTATTGCCATCATTTAACCCTCACCATCCGTAATTCACGCAGTTGGTAGATCTTTCTTGAATCTTTCTGTAAAACTGAACGTATTCCCAAAGTTCCTGAAACTCGCAGGAATGAAAACAAATTGGTTAGCAAATTTCCTACTTAAAAGTATTGAAGGGAAAATTGCACCAAAGGATGGTCTGAGTTTGCTTTCCCCTTCAGTAGTGTTGCAAATGGTTCCCCCAACGAAACCCTGGAATTTCCTCTAGTCTGTTCCCTATTACCTCTGTGGGAAAATGGTGAAAAATCAATCTGTTTTCCGCATAACCATATTACATCCCATTATTCGAGGAATGTCAAAGGCAAACCCCAATGACCAACAGTATCAATCTTTTCCCTCTCGTTTCCAAGTTTAATTTCGGCAGTAGTTATGAGAAAAGGAAACGCTCAGGCAGAACATCATTCTACCCCGGGCAATTGCAGATTTTAATGATAGTTTATATAAAACAGGAGAGTGTTTTCTCTTTATACTTGGCTATCTCCTTGACCTTGAGAGTCACATGGGCTTCCAAGTACTGTACTGCGTCTTCCAAGAGATTGAAGGAAGGAGTCCGGGGCAGGCAGATTACCAGGCCTTTCCTCCAATTAACAGTTCACCTTCAGTTAGTGCCACACCCAGGGAAGAATGGTTTTTGTTTGTTTGTATATTTGTCTTTGGAAAAGAAGAAAGATTAAAAAGAAATGTTCTACAATGGGAAGGCTTAGGGGAACTAGCACGTCTTATCAGGAATTAAAGAAAAGTGTTTTTGTTTTGGATTTTTTTGTTCTGGGTGGTGGTGGTCTCTGGACTTGAACTCCAGGCCTGGGAGCTGCTCGCACGCTACCACTTAGAGCCGCAGCTCATTTCTGGTTTTCTGGTGGTTAATTAGAGATAAATGTCTCCTGGACATTATCAAAGCCAGGGGTGGCTTTGAACCAGGATCCTCAGCTCTCAGCCTCCTGGTTAGCTAGGATTATAGGTGTGAGCCACTGGCGGTGGCTTCAGATGGTTTTCTGTTCATTTAAATACAATTTTATTGTTACTACTGTGTTGTAATATCATTTCATAAAAGTTTTTTTTTCAACAATGGAACATTTTTAGGGGAGGAAATTTTTCCCTTTCTCTTTTTAAAGGAAACTAATTTCGCTAACTTTGTAACAATTAACCAAATGCATTTTTATCTACAAATAATGTATTCGATGCATTATATATATATTTATTGCTTGTTATAATCTTTAAAGAGTTGTACACAAGGGATGCAAATACAAACACTAAAACTATATTACTGTTTGGGAAGAAAAGGGAAGAGGGGAAGAAAACACTGGCATATTTTCACTCAGAGTACCTCTGATCCCATAACATTTATCTAAAAGTTAGTATTTTTTCCATAAGCATTGGATATTCTCTATACCTCTCATCTATTTTCCCTAAGGAACCAATAAAGAAAGGTTATGGCCTAATCTATCTCTTTACACAAAGAACCAAAGACTTTTAAACCATTGTTATCTTGCACACCACTCTGGAATGCTTACTGCTGCATACTTTGGTGCACTGGTCATGAAGACAGAGGTCTGTAACTCGCAGAGCAGAAGACAAATATTGGCACTTGGTTTTATGAGCTCTTCACGATTCTATCAACCATGCCTCTGCTTCCTACTATATTATAACCAATTATTTTGAGGCTCTTAAGAGATAAAACATACACATATTTTCCTCCAATACGCAGGTTACTGTACAACTTTTAATAATGACAGCTCACACCACAGTGAATCAGGTATGTGAATGCTGTGTCTACATACTTGATCATTCTTGAACTCATTGCACCCTCGGCCAAGCTACTGAACCTTTCCAATACTCTGTTCCAACAGCTAAACATGGAGGCACCAATCATACCTCCCAAAGAATATCCTTGTGACTGTAACAGGAAATCAATCATTTTTCAGATCTTAGACCATTGTCCTATGCTAAAAGTCCAATAACTGTTATAGGAAGATATAACTGTTTACTATTATTTTTAGTGAACATTTCTTGTGTGATAGGATGGTTATTAGAATGACCCTTTGACTTCTTCTTGACGTGCAAAATTCAAGTGTTTGGGTAGGTAGAACATCAGTAGACATCTCTCAGAATAGAAGACAAATACCCCCTGCTGATAATTTAAATCATATTACATGGTTCAGTTTTGTTCACCAGGATTAAAAACCAAAACCTCAAGTAGATGACTAGCAGAGATTCTTATGAGCACATGCAGAATAAGATGCCCCTTACTCCACTTACATTAAGTTTTTTAAAAACATAAAGAAGCAAATACTGAAAAATAGTCATTTCTATGGAAGATCATTATTTTAGGTAACTTGTCTTTCTAGACCCAAACTATTAAAAGTACGTTAGAATGGTCATGAGTAAGATGGACTTCAATCATGTCACATGAAAAGAAAAGCAAGTGTTTGCTGTGCCCTTTCGGCCCTTCTCCAAGTCTGAAGTGCAGTGGCCTTTCCAGCTGTGGTAGGGACAGTGGTTTTGGTGGTTGATGAGTGGAATCCGAGACCTGTCATAAACCTTCATCATCCTGTGGCCAAGGGAGGGGCTCAGCCCCACTCCCATGAAGCACGTGGGCTTTCTAAATAATCTTTCCACCAGCCATAGACAGGAGCACAAAGGGAGCTTTTCTTCACCTAGTCTAAGGGAGTCACTGTTCTTGAGTTAACAGTGTTGGACCAGATTAAACTAGCAGGGTCCCCAAGTGCCAAGCGAGGCAGAAGCATAATGAATGACTGACAGGGCAGGGGGTGGGGAGTTTGATTCGCCATGTCTATAAACACCATTTCTCGTTTGGCATCAATCCTCTAAGCTACACGAAGCTCTCTGTAGATAAAAACTGTAGAAAGTATGTGGACACCCAAACAATCCATGCCTAGATATGGAAGCTGTGTTCCTCATTCCTGTACATCTCTAATCTGCCAGGAGGCATTTCCCATCTTGACTGTCTCCGTGATCATGTTACTTCCCTCAGCAGCATGTCCCCCTCTTTTTCCTCACTCCTTTTCTGTCTTTCTCTCCATTTCTTTCTACACCACATAAAACTATAAAAAGAAAACAAAGGAGAAACACATTTGCCTCTATTTTCAAATAGGAAGGAGACTGGCCCCAAGACAGGGAGACTCCCTAGCAGCCAAGATGACTGACAAAAAATTCTTGTGGCTTTCTCCAAAAGTCAAACCAAAATCTAACCAGCAGCCAGACTAAGTTCTGGCAACCTGGCTTTGCCTGGAAATGAGTGCAATCATATCCTAATAGCTATTTGGATAATTGTTCATATGAGTGATCTGCCAACTAATGTTGGAAACAAGTCCTTATGACAAATATAGCATGCAGTCTAATCTGGAATATATTAAAATGTGATTTCTATCACTGTGTATTTCTAAAGCAACACAATGAAGCCGTCTATCACTTTTGTTTCTGAGGAGAAATGACTACAATGGACACTGGTAATGTTTAAGTGTCTGAACGTACTTAAACAATATCTTACCTGAATTTTACATTTCATGTGTGAGACCTATCTTCTGAAGTCAGTATGTTTTTTAAGAAGACTTAATGTTGGTCTTCAAATGTATGAAAGCACACATACACAGAGAGAGAGACAGACAGATAGATATGCTTGCATAGAGAAGGTACTGATGATTCATTTTAACCCTTTGAATTGGAAATATACTGAAAGTCTGCAGACTTGGGAACTTATGTATGGTACAGACAATTGAGGGGAGGGAAAAACTAAGCCTACTTCTCAGAAATCTGGATCTACAAGGTGGTCAAAAATAAAATTCTTTAACATTTCCTCACTCTGAGGTAAAGAGCAGGGAGCTTAATTGCTGCAGTGGGAATCTTTGGTTGTTCCATAAAGTTAGAGAAAGAGTGGAGAGCTCTCTGCCACACGTTCATAAAGAGGCACTGTGGCACTGAGAAGGAGCAGGGGCTTTGCGTGTAATCCAGCGTTGGCCTGAGTTCTGAAGTGCCACTTACAAGCCAGGGAATCGCCACAACCCACCTTCCTTTCTCTGCACCTCCAGTCCTCACCATTGTCACGAGAATGAAGCAAGAAACTGTGGACATACTTTAATTCAGATCTAGCTTCCACATCTGAGAGAAAATATGGGCCCTTCGTCTCTCTGAGCCTGCCATATTTCAGTTAACAGGATTCCTCCCTTTCCCCCACCCCTTCCAGGTCCATCCATTTTCCTACAAATGAGTTAACATCTCTCACTCATTCTTCCTGATGGATAAGTAAAACTCCAGTGTGTGTGTGTGTGTGTGTGTGTGTGTGTGTGTGTGTGTGTGACAGAGAGAGAGAGAGAGAGAGAAAGAGAGAGAGAGACAGAGAGAGAGAGAGACAGAAAGGGAGATCCATTGAAGGACATCTGAGCTCTAAACATATACACAGTCACACATTTTATATATAATATATATTATATATATTTATATATACATATATATGTATATTATATAATGTTTTGTGTACATGACATATATATAAGCCATATACACAGTCACACATTATATATGTATATATGTATACATTATATAATGTATATATATACATTATATAATGTATATATGTATATGTATATGATATATGACTATGTATAGGTGTGTACATATATATTAACTAAATGCATTAGCTAAATTTCAGTATATTCAGGGTAGGATGCCAAAAGTGTACCTTCTTGAAGCAACTAACTTACAGTTAAACAAAATAAATGCTGGGACTTGTGGTGCCCTGGTGGGGGCAGGGAGGAGATCCAGGGGAGAGGGTGGACGAATGGACAGAGGAAGTAGAGGTGATTGCCATCATAATCTTGGACATACCTATATGAAAATGGAGCTAGGAAAATTGGGGGCCTAGTAGGATTGGGATAGATGGGGGAGAATGATGGATGGGGGTGACATCCATTAAGATTCACTGCAGTCATAACCAGGCACATTGAATTGAAGCCCCTTTGTAATAACGAGGGTTCAGCAAATAAGCTGCTGCTGCTCTCACTCCCTTTGAATGAGCCAGCACCCACATGCTGGTCTTCCATCTCCGCTGACCACCTCCTTCTTGCTCATTCCCCCTTTCTTTTTTCTTTCTATAAATGAGGGATGCAATACTTCTCCCAGGCTAGCTTTTTTCTAACAATAAAATTGATGCTAAAGAGAGTTGATTCTACCACCAACTTCTCAAAGACACTCAGTCTATTTCTTCTACCATTGCCATGAATCCCCAAAACTTACTCAACCTGCATTTACTACACCAGCTGTTTCAACATGCTGCACACAAAACACCTTGGTAGGCACAAAGACAATGGAAAGGTAATATTCACACACACACACAAACACACACACACACACACACACACACACACACACACACACACACACACACACACAGAATTTGGAAGGGAAAATTCTTCAAGGTTTTCCTCAGAGAAGTAACAAGTAGATGCTAAGAAGAGGAAGGGGTTCTTTCCCTCTCATTGGAAAGGAATCCGAACAATCAGCTACTTCTAAAAACTGTCATTTCAGGAGAATGATTAGCACAGGATCAACATGTCTTCATACAATGATGAAGAAAATTGCAATTCTGATCAACAGGGCCCAGGTCAAAATGGATTCCAGGATTCCACTCTGATGTAGAAGATCGGGGCTTGCTCTACAGTGCTAGGATTCCAGCCACCCCTTACGCAATTTTCCAGGTCATTCTATCTCTTTCAAGAACCAGTAAGGTCTATCAGTCTCCCTAGAGGAGTCCAGCTCCCCCTCTCAGAGTGCACAAGAGTCTCATCACTATACTTGGTACAGAAAACCATGGGAAAGCACCAACAGATGTTGTTGTTGTTGTTGTTGTTGTTTTATCTGTGGTGGGAAACTATGAGAAGGAAAATGCAACATTCATGGTGCTAAAAATTCCAGCAGGAACAGGATTTGACTCTCACTACTTCAAACATACTAAATAGATAGGTGGAAGGCAGTGCCTACATCCCTGGTGCTCAGCTCCAATATTTACCTCAAGCTCTCCTCTCAGTGTTCAGCCCAGACTGGTCCAACTCAGGAGTCTCCCTCTCCACAGATCATCCCCTCCAGGGATTCTTTCACCAATAATTGAGTCTCAGCATTCAAGCAGGAACATGAAGGTGAGGCATTTTAGACACAGTAGAAGAAAAAATAATCTTTTTAATTCCTTTGTTATTCTTTCAAGTGTACCACCACAAGACACCATTTAACATTTCACGTGTGAATCTTGAGACTTTTATACTTAATTTTATTGTTAAGTAGTTATACAAAGAGGCCACAGTTCCATATGTCAAGCTAGCTATAAGTACAATACATGTTAATCAGTGTCACTCCTGCCATTGTTTCTGAAAAATGTCTTGTACTGTGGTGTCATGCAGTAACCTCTTCATTTTCCTTCACTGAGGTGAATAGTAAAACCTGATTTAGTTGTAAAAATAGTAGTGATTGTGCTCATATGTCTATTTTTTTTTTCTGGGGGTTCTGTCCACAGAAATGTAGAATACTTTATGACATATTTGAAATAGAATGGGATCATTATTCTCAATGGGTTACTTTTTATGTATCCTTTATCAGTTTAAGATTCTCAAAACTATCAATGGTATCAATACTTCAAAAGAAAGACAGGACAGAGAAAGGGTATAGGGGGAAAAGAAAAGAGGAAGTAAAGATTCTTTTTTTCCTTCATAGCTTTTTAATATGTCAGATTAAATAAGATCCCAGACTGAAACTTAAAGGTACTCTCTAAACACATAACTTAATTGAAGGGATCATCAGAAAATTGTCAATTCTAATTTCGGAATAATTCAAGAAAAATATATTGTATATCTGTACAACAATACACATACACACATATGTTTATTCCAAAACCCAGACATCCTTTACTTCCTTTCTCTTGTATTGATGAAGGCTGATTATGTTACTCCACATCAATTCTGAAAAGCTCATCCTAAGCTCTGCAAGTCTGAGTAAGAAGCTAGATGTAGCTGGCGTTCAGATTCTGTGTGGTGTCAGTTACTATGAAAGGCTCCATTACCACTTAATCAGCCAGATGCACAATTCTGGAATTCTGGATTCTCTATCCTGGAGATTCCTATATGTCAATTAAGTTTATGAGTTAATTACTCTTTCTTTTGATGGGCCAAATGTCCTTCTCGATGTCATTAATTTTTATTTTCAATTCCAAATAAAATGAAGCTGTATACCCATTTTTAAGAACACTTCGCTAGAAGTCTCCTGGTATTTGTCTCATGGTGTGGGGGAGGTTTTTTGTTTGTTTGTCTGTTGTGTTTTGTTTGTGACATCTCGTTTCTCATTTCAGAGTCTGGTTGGGACATACACAGCTGTGGATTCCCTTCGACTCCTGTACTCAGTCCTGTGGTCTCTTAGAATGCTTTGTCTTTCCCAGGCACTTTATGAATGGAACCGGCAAAACGGTCCGTGTGAAACGGAGAAAATAACATCTTGAAATAATAAAAATGGAGGATATGGAATGATCGAGAAAAGCCCAGGAATGCCACAGGTCTGTGATTCCCTCACACACGGCAACACCAGCACTGCAAGGATTGGAGGCTGAGCACCACACACTTTTGTGAAGATTCCCTCTTTCTATGCAAGCTGTTCTGCCTTCCGCAGATGTGGGATGGTAACCGTATTTCAACTCTCCACCTTCACACTTCCCACCAGTGTTAACCTCTTTTCCTTATGATTTATGTCTTTTTTTTTTTTTATTGTTCTACCTGGAGCTGAGCCAGACCCCAGGATCAGACTTCCCAATCTCCTCAAACTCTTGGGTAAAGGGACAGAAATCAGGCTTCATAAAAAGGCCTGGGCTCCTGAGGTAGGAAAGGAGATGGCTTACCTGTTTCCATGGAGACATGTGTATGTCCAAGTTGTGTCTTCTGAATGAATGAAGGTTGTGTTCTTGATTCACAAACTTAAACTCCAAGCAAACATAGCAGACGCGCAGAAGCAATATACTAAGAGGAATTCCTTTGCAAAAGCTTTTGCCTGTTTGTGTAGTTTGCTATCTAAACACATAACTCAATAATAACCCCCTCCAGATGCCATAGTCAAAATAGCCAGGGAGCACTACATCATACTGAAAAGGAGGCTTGGTTCCAGTGGCTCATGCCTGTCATCCTGGCTGCTCAGGAGGCTAAATCCTGAGGATTGTGGTTCAAGCCAGCCCAGGCAAGAAAGTTCATGAGACTCTTATCTCCAATTAACTACCCAAAGTGATAAGAGTGCTATGCTTGAGCAAAAATGTTCAGAGACAGCATCCAGGCCCTGAATGAGAATAAAAAAGTTCTTTAGGATTTAGTCAATTCCCTCAAGAAATTATTTGGAAAAATTATCAAACATAACAATAAGAAACAAATACCATAGCTAAGATCCTTTAAACAATTAACATGACTAAGCAAAAAGAATATTTGGAAGTTAAAGTATGTCTGGACTGAGAGGGAGGGGGCATAGATAACAGTTGGAAAGGGAGAAGGAGAGTGAATACAGTCTTAAATGATCTATGCACATGTATGGAATGGAACAAGGAAACTCAATGAGCCTAGATTGGGAGGAGTAAGGGGAGAAGTGAGAATTAGGAGGGGTTGATATAGATAAACAAGCATGCTAAAAACAAAACTCTGGACAGTAACTGATGCTAATAAAATCAATGTATAAAAAGACATAAAACAGGAAGGAAGGAAGGAAGGAAGGAAGGAAGGAAGGAAGGAAGGAAGGAAGGAAGGAAGGAGGGAAGGAAGGAAGGAAGGGAAGAAAGGAAGGAAGGAAGGAAGGAAGGAAGGAAGGAAGGAAGGAAGGAAGGAAGGAAGGAAGGAAGGAAGGAAGGAAGGAAAATCTATTATTGAAATTAATTTCACTTGTTTCCCTTTACTTTTGTAATAAAGCTACTAGAACTTTTGGAATTCACTGACTAGCTTATGCTACACGGATACAAATCAGCATTAAACTAGTGGCAAGTATCTGAGAAATAAATTTAATAAAATGATTCACATTTCTCCAAATCCAATGTAAATCCATCAGTCAGACCCCAAATTACCACCTCTGGTGATCCTTTACAAGCAGAAGAGAAGGATGTATAAATCAGTAAGAGGGTGCATGAGTCCATCCATCCTAGAGTTTAACTGTGTCCCCCAAAGCTCAAGTGATAGAAATCGAATCCTGAATGCAACAGGGGTGAGAGGTGAGGCACTGAGGAAATGATTGGGTTATTGATGCCTGATTGTCACAAATGGATTATTACCATCACTGAAGGAGTAGGTAGTTACTGAGGGAATAGGCTAGTTACCATGAGATACGTTCTTCCCAAACGGATGCGTTGGACCTTTCTTCCCTCTCTTCTCCTCTCTTCCCCTCCCCTCTGTTCCCCTCTTCTCCTCTTTCCTCTCACCTCCATTCCCCTACCTTCTTCTCTTCCCTCCCCCCTCCTCTCATCTCCCCTTTCCTCTTCTCCTCTCCTCTTACCCCTACTCCATTCCTGTCACCTCCATTCCCCTCCACTCTCCTCTCTGCCTCTGCCTCTGTCTCTGTCTGTCTCTCCTCTCTCTCTCTCCCTCCCTTCCTTCCCTCCCCACCTCCCTCTGTTGCTACTATTCTGTCTTCCATCATCTAACAAGAAAGGAACATATCCTAGCCAGTTGCTCTTGCCTTGACTTTGGACTTCCCAGCTAGCAGAACTGTCAGGTATAAACTCCTTTTCTGTATAAAATTTTCAGTCTACAGTATTCTGTTATAGGAATACCCAGTTCTTTATCAGTGTGGTATGGAAATGTTTACGTAGGAGAGAATCCTAGACATTCTGGTGTCACAGGGAGACAATATAGTAAGCTACTTATGAAGAGGTTTAAAAATCAGAAGTAAGTTTTTTTTTTCCTAGAGAAAGTGAACCAAAGCTTTTCAACTCTACTTCTGCAATGTACGTGGAAGACAGGCATTCTCCTGTCTTCTCCTGTGTGAACAGTGGTACATCACCCTTTCTCTCTGTGCTCCACACCTTGGAAGTCTAACTTACCTGCTGAGATACAGTGGTGAATAACTGGCACAATAGGTATCAAAAGCTTTAACAGTGTCTGCTACAGAGTAAATACTCAAAACACCGTAGCTGCTATTGTTATAATTAAGTAATGCTTTGACATCTGAGAAGGTATCACAACAATCACATCTGCATGGCCCACACTGGTAAAGTACTACAACTACAACCAGTGCTCTGAATGCATACATTCTCAGGAATGAGTTAATGATGTAACTACCACGGCTCCCTCTGAATGCCTGGTTTGGAAGTAGGGAACTAGAACCAGACTGCCCAGCTTCCTCTGGGAATATTCATCTTGAACCCATTTAAAGTATACATTCTACAGTTGCCAGAAGTCATCTGTTCTTGGATCTGGAGGGAGCCTTCTTCATAATCGGTTCAATACTGGTAATCAAGAACAAAGCTGATATGGTACACTCAAGTAGAATACAAATATATACATGAGACTCCTACCCCACCTCCTCAATTTACCCAGGCATTGCTGACTATCAGAATACAACATAAAGGTCATTAGGATCATGGTTGGTGTCCATTCAATCTGTACTGTTTGCAATCACAATAACCACTTAACAAATACCAAGCAAAGCTGATTGAGTAGAGGATCTCCCGAACAGTCTCCTGAATCACCTGATCTTTGGACACTGGTCACTTCAAACTCTCTTCTATACCATTGCTCATACAAAGAAGGATTCGTGGAACCCACTGATTCGCCTTGGACCCACAGCCTACCAGAGGCTCACCACCTCTGCTCTAAGCCTCATTGTCTCACTCACCCTTACTCTGCTGCCAGGCTCAGCTAGCCAATTGCATTTGTCTGTACCCGGCAATGCCAAGTCGTTTTATTATATGCAAAACGCCCACTGACATTAAGTTAAGGCTTTGTAAAATTGTTTTCCCCCTCTTGACTTAAAATTTTGTAGAATCTGAGTTTTCTGAGCAAAAGGGCAAAAGCTGAAGCATATTATAAGTCCATACTCAATTAGGCATGTATGCTTAATAAACATAATAAGTAGATAATAAAACAGTAAAGTACATTATCTTTCTCTTTCTGAAACCCAGGTGGGAAAATGGACTCCAGCATATCATCTGTTTCTAAGGTTTACGAGTGGAAAACAGTTTTTACATTTTTTAAAGAGTGACATTTTGCTTTTTTTTTTTTCAGGTCCTAGGGCTTGCACTCAGGGCCTAGACATTGTCCCTAAGCCTTTTTAGCTCCAGGCCAGTGCTCTACCATTTGAACCATAGCCCCACTCTGGTCTTTTCTGAGTAGCTTATTGGAGATATGAGTCTCACAGACGTTCCTGCCTGGGCTGACTTAGAACCACGTTTTTCAGGTCTCAACCTCCTGACCAGCTGACAGGCGAGAGCCACCAGTGTCTAGCTCCATGGGTGACCTTTTAACAGTCACACAAATACAATATAATATTTTTATTTTGTCTTTTGTATACAAAACATTGGCAACCTCACATTAAAATACATAAAAATCCCAGTTTTTAATGTTTTATGAATTCCATTGTCTCTTCTTGTCATAGAATTTATTTATAAGATTAGAAGGCATAGTATTCCATATAATAAATTTTATTCTTCAAATCTTGGGGAGACAAAAATACACTTAATTTGAAAAACCTGGTTTATATATTATCTGGAAAATCTATAGTATGAAAACCTATAATTTGAGGGGGGAATGCCTTTGAATATGAACCCTTTAACATGTAGGAAAAATAATATATTTTATATTATCTTACTGCATAAAGTAACCTGGTACCAGTGCCTAAAACACTGGTATTTAATCAAGTTTTCTTATTAATTTCTCTGTGTTTTATTTTGTATGTAGTGTGCACACAGGTCTGTTTTGCATTTCAGCATGCAGCATACTCGATGAGTTTTATTCTTTTAACGTTTTGTTGGCATGGATGCAATAATTTCTAAATGGGTTGAACAGAGGTAAATTGTCCCTGGCTTGGTGATATAGGTGTTTGAAAGTTTCTAATGCAACAAAGAAGCAAGACCAAAGACCCAATAACAAACAGCTGAGTGGATCAATAAACCCTGTGTTTTCAGTCCATGCTTATTTAAAGTGGTGCATGGAAAAAAAAGGCTCTCTATTTATATCTGGAACTTAATGAAGTGAAATTATCACAGCCGACAGGCGCTGGTGTTGTAATTCAGAGACAGGGCTTGGCATAGAGGGATTTGCAGGCTGTTTTTATTCCAATTTTATTTATTTTTTTAGTGAAACTTAATCCTCTAATCAGTTCCAATTTACATATTTGCTCCCCCCTACACTTTTTTCCAGCATGATTCTTAAAGGACTGGTGTTGGAAACATGGAGTAATTATTTGATTATATAGTTCTCATTGCAACTTGCTCTGATCTATTATAAGCTAGTGGATCCATGATCAAAACACAGATACAATTGGAAGCATAGATCCTAGGACTTTTGTAACCACTCATGGCCATTTCCCTTCCTATATGCATAATAGATGTTTGCATATACATATATATATATATATATATATATATATATATACATACATACATACATACCTATGTGTGTGTGATTTAACTCAATCCATCTTGAAAAGTTTTGTTCACACTAGCTCTCCTTTCCTATCTTAGGGGATTAATATTCAGCTAAATGAAGTGTTGCAACATTGGAATTTTATTTGGGGCTAAATGAAATACCAAATGCTTTGTACTTCATATTATGCAGTGCTTTATACAATCATATTAGAATTGTATTCCATCACCCAATGCTCTCTCTCATTCCATACATGAATAAACATGTTAGTGAAATTATCTTCCTTGTGTGGAAACATAGCTCCCCATCAGTATATTTTTCCATTGGATATAACTTAAAATTAAGAATGACCTGAAGTCCACAGCCTTCTTTCCTAGATGAATCTCTTCATTTTTTTAGACCTTGTACTGATCATTGGAGGAGGATAATATAAGAAGATAAGGAAGAATATGTCAACTATGCCATGTCTTCTGAGTTCTGGACTTCCCTCAATTATCTTAAAGAGCCTCCATGAATTGCTAGTGGAAAAATTGAGAATAATACAGGTTTCTCCTACTCAGAAAATGAACTTAGAATAAATCATCTGAAGACTGAGAGTTTAGTGAACAAGAGGTAACATTACTCAAATCTTAAAATTAACCCTAGAGTTTTCAATACATTATTATTCAAATTGGTAACTATTTACTGAACACCGACTAAGTTAAGATAGTGTTCAAAATTAGCAAGAAAACTAAAAAGTGGAAAATAATGAAATATAGACAGGTCTTGGTAGAGTACAGCATAGAAACTTAAAATTTATAGTGTTATGTATTGTTTCTCTGACAGTTATTTTAGCAAGCCATTTTTAATGAGAAAATGCCCTTGCAATGATCATTCCTTACAAGATGTGGGAATATATTGAAAGTGGACTAAATAATTGTAGAGGAATACTGCAGTCTTGATGCATGCTAGAAAGAAAAAAGAAATATACTCTTTACCTGGCTTATGTAACAGTAACCCCTGGATACATTATCTTTACAATAACAATAAATATTTTTTTAAAAAAAGAATTCAATGCATATACCAAGAAATTAAGAAAAGTAAGGGAAGGGGTGGGTAGGGGAAGGATGAATGAGAATGTAGAAGGAATGACATTGATCAAGATGCATTGCATAAAGAAAATTTCTTTGTTAACTGGCACTTTGTACAGCTACTTAAAGAAAAGTTTTTTTAAATAAAATTTTATGTAATTTTTAAAAATCTCAAAAAAAAAAAAAAGAAAGAAAGAAAATCTGAAAACAAATGACAAGGCAACGAGAATAAGGTGAAAACAATAGAAACATTTCTCCCCACACGTCCTTTCTGACAAGCAGCAAGAGATAGATAAAGATGTCAGGGTTAGTTTTATAGAAGATGATTGGTGAGAAATTTTGATGGAAGAGCACTTCCGCTGAGCTAGGTTCATGGGGAGCCCACTGGCTTCCGGTCAAATTCTACTTAGGAGTGAGAAGTGCCTATCATTTCCTGTCATCATCCATGCCTCTGCATGAGAAATGGCAGAGTGGTAATGAGTATAGATCTCAGAACTAGATCAACCTTCATTTATAAACCCACATGCAACCCTTTTTCAGCTCTGTACCTTTGAATAATTTGGTTTAAATGGATTGCCTTCGGTTGTACTTAAATGAGGAAAATATGAAATGATTGTATCTCTTGGAATTATGGTCTAAAATAGACAATACATTTTTTAAAATGTTAATGCAATGTCCAGAATATGGCTAGTACTCGGGATAATAATAATGTATTGTGATGGTTGTTTTAGTTGGCTAAAATTGAAAGTCATCCATACACTGTGAGTTTAAGGACTGTTTTCTTGGAAATTGTTTGTACTTCAGCTTACAGGAAAACTGCTAAGAAGGGTTAATCTCTGAAGCAGGTTTTCCTACAAATTTCTTTAAGAAGCTTTCAAACATTTGATATGAATTATATACTATTTTCTAAATTGTTTTCCCTGGATGCTAATTCAATTAAAACCAAAAAGGATTCTTGATCGTTTGCTGGATGCCCAGAAGCACGGCAGGCACCATGGGAGATATAAAAATATTTTTGTAAGCACTCTTTGTGGTTAAGAATATTATAGTTTAGTTAGAAAGATAAAAATGGTGCCCATGAAACCAGGAAGAAGGGTTAAAATTAAATAAAGCTAACAGTTGAAGTATTACTTCAAACTAACGCTACTATGAGAATTTTGGACTGGGGTCCCTGATACACTTTTGAGCAGTCAGCAAATCCTTGGCTTTTATACCTGGAACACACTGACCTATTTCTGTTGTGAAAATACATCTGTGCTTAATGGAGAGAAAGAGGGACAGAAAGGCATGCACACGGGAAGGTAATTTCTAATTTGGAGAAGATGCTGACCAAAGGAATAAAGACAATAATAGACTACTAATCAAGGTATGGATTGTAGAAAAAGAAGTCATACCTTGAAGCTCAGTAGAAAGATAGGTGGGTGAAGCCAGGTGAAATGTATGAACCAATATTTTCAACACCACTGTAGACATTGAGATTTGACTCATGGGTTGGAATGACAACAAAATCTTAAGCACAGAAAAATTTTTCCTTGAACTTTTTGCTAAAGAAGGGTAGAGAATTTGAGAGTTAAACACGAGTGACACACAATCTTTGCCTTTGAAAAATGTACCTCTCCTGAAAATTGTATGTAATTGATCTTAGCATCTGTCTGTCTCTTCTATTATCTCTCTCTCTAGCATCCTATCTATAGTCGTAGCTGTACTTATATAGATGTATAGATACAGAATGCTGTGTAAGCCTTAACATTATATCAATCCTAATGACAGACATCTCAGTCATCTTAATCTCTGATTTGGGCACTATGTTGCAATAACTGAATATGAAGGGATGCATCACTCACAGTAAGTTCCCAGGGGTTAGGACAGACACACACATGCAATTTCCTCCTCTGTTAGGCTGAGAGGACCTGGGGACAGTGACACCAGTCTCAACCATCACTGCTGGAATCCCAGACTTCATTTCTATGTCTCTTTCCAATATTAGAACTAGAGATCTTTGAAGATTTCTCTAAATCTAAGGGCTGGGGGCATGAAATGGAGCTGAACCTACAGCATCTCATACTATGGGAAAGTCAGGAAGCACTTTTTCCCACAAAGGAGCAACTTCACATACATATAAGTGCGGAGGAACTCCCTGGTAGGGGGAGAGGTCAAAGCTGGAATAATTAGAAAACAAAGCGAATTGTGTATCATTAGATTGCAACCCGTTGGATGATTAGCCCCTTCTACTCCTGCTATCGCCTTCGATCCTTCATCCCAGATCTCATTAGCCCTCCATTGGTCCTCTGAATGTGGAGGATGGGAAGACTGCCCAACGTGAGCTACTTCGGAGGCTCTGCCTACTGCAGTGCCTGCAGGCCCGGCTTTGTCACGCACTGTACAGAAAGGTGTGGCCTGACAGGAGAAAAGGAAGACACATACATTACTAATGCGCATTCTGGGGTTGCCCCTTGTCTTACAGATTTTCCTGAAGCAGTCTCTGAATATTGCTGGTAAGAGTGGAAGGTGAGTGTTTCCCAACCTCCTCCTGGTTATGACAAATCTGACTTCCCTTCCCATCACCCTGAAGTTTGCCTAATATGTATCCTTTTTTCTTTTAAGAAAACTTGGCAAAGTTTTCCTGAGTTAAGTAAGCAAGCAGACAAGCCAACATAAAGGAAGGGGCACACTCTAACCCAGTGTGAGTGCCCCCAAGGAGAGTCAGGTTTAGGTACTGTGTCCTCTGCTGATGCTCCAGTTACGGTGTAGAGAAGGGAAATCACACACAAAGTACCCATTCCTATCCCATCAAGATCACATGCCCTGAATCCAGGGATCCTGTATCTGAGATTCTTCTGCAAGGGAAAATCATCTATTCTCACTCACTTATTAATTTATAGATGCATTCAATAAATGCTCTATATCAATGTGGCATCATAACTATTTATAACACACTCTGGGTTGTAATTTAACACCACGCTATTTGTTTTTGTTGCCCAAATTGTTCCAGGTTTGGTTCTTTAGGGACACTCTCTCATTGGCTCCCATGTATGTTCTAAATATTATATGGGATAGTCTTTTACTAAAAAAAAAATGTAACCTTTTATCTGAAATATGAAATTAGCAAGCCATCCTGCATTTGATTTTATTGAATCTGGCACTACTAGGATAACATACACTCTACTCTCTAATTTTTTTTAATCTGTGTGTCAAATTTATGGACAGTTGTAACATTTGGAGTTTGGGTCATTCCACATAACAGTGCTCACCTAGCTCTGTGCTGGAAACCATTTAGCTTGCTGTCATTTTGGTGGAGAAAAACGGAGGTAAAGAAACACATCCTGGGGCTGGGAAGGTGGCTCAGTGGTAGAGCACTTGCCTTGCATGCATGAGACCCTGGGTTCAATTCCTCAGCACCATATAAGCAAAAAGAAAAAAGCCAGAAGTGGCACTGTGGCTCAAGTGGTAGAGTGCTAGCCTTGAGCTGAAGAGCTGAAGGACAGTGCCTAGGCCCAGAGTTCAGGCCCCACGACCGGACCCAAGAAAAAAAAAAAAAGAAAGAAACACATCCTACATATCAGGAGCTTCTTGCTCTTTGGTATGTAATTTGCTATGTTCTATCCTTTATTTCTTGAGGCATTAGAGTGTTATCTCCCTGCAGCTGGCTGTTTTGCAATATTTTTTATTGTCAAGGTGATGTAGAGAGGGGTTATAGTTACATAAGTAAGGTAACAAATACATATGACCGTATAAGATGATGCTAAACGAAATGGACACAAGAGGTTTTTCTTTTTTGTTGTTGTTGCTTTTAATGTGCTATGTGATTTTTTTTTGTTCCTTTTGTAGGTTCATCCCCTTATGGCATATCCCCTGTTGTCACCGTATTTGATTCTGGTACCCTGGTATTGCTTATCTGAATTAGGGAAGAGAAGGGGAACAAGAGAATGGTGAGACAAAAGACAAGGGGGAAGCAATGCAACCACAACTCACGAGACAATATGTTAGAAATGCGCTGTACAACTTGAAGGCGGGAATTCGGGGGAGGGAAAGCAGGAGAAAAGTGAGGGAAGGGGTAACAAGTTTCACTCTCTAATTTTTATTTACACACCGTAATAAGACCTTCCAAATCAGTTAGGCTTTAACCTGTCCTAATATCACGGGACACAAATAATGCTTTCTGGCTCCCTTTAGTGGATTATAGCAGATCCAGGAGGAAAGAAATCCAAGTAACGATCCCTGTAGGGTAACTGAACAATGAAGGACTGATTCACAAGAGCAGAATTTTCTTAACATGTGGAAGCTTAAGGAAAAATGTAATGAAAACCTCACTTTTGTTTTTGATTTCTCCAGCCAATGGTGAATGCATAAAGCAAAGACTCTGTGAATCATGGATGAATGCCCTGTTTTGGGTACAAAGTTGAGCATGACGCTCTATCTTTGGGAAGCCTCCGATCTATACTTCTCTGTACATATTCAGTTAATGCAACCACAAAGTCCATACAGGTGAGATTGACAAAGTTTGCCAGTGGTAGGTCTCCGTTGGTGGGAGGGGGGAGGAAAACTGCCTTCTGTTGGGTCTTTGGCAATATCTGCAGATATTTTCAGTTGCCGTGACAGGGGGGTATTCACATGTAGTGGAAAGAAAGGGGATGGAGATGTGAATCTTACAGTGGGAAGGAGAACAAGCGAGAATTAGAAAGACTCAAAGCCAGGCAAGCAGTCTTGTCCAAAGTGTCTGTCATGCTCAGGTGAGAAATCATCATCTGGAAAGACGTGGTCATGAGGAGAAAACTTACTGCTTGAGGGATTAAAGGCAGGTCTCCTTTGTGTAGAGAGAGGAATTGGAGACGGTGAGCATGGTATGAGCAAACGCACTCACGTTTAACCCATGGCAAAGGAGTAGCCCGAGGGGTTAATTTCTGAAGTCCAGATCATGTTAGAGGCACGAGGACTCTAACCCAGAGTGGATCCAGAAGAGAGCTGAGATTTGATCATGAGTCCAGAAAGCCCTAAAACTTTAAGCCCTGTAATGACCAAGGGTACCAGTGAATTGGAGAGTAAAGCATGAAGACAATCAGTTCTTTAGGGAATTTTGGTATGCATTGAGGAACGTGTGGCAAATTCACTGGTTTCTATTCACTTTACTTCAATGGGGCCATGTGTACAAACCCAAACCGAATAGGGGTAGTTTCCATTCCTAGCTGAAATAAGTTATCTACCCCAAACCCCTCACTTTCTCCTAGAACTGAAGCAAAGCTTATGTGAGATACCATTTACTGAGGAGGGGGTGTGTGTGTGCGCCTATGCACATTACAACCTTATTAGTTCACTGTTTTAATCCTTCCTCTTCATCTTGTGGTCAGGTCACAGGAGTCCCATTTTCATCTTGAGCAAGCCTGCTGAACCAGACCTAGAAAATGGGATCCAAGAACAAACTGGATAAGTTAAGAACCTATCTTAAATTCTGTGGTTCAGAGTTTGGAACCAAACCCAGATATTTTGTTAGGGAGACTTATTTCACCTTGGCAAACATGTTCTTCTGTTTTAAGGTTGGGGTGGGGGAGGCTAAAAAGCCTATTTAAAAATTTTGAAAATGCTTCTCCAACATCAAATAGCTCCTAGAAAAATATTTTGATGAGTTAAGTGTAAATGAATCAGAAACATATGGATTACATTTCCTTTAGATTACACATGGGTTTCGAAATTAAGAGGAAAAGTGCTCAGGGCAAAATGCATTTTGGATTTTATTGAACCCAAAATATTGGAGAAATAACTCGAGACACTTGAAGAACCCCAAATCCTGCCAGGCTCCAATCCCTGGTGAAAAAAAAGTTAGATTTTAAAATTTCTCTTGCTTTAGTGATCTATGGAGTTACACAAAAAATTAGAGCAAAACCTTCTTTGCTAAATATGGTTGTCATCCTGGATATTTTCACTTAAAATTCTGGCATAAATCTAGACACCAAGTAAAATCTAGATTTTCTACATTAGCTAGATGACTTATCCTCACTCTGCCCTCTATGGTGATTAAAAAATATAAACAACAACATTTTTTATCTGTCTCTTATACAGTCATAACATGAGGGAATCAATCCAAGATATTTAGTGCAGATTTGTAACAAATAGTAACACATATTGTTTACAGCTTACCATTTGCATTTAGCTATGAATGAAAATATCTCCAATATTTCTCATTGCCAGACAGGTGCCAGCTGGAGTTTCAGGCCTATAATCCTAGCTGCTCAGGAGACTGAAATCTGAGGATCATAGTTCCAAACCAGCCCAGAGAAGAAAAGTTCATGAGATTTTTATCTCCAATAAACTACTCAGAAAAAGCCAGAAGTGGTGCTGTGGCTCAAGTGGTAGAGCATTAGCTTTAAGCACAAAGAGGCTTAGGGACAGCACCCAGGCCCTGAGTTCAAGCCCCAGAACAGGAAAATAGATAGATAGATAGATAGATAGATAGATAGATAGATAGATAGATAGATAGATAGATAGATAGATAGATAGAAAGAAAGAAATGTGTTTTGTTTGTGTGTGTGTGTGTGTGTGTGTGTGTGTGTGTGTGTGTGTGTATCATTGCTCTTTTCCTTTTTGAGACCCTGTGTCTGGGCTCTATATTTTGGAAATATACAGTCGCCCATGCCTATCTTATTTATTAACTCAGTATTTTGCTAATTTCAGAAGAAAGACCAAAGTATGGCTAGAGAAGGTGTGAGATTCTATTTCTCCTATTTCTAGCTCTGAAAGTATATCACCTGTGTATAATCAGAATGGTTGCTAAGCAAAGCTTCAGCAAAACTTTCCTGGATATACTTCCAATAAATTTCCTATTCCCCAGCTTTTTGTACATGCTTTTTTAAAAAAAGAGCGATAATATCTATTCATTTATTCTTTCATTGAATATGTTATTTCTTAGCACTGCTATAACAGTGAGTGTGGTATGGAGTGGGAGTGGAACTCAAGTGAACCTGAATGGGTATCTTTACACACACACACATACACACACACAATTTTTCCAGGACAAGAGAACCATAGAGATGTTGTCAACAATAAGACACATGTCAAAGAAAGGAAACCACTGCCCCCAAATTATAACATGGAAGTTTATAACAGTAATTGTTTAAATCTAAGTCATTTCTGTTTGGAGAGTTTCATAGTGAGGTCAGTTTAAATAGCGAACCCTCCCTATTTTGTATGTGAAACGCATTTCCCTCTCTTTTTCCTCTGGCAAAATCACATTCATAACTAAGGATGCAGTCCAAATGTCTCTTCAGTGAGTTCCCATTTCTATCATGGTTGAATGAAATCTGTCTCAACTTCCATCATACATTGAACATGTAGTTATTTATATCACTTTTAGCATTATGTTTTAATTAAGTTATTTACACTTCGCAGTCTCCTGTGAACCACTGACATTTTTGAGAGAAAGAAGGTCTACATCCCGGTCTTATTTTTGTTTCCAATAGAGAGCATATTGCCCAAAACATATGAGGCACTTAAATGCTGCCGCATGAATGGACCATTGGATCAGTGCTGCTATTGTTTTTTTTTTTAAAGGAAATAGAGAAAGACAAAACTGTACCACAGTCCTGATCACAGTTACATTACACAAGGGAGTTTAAGAATTTCTTTCTAAATAGGCTCATTATACTCCATGTAGAACAACAGACTGGCATTTACTAAATTTGGTGACTACTGACAAGGACACTGAAAGTCAGTAGAGGCATTGGAAGTTAGTATTTGAAATTCATGAGGACCTAAGCATACATACATATGTACATACATACATTTATGTGGTCAGTCATTTACCCATTCTGTCCTCAGGCTGGACCATGCGTGTCTTATTTTTATTTATTTATTTGTTTTATGTCTGGTCGTTCAGCTTTTCTTGTTGTTGTGAGAGAATTCTTGACCAAACAACACAAGAGGAGGGAGGGATGATTTTATTGCATGTTTTCAGATGTTTCAGTGCAGAGGAGTCTAATCTCAAAAGTGTCAGAGTATGCTAAGCAGATCTCATGGTAGACAGGAAATAGACAGGAACAGGTAGACACCAAGTCAAGATATAACTCAAAGGACAAGCTCATGTTGACCTGCTTCCTCCAGCTAGACTTACCTCCTGAGGTCTCCATCAGCTCTCCAAATAGTGCCATCAGTTGGGGAAAGGTGGTCACATATGAGCATTAAGGAGAAAATGGGGAGTCGGAAGGGGGAAGAACACCTTCAGATTCAAATCAACACACAGGCCTGCATTGCTGTCTGCAGTTAAAAAAAAAAAAAAAAGGAAAGAAAAAACAATGACACAGTCAATAGTTCTAAAAAACAATGTAATGATTTTTAGAAAAGACTCCCCAAATACCATAGTCTGCATTAATAACAAATGGGAACTGTGCCCAGAGCTTCTTGGTAAAGTACAAATACCTACCATGTGAACTCTTAATTCTATTTTCTGGTTCCCTCCCCCTTTTTTTTTTAACCAATCCTGGGGCTTGAACTCAGGACCTGGGCACTGTCTCTGAGTTTATTTTACTCAAGGCTAGCACTCTACCACTTGAGCCACAGCACCACTTCTGGCTTTTTCTATTGATGTGCTACTAAGGAATTGAACCTAGGGCTTCGTGCATGCTAGGCAAGCGCTCTACCACTAAGCCATGTTCCCAGTCCAATTCTTTCTATTCAAACAACTTTTGTTCAGTGGTTAGTCCACATCTTTTAAATCATCTTAGGTTTTTATATGATTTCCTTGCAATATAGGCAAGGTTAGAAATGGTGCTTGTGTATTATGAGAAAACGAGCATTTTCTCTCTTTTTATAATTTTAATTTTTGTCGGTCATGGGGATTAAATTTAGCACAAGGCTAACTCTCTACCACTTTGAGCCACAATGGCATTGCTGGTTTTTTGTTAGTTAATTGGTGGTAAGAGTCTCACAGACTTTTCTTCCTGGGCTGGCTTTGAACCATGATCCTCAGATCTCAGCCTTCTGAGTAGCTAGGATTACAGGTGTGAGCCACAAGCACTTGGTGAGTCTTTTCTCTTTTTATGGGAGAAATGTCCTTCAATAGAGAAATTGTATAGAGAAATGTCTTGCTATAAGGAAATTCTATAAAACCTCTTCTATAGAGAATTTTTTTTTAATTTTCAGATGTATAATCCATATTCCCTGGGATCATTAGCCCCTTAAACACACGCATGGGGAAAAAATTCACAGTTTTCAATGTCTAGTCTTATTTTTTTTTAAGGTACCCAAATCCTTGGCCTTTCATGATTTTTTTTAAGTCCTCTTATTAGTTTATTACTTTGACAGGGGCCTGGGTAATTACGCTGGAATCTAAGTCCTACTGTAAGTTACGTCCGCATCTCCCTGAACACACACAAAATTTAGTGCCACTGCAGCACTTCTCAAAACAAATAAAGGATTTGTGAACTAGTCGCTAAGCATCCGACGCAATTAAACAGCATTTGTTTCTTTTTTGGAATCCTCACACAATCGAAGCCTTGTAAGAGGTAGGCACCCCTCAAATCAAACTGTGTTTTCTTTAGAGGAAAGTATGCCAAACCGCTCCCACCCTCCAAAAAGCTAAGTCTCAACCATAGGGAGGTAGACAGATCCCTCTCTCGCCAAATCTCTCTCTCCATCTTTCTCTCCCTCTCTCTCTCCCGTTCTCTCTCTACCTCTCTCTCCTACTCTCAATCTCCTTCTGCCTCATCTCCCCCTCTCCTTTTGCCTCTCTCTCCCCTTTTACTTTTCATTCTCCCTTTCTGCTCTGGATCCTGGTACTGAAACCATGATATGCATCTAAAGACATAAACCAATAACTACAAAAAAACACCCATGTGGAGAAACAGGTATAACAACCTCCCAGAATGAAAATGGCCGCAAAATCTCAATCAATTACAACATGACTTACGATGAAACAGACGCAATTTGGTTTAAGTGTATATAGATGGCAGTTCAAAGTTTTAAAAAATCCAAATGGGATTTTTTTTTAAAAAATCTTTTGAGACCAAGCAAACATAGAGCTTACCTTGAAGTACCTAGATAGATCTCAATGGTATTTAATCAATCACCAACTTCAACTTGGAAACTTTTTCTTTTATTTTTCAAGGAATAAGTCTTTAAAAATCTAGTTAATTGGAACTGACTATCATATGCTCTTTGATTGATTTAGCATCCTGTTGTGCCAATTCATAGCCACAGGCTCCCGATGGTTCCCCAGAGTTGTTCTTCTGAGTTGGTACGAATAGTGGCTATGAAGTTGGAGTCACGCACCAAATCTTGTAATAAAAATAATGCATCAGGCAGAAAACGCAAATCAGAAGAGCATGTGTGAGAAGATCCAAGCAGTTGCAAAGATTTATGTCTCACCTCAGTGTCAAACCATCCCATTTCATTGATGTGTGATTCTGTTTTCTCTTATCTACAGGATGCAGTACAGATTCGTGAAGTCACTTCCAATCAGCTCTGACAAGAAATGAGATTTGTCACACATCCTTCTATAAGTGCTAGCGTGCATTGAACATCAGACACTGTGCTCTTTGGTAAACATGTTTTGTGTATTACCCATATAATTCCATAAGGCAGACGTTGTCATCTCTAGATTAAGAATGAAGAGGTTTTAATAACCCTAATAGAAAATGAAGTTTGAATTTGAGCCCAGTTTCCTTTTATGATTCTAAACTTTATTTCCACTGATATCCTCTTCTGCTGTTTTCTGCAGAGTCCTGCCATGACTTGTGTTACCACTGTGGTTGCTGCTACATTATTTTTTGGAGAAATAAAGAGAGGAGATAAACAATCTCTAACTCCATAATTCATAACTACTATCATGTCCTCGCCTATAAAATTACTCTCTTGGTTAGTGCAGCAACTTTTTCTCCATATTCATATATTTGCTGGAAAAAATTTACTTGAGGTTTAAAGAATTACAGTACATCTTAAAAGATCTTATCTTTATGCACAAACACTATGCCTGTGAACAAATCACAGTCATACTCTTGAACCATTTTTTTAAGCCCTAACAGTTTTCTGTAGAGTGAGATCCCCTGGTCTTTTTAACTGATCATTTTGGGCCATAAATTACCACATACACACGCAATTATAGTAATTACAATTACAAGCAATCATAACAATTTCATTCCTAAACCATGTAAATCCACGGGGTATCCAATCTCTAATTTGACGACGAGAGTAGCTTCAGACAAGAATTTTTGACCTGGGAATGGCTGTTAATGAGCAAAGGCAGTCTTACTTACCACACAAGTATTTCTTCAGAGACCTCCTCCTGAGTTTTCATCCCTTGAATTTTCTGTGAGTATTCATTGTAACCTGCTCAGGGATATGAAGGAGTAGATGGAAGAACACATACTACCAGCTCCTTACGTGGAGGCTGGGAAGGGGGCTCAGCGGTAGAGTGCTTCCCTCACATGCATGAGGCCCTGGGTTCAATTCCTCAGCACCACATAAACAGTAAAAAGGGCTGGAAGTGGCGCTGTGGCTCAAGTGGTAGTGTGCTAGCCATGAGCTGAAGAGCTCAGGGACAGTGCCCAGGCCTAGAGTTCAAGCCCCATGACTGACAAAAAAAAAAAAAGAGGATAAGAACACCTTGACAGTATGTTTGCATTGGTTGAAACCTTTGTGAGACCAACAGAAGATAAAGCGACAAGAAACTCAAGTCTGCGATTGCCTCTCTACTCACCTACACCTGGGCACGTGGAATTTCAGTAGGACACACCCTTACTGGAGGATTATCAAGGAGAACAGTGAGAAACAGATTATGTAAATCGATCCTTTCCCCAGAGCTTTATTCTGTTGGCTCAAATCTTTTCCCAGCTTCTCTCCTCGTATGTATAATTAACAAAAAACAGGAAACCATTTCTTGGATGCTTTTGTCTCTTGTGTTTTTTAAAAACCCTTGTTCGTATTGTCTTTACTAACTAGAACTGACTCTGCACTCACTCCATGGGAAGAATAGCTCCTGATTCTCAACCCATCACTTCTGATCATCGTTCTCCCACACGGCTTGTATCTAAGTGGACTATGCATTCCAACCCATCTAGGTGGACTAGACATGTTCAGCTCTATCCAGAAAGGTGTGTAACTCTAGACTGTTGGTCATCTCTGCAGAGAAGACTGAGAGTTGAAAAGGTAGAATGGTAGGTGTGAACTTTTCCTTTCTGTTCAACATTCTTCTGGATAGCCTTAGTCTCTTATAAAGGATAGCCCTAGTTCCTTATAAAGAAAGTGTTTAGGATTATATTTTTTAAAGGGAAAAAAATAGCAAATAGAAGCTGAGATTTAATCAGTGGACATTTTTGCATACATTAAAAATATCACCAGTTAAGATATGATCATATAAAATGAATTGTAACACTTTAAACAATTTTAGAACTGGGAAGAAAAGAATATGAAGGGAAAGAGGATAAAGGAAGTGAGTAAAAGGGAGTTTGGAGAAGAAAGAGACGTGAAGGGAGAACAATGGAATTGAATGGGTATTAAACTTCCGGTGTTCATTTTTCTTTCCCCCTCCCCTTCATGTTGATTTCATAGACAATAATCCAACCATCTGGAGAATATGTCCCTTTGTAACTTACACTCAATCACATCTCCTAGTTTGGAAAAAATACTTCAAATTTCCGCCTGTTGTGTTAATAGAGATTGGTGATACTTGGGGGGAGCGGTGGGGGGGGGAGATGGGAAGGGATGGGAAGGGGAAACAAAGAGTAGGCAACAATGCTTGTTAGGAAATGTACTCATTATCTTGCCCATGTAATTGTAACCCCTCTGTATGATATTTTCACACTAAAAAAATTTTTTAAAAAGAGATTGGTGATACTCTTCTGCTTCTTTCTCAACTCTAATAATCAAAGACAAATACACCAACAACACCAAATTTATCTGGATTATCCTACATCCAATGTATGAAATACACCAGGAATATTTGTCTCTGAGAATACAGTGAGATAATTTGAGACCATGAAGCAATTTCATGAGATAATTCAATTTACTTTGAATGCTACAGTGAAGAAGACTAACTTTAACAATGAGTTCAAAGAAGAATAGCCATATAAACAATAAGACCTAGATGTTCATGTTTTCACACTGGATGGGTCCTAGTCCTAGTCTGTGCAAAAGTTTAGAAAACTATCAGTTAAGGAAACAGGTGGTAGAAACCAAAAGACCTACAAAGTGTAGTAGCAAAAATGTCACCAACACAAAAGAATGTTATCATCCCAAGCAGAGAATAAGACAGTCAAAATAAATCAATGCAGCAAAAGTAAGTCAAAAAATAAATCAGAAATAATCATTTAATTCTATGGAAGAATGAGGGCATGTTACTCATAAGGCTACTCCTGATATTTTTAAAGAGCTAATTACCTTCTTGAACTAAAGTGTTTTCTGTACAGAAAGTCTATGTAAAGCTCAAATCCAAAAGAAAATTAAACTTACAAATGGGCTATGAGTATTCTGTAAAGAAATAACTGTTTAAACACACAATCCTATAATTAGCCTGGATCTTTCATTCAAACACTGCAGGTCAAAACCACCAACTTTTCCAAGTCAATGGGGAAAAACCTTCCATTTCTCTCTTGTGTATTTGGATGTGTGTAATTAGACTTCTCCCATGCCAACAAAAACCCATGCAGGCTTTCTCTATACAAGTTTAGCTTGTTCCAGCTCCAACACTGGGATCCGAACGTGCTGGTGGGTATCCTGATTGGTAGCACCATCGAAGGGAAATACCACCACCACCGGGCTGTTTCAGCAGAGAGGTTACAGCTCTCCACAAAGATAAATATCTAGGATAAAAATAAATAAATAAATTGAATCAATGGTCAAAAATGAATGCTGTTCATCGAGTGACTGCAAAAGGTTCCGTACGATGTTTTTCCCTGATCATGTGCGTGTTGTGATCTATTCATGGGGTAAAGTTAGAAGTGACTGACAACTGAGTGAGCATTTGTTTGGGCTATATATTAAATTTTGAAAATATTACATGAAATTGGAGTAGCAATACTTTGAAAAGGAAAACATCTCCCTCTTTCACACTCCTACATCCCCCCCCCAACCACGACTATGGATTGAATTGGCAATTTACTCTGTTCCCATGACATTATGAGGTTATTAGAAATTTAGATCCATACCACACTTTTATTTTACTCCATCTTGGTAACAGACCAAAGTGTCCAATGATGGCTACGAAGCATAGTCCTATGCCACACGCTCTGTAGTATAACCAGTGAGGAGCCGGGAGCTGTATAGAATCCTAGCTCACCATAGCCATCTGCACAGCAGCAGCAGCATCAGCAGCATAAAACCAAAAGGATACTGCAGGAGTTCCAAATTGGATCATCATCAAAGACCAGGTAATTTGGCCTGGATCTCGAGGCTATCTGCTTTCAGAATCCAAGACCCAGACCTTAAGAGACCCAAACACCTGCAAACACCATGGTGCATCAGATGGCACTGGTTATTGTCCTGGCTGAATTCAGCTTTGAACTTAGGTTAGTGCTCTGGATGTTTCCTTAAAGAAGCCTTCACATGTTTCCAGTGCTCAACCATTTGTTTTCACATCTTTAGATCCATTATGAAACCTTTCTTGTTCTCTATTTGCATACGTGGCTTCCCGAATATTCAAACACGGTTAAGTGGATGTCTGTTCATAACTGAGTTTGGAGAGGTTTATGATGCAGTGATAATCATTGGAACGAACATATTCCATAGGCTACTGAACTACAAAATGTTCCAGGTATCAAAGAAGGAGGAGCCAAGAAATTAAATATACATATTGCATTAGAAGGAAATGAATCCTGCTTAAATTTCTTAAATTATGTTGATGAAAACCTAATCATCAAGACTTATCTAGCCTCACAGCAGGTTGAGAAATGAAGCTATAAGATAAGCAGCCATATCCCAAGCTAAATATTCTTTTGCCGGAAAGAGCAAGTTAGCTGTCTTATAATCACTAATACAGACAGTGAGCTTTCTTTTTTGGTTCCTCTGTTTAAGGTTAGAGTGTCATAAGTTTGTGCCCACGGAAAACTGTATGTGTAAGTGGAAACTGAACATAATAACAGCTAACTGTACATATCTTTATGAAATCATTACTTAGCTTATAGAAACAGACTCATTGGATAGATCAAGGATATCATCTCATAAGCAAAAAGTGATGCAGTGTTGGATTTGAGAGTCCTAACGTGGCCTGTAGGCCTCAGGGACTTGGGGGATAAAGATAGAATGATCATAAATTATATTTCTATTAAAATCTGTAATTTTCCAAAGGATGAGATTGGATGCTAACTTTTAAAATTGTTATTTTCTGTATTAAAAATATTATAAGTCATTGCAGATGGGTCCCCTTCTCTTCAGTTAGAATTTCAATGTTTCCTTTAAAACTAGATCAAAACAGGTACTTGTGAAAAAAGCATGCTTCTTTTGTTAAAATTAATCTGACGTATTAACATGGGAACAAGATTTCATTCCAAGTTTTCTCTGAGTCTTGACGAAGGGTTTCTTCCAAAAACTGCCTGAATAAGGAATCACTGATCATAGAAAAAAATATTTTAAAATCTAGCCAATTTCTTCTTCAAACACTGATATCTAGGTAATCTGACAAACAAACAAACACAAGCTGTGGGGATTGTTGGGTGATAGATAGAATGGCCTTAAAGATGGTATTTTCAAGTTAAAGGATGCTTATTTGAAGACAATCTGCTATGGTCTTGGAGCAAAATTATTACTCTACTCTGTATCAAGAGGCTTCCTGGAGAACCTGAGAAATAGTCATTGGAGTAATCCTATGAAAACAATGGTGGAGGATAGAAATGTGGCTTAGTGGTAGAGTCCTTGACTAGCATGCATAGGTTCTGGGTTCAATTCCTTGGTGCCACATAAACAAAAATTAAATAAAATTTAAAGAAAGAAATTGTAAAGGGAAGAAATTGGGGTAGAGATTGGATAGACAAGAAAAAAAAACCAATAGTGGTGATAGTAAGTGGTGGTGATAATAAGTAGCATTTAATAATGATAATGTTATTTCTACAACCGATTTGCATCTCATTTGATGTTCATTAGACCCCTGTGACATAGTTTCTGAGATTATCCTTATTTAATCAGAGAGGAAATAGAAACTAAATAGTATAGCTCTTATCTCCTAGGGCTGGATTCAAACTCAGGCCCTTCAGCAGGTAGAGAAGCATACAAAGCTTTGTGTGAATTCCGAATCTCAAGATCTCTTTCTTTGATCTTAAACTTCCTCCAATTACACCTAGGTTGTTTTTAGCCAAGTTATTTTTAAGATATTAGTATTTCACACAAATGCGTGTCCAGCAATAATAATATGTAGAATCAGGAAGTGAGACAGACAGAAGACAAAGAGCCAAGATGCCTTGAAATGCCACCTATATCTATCTGTCTATCTAACCGTCTCCATTTGTCCATCCATCCATCCATCTAGCTAGCTAGCTATCTACACACACACACACACATACACACACACACACACACACACACATACACGGCCACTTCTTGGAGACTCATTACCCTCTAAGAGAGCACAGCTTAGAGGCAGGCCCAACTGAATGTGAGTTGGGAAAGAGTCTAATTGCGTACACACACACACACACACACACACACACACACACAAGCGTGCGCACATACACAAGCCAAAAATATCAAGCTGCTCATGGCTGTTAAAAAGCCAGAGGAAAGCTGAGTCTCACCCGTCAATGTTTTTCTTTCAAACCTGTTCACCACCCTTCCTTTACAACATCTTATTTAGTAAAGTTCAGGTTGTTCAAATCGGGGGAAATTCTGTATTTTTGCAGCACTGAAATTTGTGTTCTGTCTGAAGTTCTCCTTCCCGGCCTTTCAAGGCAGCATGGTCGAAATAGCTCCGTGGAGAGTCCAGAGGGGAAAGGGTTAATTTGACAGGCTTGGTGCCAACACTCTCTTAACTGGGGAATTGGCAACCAGCAGTTTGGAACACTGCCTTGAATGTCTGACTGAACGTTTTTATTATCCCCCTTTTTTTTTTTTTGCCCAAAGGTGGCGGCTTTTAGACACCCACAGGAGCACACAGCCTCCTGATTGGGATTCGACAGACAGGAGCCAGAAAGCTGTCTGCCCCTTCTGTGCTGGAGGGAGAACCCCACGGAGCAAACACCACCCAACCTGACTCTAGCTGGTCCTTCAGTAAACTACAGACCTACCTGGGGAGCAGTAAAGTCAGCTGGGAGTTCTGAGGGCCAGGAGGGAGACAGCAGGGGGAGGGAAGGGGTGTTAAGAAAAACAAGCAAGACCCAGAGACTAAAAGTAGAGGTTAAAAAAAGAAAAGAGGAGGAGGAGGAGGAGGAGGGAGCAATCAGAGCTCTGCAAACAGAGAGCCAGAGAGGAAGCCATGGCCAGGAGACGAGGAAGCCATGGCCAGGAGACGAGGAAGCCATGGCCAGGAGACATTTTCAAGGCAAAATGAGCAAGGTTAAGGCAGAGTTGTTGACGGGGAGAGAAGAGAAGCAAAGGGAAACAGGAAAGAGCTGGAAGCATCTTCCTGCAAGAACCTTCAGTGTCTGCTTTGCCTTTGTCACCCAATTACGCTATGGAGGGTTGGACATGCCATTGAAATGCGTTCGTATTGCGTTTTCCTCGCTCACTTGAAATTGGCCTAATTGCAGTCTCCTCTCTGTTTGGAGGAAGGCCTTAGACATTCTCCTAGCTTCCAAATCAGTTGTTTGCTGCTTCATTTGGCTTCTCCAATGCCCAGCAGGAAATGCAGTGCACCCAGGTATTTGAAAGCAGATCGGACTCAAGCACAAACCAGGGATCTGCTGTTATTTGATCAGATGAACCCATATCTACAGTGATGGTGTTTTTGGAAGAAGGAAATCAAGGCTCAGGTTGGGGAGGAGGAAGGGGGAGGCTATGTGGGAGAGGCTGCTGTCATCTTTACTCTCCTAGCCGGCAAAACCCCTCAGGTCAATGTGAGGATGAGTGGGTGAGCTCACAAACTCCTTTTCTTTTTCTTGCTTCTTTTAAATTATCTTTAAGTAGATGTGTAAAGGAGTTGTCTTTTAACAGTTTATGAATACAAAGCATCTTGAGCAGCGTCACCTCTTTCAACATTCCCACCCATCCCATTGGTACCCACCCCTTCTCTCACTCTTCTTAACTTTAGAGGACATACAGTGTATTCTTTGCACTTTCCCTCTTTTCCTCCTCCTTTGTCCATCCCTTCCAAATACCAACTTCCTAGGTGTTTTATGTTGTTGAACTTCGACTTTGCCTTTCTAAGGAATTACTCTAGTTGAGTTTTCCCTTGACTCTACCATCTTTCAGTTAATACACTTGTAATCCCTTGCATACTACCCAATGTATTCACTTAAAAGTTCATAAGCTAAATCCACATAGAAGGGAAAAACACACATCTTATGTCTCCCTGGGCAATACTGTTGCTTAAAGGAAGACAGTGAGGATTTTTCATGACCAAAAATCCACTTAGGATAAATGTTTGCGACCTACTAATGAATATCGAGCATTTATTTAACAAAAAAGAGCAAGTTTCCAGGGCTTGGCAGTACACAAAGAGCCCTCTCGCGCCTCATTTCTGGTTTTCTGTGAGACTCAGGCACACAAAAATGACAGCTACTGTTCATGTTCCTAATTAGCAAAGAAGAGAAACAGCCAATTGATCTTCGAGCGGTCCCCACACCAGCTTTGAATTCCCTTGTTAAAAATGCAGATTTCCTGCTCTCTGGTACATAGAATAATTTAAACTCTCTTGTAAAAGCTCTATTTTTATCAGGCACTAGAATGATTCCAAGGACTCTGAGATTTAAGAAGCATGGGCCTGCAGATTGAGATGAGATATTATCCACATCTCAGTGGTCCATTCTAAAGTGTTCACTTACCTCCAGTTCTATAGAGAAGTAAAATTTAAGTTCAGTGACTAAATACATACATGATCCATATGGATCCTTATGGTGTAACTAGGGGGAAAAACCCCACAATTGACTAGAAATAAAGCCTACATGATTTGGCTTTTGTTCTCTGTTCTTTCAAGTAGGCCAGACTACCATGACTTGACAGAGAAAAGACTGGATATTGTCTGGTTTGAATGTTACGGCATCTCACAATACGATAGCAATGATATTTATTTATGTCTAGCAGTATCATTCCTTGTGTGGCAAGCCACAGACATTGAAAGTGTCTCCTTTCTCCCAAGACAGGGAGCTACCTTAGCTCCTAATCAAAATCTTTAAGTCACAGTGGGCTGGGAAGGTGGCTCAGTGGTAGAGCGCTTGCCTTGCATGCCTGAGGCACTGGGTTCGATTCGTCAGCACCACATAAGCAAAAAGAAAAAAAAAATCTTTAAGTCACAATCATTGGATGGATCACTATACTAACAGCCAATGGGTAATTATACAACATACTCCAGTAAATACAATGGTGCAATGATGTTCCAGGGACTGCCCTGATCTCTTAATATGTACACTAAATTAAACAGATGCACTCAATCACTCTTTTAAAGCAAACCGCTGAAGTTAGTACAACATTATCTGATGAAGACAAGGTGGCCTGATATGAGTCACTCAAGTTTACATATCTCTGAGCTGAAGAGCTGGGTAGTGAATACAGGCTACCTAATATGCAAATAAAATTTAAATTCAGATTTAACTTAAATATATCCACATGTATTCAGGCAGATAGGTCACATGCAAAGGGAAATCTTATAATTGATAACTGTGGATTTCATTTAAGAATTAAGTTTGTTTTATATACACACACACATATACTTACATGTATATATAATATCTATGTATATATACATAACAAATATATGTGGCATATAGAAATTTAATTTGATATGGCTTAATTTTAAAAACTGAATGCATTTGCAATTTCTAAAAAGATTAGTATGCTGATAATTTTCAGTTCTAACTTAGTTGCATTAATAAAGCATTAGCATACTTTAAATTAGAGGTGATTTTTTTAGATGAAGAACTATTTCTCTCTTTCTTTTTGTTGTTTTGATGAGTCTCACGGCCTTTCCTGCCTAGCCTAGCTGTGAACCATAATCCTCAGATCTCACCCTCCTGAGTAGCTAGGGTTACAGGCATGAGACACCCATGCCCATCATTTTTCTTAATATGTGTCTGTGCATGAGAGAAATGTATAAAGTTTTAAATATCCTTCTCAAGAAGGTCACTTTTGTTTTTTCCAGAATTATAGTTGTTATATCGGTTGAAATCCCAAACTATTTTCACATTTTTCTTCCTGGTAGTTTGATTAATTTCTTAACCATCTTCTACCATTTTTCAAGTATCTACCAAAGAGTTGCCTGGGGTTTGTTTGTTTCTCTGTTCATTTGTTTGGAAAAGTTCATATGGATCTCTTTATTATATTTTTTTGGCCACAAGCTAATTGTACAAAGGGGTTTCACTGTAATATTTACATGATGCATATAATGTGTTTTGATCAGATTCACCTGTCTCTAAACGCCTTCTTTGAGGGAGTGGGAAATTGTCTCCTCATGAAGAGTTCAGTCTTCTCATGGGACTTGTTGGTTTGCTTTATAAATATTTTTCTCCACCATGATTCATCTTCCATTGTTCAATGGAGTGGTATTACATGAGTTCTCTGTTCTCTAGCAGTGGGTTTTCTTTCTATTTGATTATTATCTCTGGAGAGTTTCCCAAGAAATATCTGAGACTAAGGCTGTTTTACAAAATCAGGCTGGTTCCACATCACCAGGCTTGAAGTGCATTAGAGCTCTCGTTTGCTCTGTACACAAATGAACACGAGCCCTCCTGGCTTTCCCTCAAGTTATCATTCTGGGTTTTTTTTCCCTGTCAATATCGGTAACAATACATATGCAGCTGCAAATTATAAAAGGGCCCAAATACTTATTTGCTGTAGTTTATTCAAATACACATGCACACACATGTACACACACACACACACACACACACACATACACACACAGCCCACAAAAATGCCATAGTAACAGAAAACTGCTCTTATTTATTTGTGTCCTTAACTTATCTATGTTTGCTTAATTTCCAGGACTGAATTTATACATTGCTGCAAACAGACATACAGACATACACAGCCTTACACCCTTCCTGTTGTTCTATTTCTGAGTATGTAGGGTAATTTTTTTAACTTATTTCCATTTTTCATAGTTTTAATTTCCTTTCTAATCAACAAATAATAATAGTATATATTTATAGTATATTTAAGCTTTCTCTCTTTCTCTCTCTCTCTATATATGATAGTTTGATGTATGTTTATCATGTACATTGATCAATTTAGGGGGGTCTTAATAGTTTTATTACTTCTAGTACTTTTTCATTTTCAGAGCCTGTGAATTCATCGGTTTTGCTCTTTGATTGGCTTCATTGGTTTGACCTACCAAATCCCAGCGTCAAAGTTATTTGCGTGTCTTATTCTATTCTAGTAATTGGACAAATGGAAGTTTGAAAAAATGGAAGGGCCAGGGAAAAATTATGTTAAGCAAGTCAACTCAAAGAGACAAAAGATGCATGTTTTCCCTTAGAATGGAAGGCAGCTTTAGCTCGCAAACTTGTAAGTAAACATATTGGGTGGTATGCAAGTGCACACAAATGTATTAACTGAAACATGGTAGACTCAAGGTGGAGCTCAGAATAAGTCCTTAGAAAGGCAAAGTCAAAGTTCAACAAAATAAAACACCAGGAAGGTGGTCCTTAGAAGGATGAGGTAGAGCCAAGGAGAAAGGACAGACTAATGAAGAGGGGAAGAGGAAGAGAAGGCAGCCAAAAATCCTATGGATATCCTACAAAATTAAAAGTGAGGGAAGAGGTGGGTAGGGGAGGTTTGGGTGAGAATATGGAAAGGAGTGACATTAATTATATTACATTGTATTCATACACTGCTCTGTTAAGTGGCAATTCCTTCGTATGCAATTACTTAGGGACGATTTTTAAAAAAGAATTACAGAATGAATAAATTAATTCACACACTCAAGTATTTATTTAACAAGCACATGGCACACATATAATGTGTGTTCATTTTCTTCAGCCTGCTTTTATATACTATGTGTGATTAACTCCTGACACAACCACTCTGATCATTCCAGCCAATCGCATTTGTCTATCTTTCTAAATTCCCAGAGCAATATCCTATGTCTTCCAAACGTAGAATACAGTTCATTTCCAAAGGAAGCAGGCAAAAAACAAATAAATAAGGAAATCAATAAAATACTAGATCATCCCTCATAGATGTTTTAAATCCATTTAAAAAAAAAAAACCCTCCGAATGCATGCTCATATTGTAATCAGCAGTAAACATATTCATCATTCTTTATTATTTTGGAGTTTCAAAATTAAATTCATTATATGCTTTTCCAAGGAGTTCTTAACATTTTTTTAAAAAAGATATATTTATGGATGAAAATGATCCGGTGTGTAAGAGCTGCTTTGAAATATGAGGTGAGGAAATGGGTAGAAAGAGAGATGCATAGAAGATACCAGGAGTTAATAATTAATACACTGGATATTGTGGACATGAGGGGTTACTCTGTCATCTCATCTCTACTGCTGAGGCTTAAAGCTCCCTCCTAGAAAGGGTTTGAAAGCCCTGCATATGTGTGGAATGACGAAGGTAACTGTGATGCCTTCCATTTGTTCCACACTTCCTCCCACAAAGGACTTTCCATCCCCTACTGGCTAGTCTCTGTCTAATGATGCTGACCTGCAAGCTAGTTTCCCAAGCAGGTTCCCGGGCTCAGAAGGCTCTACTCCAGTGGAAGGCTCTCATCACCTGCCTTTTCCATTTATAGTATTTTTCATTAGGTGCACCAGCTCCCTCTCTCATTTCCTACCAGGTCCTACCATTCATGTAGACACCTGTAACAAAGAATTGACCCTTTATTTGGCAAAACAAAAATGTGTCCCTTTTCTCTCAGCTCTTGAGAGGGGACCTCTCTGTGTTTGGAATGTGCAGCCTGATTTGTAGGAGTGTTGAGATCATGCTGGATTTCCCTGGTAATAATCTTCTTATTGAGCCATTTCTGGTGGTACTTAGAGTCCATCCATAGGTACTCAGCAATAGCTAAACAACCAGTGTTTATATTCATCCTAGACACCAGTGTTTAGGTGAGCTTTTCTGGGTGTCGGTTCTCTCCAAATGCTGTAAAATGTGATGAAAAACAAATGCTATCTCTTGGCGCCATTGTGAGAGGACAATGGGAAACTTTACCCTATGTCTCTCTTGGACTCTGACCTCTGAACTTTACACTTTGCTGATTTTCCTGAAACCTTTCTTTGCTTAAAAAAAAATCTGGTATACTAGCTCTTGAGGTTGTATTTTTTTTTAACTTTTTGTAGCAAGATTTTGAATCGGAGCATCATCTTGAGACTTCTTCCCAGACTGGCTTGTTGTTAGGTTTATCAATGGGGAGGCCCGGAAAAAGATCAAGGGAAGATGGAAAAGAAAAGATCAGGTACTTGTAGTCCTGATTCCCTCTCTTTCAAAGAGTACCCTAAATTGGCTGTGTTTCTTCACTTAAGAGGTCTAGTCATCTGTACATGTTTCTAGCCCAGTTCTGGAAACTTCTCCTCTCGCCTCTTTTGTGACAGCCCTTCTAGGTTGATCTTGAGTCTTTGCGCTGTGGATCTTCTCTATTCACCCTCACTTTTGTAATGAATGGTTTAATAGTAACCCTTCTCATATTTGGAGGTTTATCTAGCCCTTTATTCTGAGCATATCTTCTTGTTTCTGGCCAGATTCTCTGTAATATTACACAATAATGCACACTACTGATTGCATTGAACAAAGCTGTGCAACAAAAATCTTTAACATCTCTGTCATCTAGAAAAACAGCAATGCGGGGTGGGGGAGGGAATTAGTGGCATTTTTAGACAACAACTAATTTTACTGGCAGAGATCATGACCCCTGGCTTCAGGTCCATCCTCATTCCATCCGCTCGGTTGAAGGACACCCGCTCATTAGCCAGTCTCTCAATCCTCACCACCTCTCACCTCTCATTTTGGACCCCTGTGTCCCTTTTCCTTTCATCAAAGATGCCTTCGAGTTTCTGAATGATTGGTTGCTGACATCCTGGAGTTGGTGTGTTGAGGAGGACTTCTGAGAGCCGCACACTCCCCCCCAATCCGTCCTCCACTCTGGCAGGAGCAGAGAAAACAGCCTGTGACAAAAAGTAAGCCATTTTTCATAAGTGCTCCCAGAGTAACACTGTCAGAGTCCCATCTTTTCAAACGAATGGGCATTTTATTAATTTACCATTACACAAGAAAGTTTTGTTTTAATATGGAAGATGGTATTCAAACCAAATAAATCTCCTTACATTTGTATCAACTGCTTTTCCTCATCCTGATCTTTTGTGCTCACTCAAGGATAAGGATAATCACCGGCTAACTATTGGATGAGGATATAGTCTTTAAGGATATTTCATTTCTAATGGAATTATTAGGTGATGGAATACTATGTATAATACACTAATTGAGTTGTGTGTTTTTGCTGATTGGTTGAGACAAGGTCTTTTTTCCTGTGTGGACCTCTGGCCCACCCCAAAGCTGGGATTACAAGCCTGAACCACAAGACTTGGATTAGGTAATACTTTTCATAGAGAACTTTATATGTGGGAATAGACAGGGTTTGATATTAGTGCTTTGAATAGATTTGGGGTAGCTAGAAAGAAACAAACTGAAATTTCTTAAACACCTGCAAGGTGCCAGACACTATGACTCATGCTTTACAGATAATGCCTTATGCAACATTTTGTGAGGTAAGCGGTATTATGCCTTTTTATGCACAAGCACCTTGCCCATTACCTTCTAGCTAATAACTATCATCTTCACATTTTTAATGTTGCAGACTTCTAAATCAAAAATATTAATTTATCTGTCTAGTAAATACATTGTTCAGCCAGGTGTGGTAAACCATATCTATAATCCCAGCTAATTCAGAAGCTGAGGTGGGAGGAAGGCAAGTACAAGGTTAATCCAAAGGTTACGATGCCCATCTCAAAAATAAAATGAAAACAGAAGAGCTGGAAGTGTGATTTAAATCGTAGAGTATTTTCCTAGCGTATGAAAATCCCTGGTCTCTCCTTCTCTCCCCCCCCTCTCTCTCTCTCACACACACACACACACACATACCCCATAGTGCAAAAAATACCTTTGGTTCAAATTCAAGCACAAAGACTATTTGATTGTACTAACTGTTTTAAAGAATAATAACATCAACTAGTAGAATCTCCAGATATTCAGAAAAATTGCCACTTGCCTATTCATACATAGGAAGACAAAAATGATTAAATGAAGAAAAATAAACCGACAATCAGAATTTCATAATTCTACAGTTCCACACAGGACCTAAATAATAAACTTTGATGATTAATAAACATACACACTAGTCGCATTTTCTACCATGAATATGGCCAGACTATAAATACATCTCTCTATCCTGTATCATAACCCACAGTAGAATCCTGAAAGATGATTGACAGCACACTGACCTTCTGTGGCCCCAAAACAGATTCCCAGGCTGTACAAAGAATAGGGTGACTGCGTCTAGACAAGTTCATGTCTGGGTTCCTGTCACAGAGCTGTGTAAACCACAGATGGTGATTTCCTCACTTACTAGACTCTTCCTTTGTTAATGATTCTTTCACTTAAGCAATGTGCCTTAGGTCCTACCAGCTGAGTCAAAAATGATCTTCTTCAGGCCTTTCCTTCATGCTAGTCTTCCCCTGCCCCCATCCTCTTAATACCTTCTAGAGTGGACAAAGTTTTTCTTTTCATCTCCTTGTAGCCTTTGGGCTAGTGACCTGCTGGTTTCTGACTGAAATCACTCAACCTACATACTACGTAGCAGGAGAGAAGAAGCTCGTTTTGTAGGAAAATGGAGATTGAGCCTCTCTAGACTCTAGGTCTTAGCTCAGTAGAGGAGAGAAGTCCATAGCGTGGCGTGTTAATCTCAGGTTCCTACCTGCTGGTAGTGATCCCTCTACCAACTGAAGAAAAGATGTGCAGAATTCTTGGAAGAAAACTCAGCACCACTGGAGCTGGCCTGGGTGGCCTCTCCAGCCCCCTCCCCCAGGTCCCCACAGACCCCCACAATCCTGCTACTGACATATCTCGGAGGCCTTGTGTGCTTTTGTTTCTAAGAACTGGATGGGACCTGAGGCTTCTTCAGGTCACCTCTTCGTTTTGCATGCTCAATACAGAAGCAGAGATATCCAGGGAGGGGGTCCTGTTTCTCACATGACTCGTTACCATGTCGAACGGGAAAGGTTCTGTGGAAGCCCAGCTCACAGACTTGTCATTGTAGAGTGGTTAAGGACTGAGATTTTGGCCCGGAATCTCACCAGATCAGCAATATCTTTGTCCTTGTCACACATCTCTATCCTTTAATGGGTCTCCAGGGTGATTACTTAGTAAATTACTTTCCTAGGAATCTCTTTTAGAACTTACTTCTGGGGCATGTGATTCAAAATGGCTTCTCATCACTATGCAAGAAAGAAAGAAAGAAAAGGAAGAAAGAAAGAAAGAGAGAGAGAGAGGAAGGAAGGAAGGAAGGAATAAAGAAAGAAAGAAAAAGAAAGAAAGAAAGAAAGAAAGAAAGAAAGAAAGAAAGAAAGAAAGAAAGAAAGAAAGAAAGAAAGAAAGGAAGGAAGGAAGGAAGGTAGAAAGGAAGGAAGAAAGAAAGAAAGAAAGGAAGAAAGAGAGAAAGGAAGTAAGGAAGGAAGGAAGGAAGAAAGAGAGAGAGAAAGAAAGAAAGAAAGAAAGAAAGAAAGAAAGAAAGAAAGAAAGAAAGAAAAGAGAAAACAAGTTGCAAGGCACAGTGGCACACACCTGTAGTCTCAGGAGGCTGACATGTAAGGATGGCAGTTCAAAGCCAGCCCAGGCAGGAAAATCCATGAGACTCTTATCTCCAATAAACCACCAGGAAACCAGAAGTGGCGCTGTGGCTCAAGTGGTAGAGCACTAGCCTTGAGCTGAAGAGCTGAGGAATAGCATCCAGGCCCAGAGTTCAAGCCCCATGACTGACAAAAAAGAAAAAGAAAAGGAAAGAAAAATATAAACACATAGACTTTTAGAGTCTCAATCTTAAGTATCTGTGTAGGAATGGGCACTTAGAAATCTCCAGACATTTTTCCAAAGAAAGCATCCAAGACAGACGAAACTCACAAACAACTAAATAAACAATCAGTATGCAAATCCAGGAACAAAAACAACAGGCACAAAAGTGCCAAAAGGTCAGGGTACTGTCATCATTGACATTGCTTTGACTGTTTACATTACTTGGACATTACCAATAGTTGCTGTCAATATCACTGTCACCTGAGAAACAGTTAAAATGAAAGTTCTCAGGCCCAACCCAGACCCTAGGGATTCAGAATCTTCTTTCTGTACAGAGCCAACAAATGAGCACCACCTCTGAAACATATAATAATTTTTAAGGAATTATGATATGAATACATTAATTGGACAGTAGAAGAAGGAGGTCTGTTGGAAAATTAGGGCAGAAGAAATCTAATTTGTTCATGAGTAATAGTCAAGAGATTACAACCTAAAATTATAATATCCTTAAATAACATCTCCTAGTCATGTATTCATCCATCACATAAAGGGGAATTGAGAACTTATTATGGGTTAGCCAGGGTTCTAGAGTCCAAAATACAACAACAAATGACAAAAAGTGTGCAAGCAAAGTGTTTTCTTTTCTCTTAGAGAAAAAATAACTGAGTGGGATGATTGGGCATGTGCAGGTGTATGTTTAACTTTACTAGAAATTGCCAAAGTGCTTTCCAGGGTAATTGGACCATTCTTACACCCCCACGGGTAAGCAAAGAGAATTCTAGTCATTCTACTTTCCTGACAATAGTCAGTATTGTGAGTTGCTTAAATTTAGCCATTGTGGTAGCTGTGCATTAGGAACTCTTTGTGGTTTGAATTTGAATTTCCTTGATGACTAATGAGGCAGAGCATAAGCAAATTGGCTCTCAGACATTTCCTCTTGAGAAGGGCCCACTCAGGTCTGTTTCTTACGTGTTAATTGTATAGAATAAGATTGAAGTCCATACCCATTGGAGATGAGTCCTTTGTCCAACCAAAGCAAGGCAGGCTCGGGATCTCCACTTTCTTCTGTGCACACTCTTGTGCCATAACTCCCTTTTCCCTGAGGGCCAATGAGGCTTATAACTCACATCAGTAGAGGACAGAATCCTAACCATAATTGTAAGATCATAACCTAACCTTTTGCTGCAGACTTTCCATTGCCTAATTGGCTTACATGCAGACTCTACAAGTGGCCCAAGCCTGTAATCCAACATCTCTGGAGGAACTCAGTTGTGCCAAATACCATGTGATCTAAGAGAGAGAGGGGGGAGAGGGAGAAGAGGGGAGAGAGGGAGGGGGGGAGGGAAAGAGAGAGAGAGAGAGCAAGAGAGAGAGCCCACCTCGGACCAGCTGTCAGAAAATAGCCCAGTTCTGGTTGGAAACTTGACTTCAATTTGATAAGAGATGCTAAGGCAGAAAATCAAGTGAAAGCATACCCAAATGCCTGCCACAGAGGAAATATGAGATCACAGATATTGTGAAGGATGCTAAATTTGTCATCATTTCTTGCCCAGTAAAATGTATACAGGTGCATTTATTGCACAGCAACACACGTGACCTTTGCTTCTGCCTTTAAAAAAAATTAGTGTATTTTTTTGAAGTTCATGTATGTTGTAGTCTACCTGCATAAGAGGAAGCAAAAGCTTCTTGTTTTTTTTATTAAAGAGAAAAGGCAGTGTTTGGAGTTTTAAAGTAATAAAGCAATGTTTTGGATCCGCTTGGATGGGTATCAAAATTAACATGCCAGAATCCAATGTCATCTGTTCAAACAGCTTTTGTTTTTTCTAGGAAGTGTCCCATGCATTTCAAATACATCCTGGCACACATGATTGCGATGGATTACTTCAAAATATTACATCGTCCCATCACAAAATACCATGAGGATAAAACAACTGTAGAAACAAGTAAGTGAAAACCCACTTCAGACTACATTCTCCTACTCTCAACCTTCAGGTGACCTTGACCCAGATCATTGTAAGATTTTGTTCAAGTTTAGCTAAACGTTATGTGGCATTACTCTAATAATAAAAATGGCAAAAAAAGTCTTTAAAAGTAAAAAAATATATTGTTCTCAACCTAATTTATCTTTATGTCCCTTAAAAAAAAAACCAATAATCTTAATTCTTGAATTTTGCAGGGTAAGTTGTTTGTGACAAGGACAATCTCTTAAAGAAAAAAAGAACAACAAACAAACAAAAAAAAACTTCCAAGAATATTGAACAGAGGCATCTTGAAGAGAATCACTTAGACCTCAAACCAAGAGCAGGAAAAAAGAAAATATCAAACACTTCTGCTGTGTATGCTATTCAGTTCCATAAAGAATTCGCCACATGGAACTGTGAGAGTTAATGTGCCTCTGTGTTTTATGTGAGCAATGAATGTATGCCCTAGGAAAGTTGGGCTCATTGTCCTTTAAATATTTACCATTTTCTTAAGATTATGTGACAGTGTAATGTTATCATTTTTAGACTGCTACCATTGGCAGTGTGAATATCGTTGTCATCTCTGAGATGTTTTTCAAATACTTCTCTCCTTGGCCAAGCCACAAATTCAATTTGTGCCCAGTTAAATCCTCATAAAATAGTGTCTTTGACAAATGATTGTTTTTTTCCTTCCCAACCCAGAGAAATGCCAGACCAGGCTATTTTCACTTTTGGTGGGAAATGTTCCATTTTGACTGACGCACAATTACGTGGCAAATATCCTGATGCTCTTTTCTTGTCATGAGGTAAACTCTAAAGTTAAGAAACTGTCCTGATCCTTATAATAAAAAATGGCTAATAATAGTAGGTGAACATCTCTCCTTATGTTCAGTGCATGTTACTTGAATTATCTCACTTATTTGCTATGTCATTGCTGAATTAGGTATGGAAATAGGAGGAAAGCTAAAATAACTCATCAATAATTCCTTACTGGCAGCCTCTACCTTTACTACCTTGGATCCTCCTTCATCAGTATCAAATAATACAATTTTAATGAGATCCACTCAATTTAACCATTTCATCACATTTTTAGATTATCTTTAAGGGGTCGTAAGTACAACATGAGGCACTTGGCTATTTTTGTTGTTGTTAATCTTGTGAAGCCTCACAGATTTTGTGATTTATCATGTAAATAGGTCCTTAATTATTCTCTTTAGATACAGACCTATCTAGGAAAGGAATCAGGCTATTTTGTAAACTCTTAGGCAGTCCCTAAGAGATGATGCTTTAGAAATGGAAATGTCTGTCCTATAGCCGAAATTAGAATAATGTTGGAGAGGAGTAACCCTAACTTGTTCCCAAGGGAACAAAAGTGAGTACTGATTGGGTCCGTGCACAGGCAATAAACAGGACTAAAGGAAAAGGTCTCAAAAGGAGAGCTGAGGAGCGCGGAAGCTCTGGAACTCGCTGATCTACTTTTCAACTGTGTTTCTCTTTACCTGCAGTTCCTACTATAAATATCGACTACCATAACCTTTCTGTTAACCTCTGTTTATATCAAATGTGAGCTATGGGTCAACTATTAGAATACTCTAGAGTCCACTACCTCCATGATATGCTTCCCAACTAAATACATTTTCAGAGAGCATTCTTCATCTTCACTCCATGTGAGTAGCCACTCTCTTCTCTCCATAGCAGGGACACTCAATGAATCAAGAACATAATTTGAAAGACTGGCTCTTCTCTGTCTACAACAGAGTCACCTAAACTCTTTCCTTAAGTGGTGAGATGGAAAAAAAAAAACATTTTGGCAATGTTTGGCCTCCTTCATAACTATACCATTCAACTGTTTTGGAACAAAAGTAGTCATAATCATAAGCCCATCTATGAACATAGAGCTGTTCTAATAAAATCTTATTTACATAGGCTCAATAACTATGCGCATAAAATCATACAAATAAATACTCATCAAAACGAACTCCAGGAAAAGGAAACAAGAGGTTTGCGGGTGTTTTGTTGTCTTTGTTGCTGTTTTTGTTTTCTATCATTTTGTCTTGTTGGTAAGCTTATCTGTTTTGGAGAGGGTAAGGGAGTAGCATAGAAAGGGTGAACAAATGCAGCAGTGATACTAGACACTATGTTGAAAGCCAACTATACAACTAGTGGGTGGGGACACGAGGGAAAAAGCGGGAGAAGGCAAAGGAAGGGGCGATACTGTTCAAAAAGAAATGCATCCATTACCTTACTTATGTAACTGTAACCCCTCCATCCATCACCTTTACTATATACATATATGTATATATAACACTATAACATAGATTAGATATGTAACATATAATATATGCAATAAATACATAATATGCAATAAATATTATATGTAATAAAAACCAGCCATTTATTTTGGCAGTTGGACATGGGGTGTACTGCCCCCTAGCTTTGAAATGACACATTACATGATGCTTATTAACATTTACATCATTACATTACATTAATCATTCACTTCTCCAACACAGTCATACAAAGGTATGGAGTATGAACATTCTATGAACCAGGTCCTCATTGTAGTGTCAGAACCTTGGTCATTCCAAAGTCACATCTAGTTATTGCATGCTCGTATCTCTTTGCCTAACTATGCCAGGTGATCAGATGTCATAACTAATTTTAGCATTGTTTCTGAATATGTTTTTCAAGCTAGGAAATTTCACCAGATTTGTCAGTGAAGACCATCCCATACAGTGTTCACTTTTAGCTTGGTCACTTTTAGGGCAATATTGTCTTAGCCTCTTGGAGAGGCTGGACAGTGTCAGACATCCCACATACGTTTGTTTTGCACAATGACATATTTATGACTACTTGGTTTATGTTTTTAATAGTTGGGTGTATTCTGCCACACAGTTTGGATCTTGAAAAAAAGAAATTAAAGGCTTGCTTTGGGAAGTTTCAGAAGGTTTGTGTCATGGAAAGAGAGAATGAATGATTGAAATAGTAAATATATCCACCTTTTCAATAGGCCATTGCTTGGCAGAACCTTTGAACACAGCCTTCTTAACAAGAATAATGATGGCCTGAGCTTCTCGATACATGCCTACGTGACCAAATGTCAAATTGATGGACAACAACATATCCCAGGACTATACAAACAGCTTTCAGTAAGTATGAGAGTTGTTCAGGGAAGGGTTCTTGGCAAAGCCCTGCAACTAAGCTTTAAGTGCAGCTCCAATTTCTAATCTTAAATCAAGCCACTACACTCAGTCTCGCACTTTAATAAGCACTAAATCCACATGTTGGGTTTCAAAAGAAAGAAAAAACCTACATTAACGGTTAAAACTTCCCTGAAACCTACTCATGGGAACAGTGCACATATGGTGTAGTAATTTTTTTTTCCAAGTGAGACATCTGTAGTATTCAAGCACTAGCTGAAATCTGTTGGATTCCAGAAACGTTTATAAACTGAACTCCAAAAGAGATAAATTATTTTTATTAGACTCAGCAATAGACAATTCAAGGGAAAAATTTACTTGGAAAAAAACAAACAACTTTTCAAAAGAAATACTTTGGTAATCTGCGAGTTTATATTTTGATTTCAAGTAGCAAGGGCCAAGAAAATTAATTTTCTTCATTAAGGAGTACAGCTACAGAAAATCTAGTGCCTAGACAATGTGATAAAGAAAAAAATGGATTCTTTTTTTTTTTTTTTATTTCCCAGTTGTGGGGCTTGAACTCAGGACCTGGTCACTGTCCCTGAGTTTCTTTTGCTCGAGGCTAACACTCTAGTACTGAGCCACATTCCCAGCTGAAGATCAGTTCTTTCACTGTGACCTTCACTGACAACATTACTGAGTGCTTATACTTACTGTTTATGCACTAAATTTTATTTTTCAATATGTGTGTTGGAGAGGCATTACTGGGGTTTAATGTCAGGGCCTTGTGCTTCCTGGTATTTTACCATATGAGCTTCCAACCTATTTTTTGTTAGTTATTGTGGAGATGGAGTCTCATGGACTTTTTTCCCCAGGCTGGCTTCAAATGGAGATCAAAAGAATCTCCTGAGTAGTAAGGATTACAGGTATGAGCTACTGGCACCCAGTTTAAATATTTTTGAGTACCTACAAAAAGGTAGCCATTGTGAAAGGGACTTGAAATGTAGCACAGTCACAGAATACCAGCCTGCAGAGACTTTAAATCTAAAAACAAATGTTAACATTGACACTCCCGTAACTACAATGAAAGATGTGGAAAGTTACTTAAGAGATTGATTTTTTAAAAATGTTCCTGAAAAACTGAATACTAAGTTTGTGTCAATCAAGATAATGACTAGCTGGGAATTTTCCTGGCAAGAGGACCAGTATTGAAGCCTGGAGAACAGAAAGAAAAAAAAAAATAAAACAAACCAGGACCTATTTACATGGCAAGTGCTCAGAAAATAAATGGGACAGAAGTAAATATTAGCTCTGAGAGAGATGAGTAGAGACTTAGAGGAGTATGGTTGTTAACACAATGATGTTTCAAGATCTTATCTGTAGAATCCCTTCGCTTCTTCCTTTGCCATGACTCGAAGGATAGTATCTCATCCAAAAATTCATATTGGAATTTAATCCCTAATGCAATGGTATTTTTTAAAATGTAGCTTTTAGGGTATAGTTGTTTCCAAATTATAAGATCTCCATGAATAAGAGGAAGCAAGGATTTTTACATTATTTGACCTTCTTGCTCAGTTGCTTTTTGCCACATGAACACTAATCGAGAAGGCTTTCTGACCTTGGGCTTTTCAGCTTCCAGAATTATGCGGAAATAAGTTTCTACTGTTTATTTCTTGCCAAGTCTGTGGCATTTTGTTATAGCAGCATAGATAGGTGAAGACACTCTTCAAAAGCAGATTTCCCCAAAGCCCATTGACAACACACTCGACTTCCTGAGAAAAATGTTCTAGAAAGAGCTCCAGATACATGGATACAATAAATAAGACAAGCCTTGAAATCACTGTGCTCAAAATACATCACAGATTTCTCATACTGTAGAAAAAAGTAGGACCAATTATCTCAAAGGAAATGGCACCAGGAAGAATATGTATATTATTGAGAGCTATCCACAAAAATTTGTCAATATTCTAAATTTCCATGACAACGACCTCTCATTTTAACCAGATAGTGACTAAATTTAATTTTTAATGGAAGCAAAAGCAACTGTAACAATAAAAGAAGTCATTTAATTGAAAAAATACTCCAAAAACTCTAATAACAAGAATAAACATAATAATAATTAATTAATTAATTAGGAATACACGAGGAAAAAAATCTCTCTCCCTTACTATCAATTTTTTAGTTTGTAATTTTGTAAATAATTGTCTAGTTTTTACATACCTAGAATGACAGTCATCTCTCTCATTTTTGTTTGGTTTGGCTTGTTTTGGTTAGTACACTGTGGACTTCATTAATTTGTTCGCTACCTCAAGAGATTCTACATCATTATCATTTCTGATGGCTGCCACCATTTCACTTCGAACTAATTGGAACTTAATTCTGGTGATGTGTTAGGATTAGAAGACTAAGAACCTTATAAGAAAGGAATAGTCATTTTTGGTTGTTTTTTTTCCCCTGCATTAAGGCTTCCATTTCAGTCACTCAATGTAATGTAATCATTTTAATGAAAATTTTGGAAAGAACACAGTCTTTTCACTTGTAAGTGCGGTTGATGCCAAAATGGCTGAACTGAAAGTTCAGTGGACTTGAGTATCTTCTAGGACTGCTTGTTATTTAAATTCTACTGATTTTTTTTAAGACAAACTTAAGGCTCACAGGAAGACTGACAGGAAAGTACAGAGAGTTTCCAGATGCCCCTGCCCCACCTCCACACACAGACTCCCCCTTCGGCAACATTCCCCACTAGAGTGGTATATTTGCCACGGTTGATGAACCTTCACCAACATATTATTAACAGCTGAAGTCCATAGTTTACATTATGCTTCACTGTTGGTGGTGTATATCCTTTAGGTTTGGACAAGCATATGTCAAAGGAATGGCATTTATCCACCAACAGAGCATCATATAGAAGAATCTCCCTAAATATGCCCTGTGCTTTTCCTGTTCATCTCATAGTCATCCTATGTAAGATTCGTACAATTGGTCACCTTCCTCTTAGTAATGTGGACTAAGTTTCCTCTGTGTCGTTTCCCAGCTTGTTACTTCATTTCTTTTGAGCATTGAATATCCCATTGTCAAACAAACCATCCATTTTATTTACCCATCCCCCTAATGAAGGGCCAACTTCTTGGTGGCATCTCAGGTTAGCTATTGAGCTTCCATGGTTGAAAAAAATACTTCTAACTTCCTAATGAGGCTTCAAACAGTGACTTCCAAGATTTGACGGAATATGGAGATGTTCACCTTAACTTCATATGCATTTAATCTTTTGCATTTCAGTTTCCTCCATGTCTTTTCACTGTTTGCTAGTTTATTTCCTTTCAATAGCAAATGACCTTTTTCTTGCCTGGATATATCACAATGTATTTAGCCTTGGAGTCAATGGAGGTTGTGTTGGTGCTTTTCAAGTTTTGATAATCACAGAGGAAGCTGTTGTAAATAATCATATGGTGAGAATATAAGAAACTGCTATCTTCCCAAGTGCCTATCCCAGTTTCTCCAGCATTGGAATCATCCATGTTTAGAGCTTTTGCTATTCTCATAGGTGTATACATGTCATGTATATACAGATACAAGGCTTTTTTTGTTTTGTTTAGTTTTGTTTTGTTTTTACATTTCCAAAAGGAAGCAGAAGTCTTCCTCCACCAAGGACATGAAATCATTTTCCATGTTTCTTCATTAAAGTTTGTTTTCACCATGATGACTAAAAATGTTGGTAATATAATACAGCTCCATTGCTTGCCATCCAAGTATATCACTATATACCTACAGCTCTTATTTTCATCTTTCCCATAGGACATTTTTTATCAGGAATATGGTAAAATTAGGAAAAATTATAAAATTATAAAAAAATTATAAAAATGTATAATAGAGCTGGTTAATTCTATTTATCTGTTTGTCTGTCTCTCCCTTCCTTCTTTTCTCTTCTCTCTTCTTCTCCCCCACCCTTTTCTCCTATTTATATTTGTTTCTATACTTCAATGAAACCTCTCTTGATAAGACCATCAGTAACTTCTTTCTTATAAATCAAACATCATCTTCTTGTGGTTTTCAATCAGGCTCCATTTGTCTCCTTTACCATAACTCTGCTCACTACATTGAACACATCTACTAATTCTGCCCCTCCATATGTTCCTTCCTATAAAAAAAAAGTGTGGAACCACAAAGACTCAGCTGTAGAATTTCTTGTCTTCACTAAATACGCTTTCTTTCGAACTAATCATATCCAATTCTAGGGATTCAAAAATTTTCTATCTGCTGATGTGTTTCAGATTTATAGCCCTAGTCCTGAACCTTTCCTGAACTCCAGACTCATAAATCTGACTATAAAACTTAGAATACACAGACTAAAACAATTGATTCATAAATTCTACTTCTCACACACCCCATCCACACTCTAGATGCAATATTCTTCGGCCTTATGCTCTCAGAGAATGAATGGCGTCCCTTTCTGTCCGTTGGCTGAGGCCAATAAGTTCAAAATCAACATTCATTTATCTTTCTCCCTCACCAGGTGCAACAGTTATACCTAAAGTAAGTATTCAACTCTGCCTTCAAAATATCCTAAATCTTTCTGCTCATCACCGTCTTCTTCCATACAGCCATTATGTCTCAGTCTAGCTGCTACTGTTGCCCACCTGGTCTGGCTTTTTCCTTTCTTGTTCCTCTTCAGTGCATTCTTCACAAAATGGCTAGCGTCCCATAACATAAGGCAAGGAATCAAATCACTCGGCCTCAGTTTTACTGAGATAGCAATATCAGATAAGGTAGAAGGTGAGTTCTTACATGCAGCTCTAGAAAACAAGCCCCCCACCACATGTTCCAAGATTCACACGGACCCTTGAACGGTCTTCTCTCACTCTGAGGTACAGTCCAAGAGAAAGAGCATTTGGGATAAGGAGCTGGACAGAGAAATTTCCTCGTGTCCAGTAGAATTGTAAGAGGATATGGATATTTAGCAGAAAGAACCTAATTATGCATTTCTAGATCCCCAAGAGCCTAGCAAAGAATGTCTAACAGTCACTGGAAATCAAAATCACCTAGATCAAAGTAGATACAGGAGACACAATCGTAGCTCATGGGAGGAAGTGCCTGCTGAATCATTTTTAAAGCTCAGAGAATAGAGAGCCACACAGCCAAGTCTGAGCCACCTGCTATAGCAGTGCAAAAGGATTATGGGGGGTCAGGGAAGAGAAGTCTATTTTAAGCCCTTTGCAATACAGGAAGATGTCTCATATGGTGCCAACCTGACTGGGAGAGGGAAAGAAATGAGGGTTAAATCAAACTCAAGGTTGGATATTACGTGAGGTAAGCCAAGCTCACAGAGACCAAATGGGGCATATTTTCTCTCATATGCAGAAACTGGATCAAAAATACACTAGAACATGATCAATTATGCAGGATTCTAGACATTCACATCCAGTGAGATCAAAGGAGAATATTCTTAGAGGAGGAACATGGTTACCATGTCTATGTAATTCTGATAATATAAAATAATATTTATCAAAATGAACTCCAGGAAATGGACACAAGAGCATTTTTGTTGTTATGATTGTTTTGTTTTCTTCTTGGCTTGTTTGTTCATTTATCTGTTTCTGGGACGGTAAGGGAACCCAGAAATGAAGGGATAAAGGGTGATCAAATGCAGCAGTGCTACTCACTAGACACTATGTTGAAAGTGAATTCTACAACTTGTGGGGACAGTAGGAAAAAACTAGGAGAGAGAGAAGGAAGGGGTAACATTGTCCAGAAAAAAATGTGCTCTTAACCTGACTTACGTAACTGTGGCCCCTCTGTACATCATCTTTATAATACCAATAAAAATAGTTAAATGAAAAAATATTGGATTATTACACAGAGTGGGATTTTCTTCGGAGGCAAAATTCTGACCTAAAGGAATTGCAGGACTGCCCCATCATTGGGACACAAAAGATGTCAGGCCCACCAATGTGTCATCCGGGACCCTGGCAAAATGATTTGCATGGAATCCAAGCTCATGAGCTGTTGGCAATGACATGTTAAGGCATTTGAGTTTATTGCCCAAAAGCCAGTATGTGCTCTATTAAAAAAAAAAAAAAGAATCAAACCTAGGTGAAGTAGCAACCATCTATGAAGTTAACACTTAGGAGATGGGAGTCAGGGAATTGTGAGCTTAAGGCCAGACTACACTACACGCAAGACCCTGTCTCAAAATAAAAGAGTAAGTCAAAAAGTCAAAGTGTGGCTCAAATCACATCTCTACCATTCCCAAGTTTTCTTCCGTACCTTCCACTGTGTTTAGAATAAAGAGAAGTGGTATCATAGCCTCAAGGCTCTTCTACTTCACTGGATCCCTGCGGCTGTCTCAATTCATCTCCTTGCTCACTGCTCTGTTCACACTGCCCCACTTTCTGTTCTGTTCTGTTCTGTTCTTTCTCTTCCTCTTTCATGTTTCCCTAACTGCTCTTGGACTCTGGAAGCTTCTTCCTTTAGATAATTGCAAACATTTTCTTTCAAGATTATCAAAGAATCCGCTTATCCTTTTCTAGATCTTCCTAATTACACCACCTTCTCAGATTACATTATCTAACTATCACCCTCTCCTCATTCCACCACCAGCCCTTTGCTTGTTTCCATGCTCCTCATCATTACACAGGACCCTTAAGTTTGATTCACAGGGAGCCCACACATCTTGGTCTCACCAGCCATAGTCACAGATCTTGATTTATCCTTGACTGTGTTCCCAGCACCTCCGGGAATGCCTGGGGTGCGGCACATTCTCAATAACTCATTAGAAATAAAAACAACCGCAAGAGTTAGTATTAAAAAGTGAATCATTAGGTTTCTGCATTAAATATGAGTTGTAAAATACTTGCTTTCGTCACTGGTTAGAATTAATTCTGTTCCTCAAATCAAGTTCAAGCTGAAACCCTGATGCACCAGCCTCAGAACTGGAACTGGATTGGAGGAGACCCTTCAAGGAGATCCTAAAGTCAAAAGGGGAGCCATCAGGACTCTGGCAAGAAGTGGTTTGGATGATAATACAACATTTCATGTTCTGCCCCTCAAACCCATGATAGGTTAAATCTGTGGAAATCAAATGTGATTAGTCCATGTCTATCTTGTAAGAAAGAAAATGATTGTTTTCATCTACAGGTCACATTCTTCTGGGCCCAGAAAGCTCTTTGCTTGTCTTTTTAAAATCAGCAAATAATAATTACATATTGTTTAGAGGTTAGATGGGAAATTTTGATCTGCAGATACATAGAACATTATATCGAGTTGATTTGCATATCTATCCCATCACTGATTTGTGATAAGAATACGTATTTAAATCTACTGTCAGCAATTTTGTGTTATAAGATACAGTCATATGAACTATGACCACCACGCCATGCATTATGTCATTCAAACTTATTCTAAGCATTGAACTGAAACCTCATACCCTTTAACTTTCATCTGTCCATTCCTTATCTTTCATGTGTTTAACACCCAAGGGTAACGTTCTGAAAGTTCTAACCAAATGATGAGTATATTGGAAAGGCTGATGGGTAACTTTTATAAGAGACTTGCCAAAGAACCAGGATGTGGACACGTGTCATAAACAGTTGGCAAAACGAGGAGGAAAAGAAATATGAAGAGCTTTGTTGGGTAGCTATGGAGGATCTGGTGCCGACATTCTTCCAAATGCATGCAAAGAAAACCCTCCAATCCGAATAATGAAGATGAATAGGAGTCTCCAGTTAATGTGAACAAGGCATCTGTCCACATTCTAAACAAGGATTACCGTATCAAATTATATGGAGACTCAGACAATATGCCAGTAATGAGTAGCCTAAAGAGGAAATCCCAGTTTATATGACTCATGGTTCTGAGAAAATATTAACATTGGCTACTCAACATTTCTCCTGGTATCACTTTTCCAGATTGCTGAAAGAGTTACATAATATGGCAAAGTAGCCAATACAGGCTTCATAAACTGCCACAAAAAAAAAAGGGTTTGGATGGATATTTCATTACAAATAGCTTCAGTCAATATTTCTCAGAGCATACAAGGAAAGACTATGTCCAAAGCTCCTAACAACCTTGTCTTACTCTGAGAAGTACTAAACTAAAAAGGCAACTGGATATCATCTGCCCATGTCAACTAGCTTAAACAGAGCTCCAGTAGAACACGATGCAAGTCAAGAGAAAAAAAGTTTTGCAAATGTCCTCAGCATCTGTAATATGTGACATCGCTTCATCAAGGATAAATGTAAATAGTATAAATTTCTCTACCAAAGATGATAAAATTTGCTTTTTTTGCTAAGAATTGGAAAAAAGTTATTACAATAAAATCCAAGAAACTAATCACTGAATGCCAAAATGATGATCTGATTCACCTTTAAGAAAAAAAAAAATGGTTCAATTAGCTGGGCGCTGGTGGCTCACATCTGTAATCCTGGCTACTCAGGAGGCTGACATCTGAGGATCGTGGTTCAAAGCCAGCCCGGACAGAAAAGTCCATGAGACTCTTATCTCCAGTGAACCACCAGAAAACCAGAAGTGGCACTGTAGCTCAAGTGATAGAGCACCTCACCTTGACATGAAGAGCTCAGGGACAGCATCCAGGCCCAGAGTTCAAGCTCCATGACCAAAAGAAAAAAAAAGTAAAAAAGAAATGGTACTCCTTGCTCCAATTGAGATATCAAGGTTTATAGCATTTTTGCTATATAAAATAATTGACAAGTGTGCAGGAAGGTCCTATGGGATGATCATCTTTGAGGGTTACAGTGACAGCATACACCCTGGATTCTCACCCGTATGACTATTTGGCCAATTTTGTTCAGAAATTTCAACAGGTCATAAACAACTTGTGCATATGGAATGATGAGAGCACCCTGTACCAGTTGTAGCTTGGTAAGCACCTGTGAAAGTCCAAATTGGCAAAACAGAAGCCTTATACATGAGAGCGAAAAGGACTGAGTTGGTGGCGGAAGAAGACAAAAGAATAGAAGTCCATTGTTGGAAGTTCATACATGAATTAGCAATCCTAGAAAAATAGTAAGCAGGGCTGGGAAGGTGGCTCAGTGGTAGAGCGCTTGCCTTGCATGCCTGAGGCCCTGGGTTCGATTCCTCAGTACCACATTAGCAAAAAGAAAAAAGCCGGAAGTGGCACTGTGGCTCAAGTGGTAGAGCGCTAGCCTTGAGCTGAAGAGCTGAGGGACAGCGCCCAGGCCCAGAGTTCAGGCCCCACGACCGGACCCAAAAAAAAAGAAGAGAAAAGAAAAATAGTAAGCAAAATGATTTCTAAAAGAAACCAACAAATTTCAAACCCCAATGCACAGGAAACAAAAGTGATGGAAGAATACACATGCAGTGCATATGTGTATGTGTATGTAATATATACAGTGCCATGTGTGTGTGTGTGTGTGTGTGTGTGTGTGTGTGTTCAAGGACTACCTTGAAATCCAGTGCAGACACTTGGAAGACATGCTTTCTAAAAGGAAGTCAAAGGTCTTAAAGGAAATCAAAAGCTAAGACAGCAGTAAAGAAAGCAGAGTGGGAAAAGACTGCTGGCTCATCCTGTGACTTCCTATAGTCCATCATGATTCCCCTAGCCTATTGCTTTCCCCAGACTACTGATTTAGCTGATTTTTGAATGCTCTCTGGAGTACCATTTTCTTTAGAAACAGAAAAGATAATTAAAACTAGCTCTTGATTTTTCTTGTGGTCAGTACCTTCCAGAGGCCCAGACAGCTAATCAGTTGCTACCCTCTCCTACTTATCTTATCAGAGATTTCTAATTTCCTCTATTAAGAGATGTGTGACTGGGTAGTTGTTGAAATCCCTGTCTGGGTACATAAAGAGATTAAGCTGAGTCCCGGAGTTCCCTTGATCTTCTCTGCTTCCCCCGGTTCAGGGTGTGCCACTGTTTACTATGCAAGATAAGGAGGTGTGGACAGGCAGGAATAGAGCCTTAGGAGGTGCCAGGGATTTGGATATTTCTCTTGGGTATGCAGTAGGTGACAAGAAATTCCCACAAGGGAAGACTATAAAGGGTCGTTGGACTGCAGTTCCTATAGTCCACTTTGAACATCCAGAGCTCTGTCTGAGGGTGTAACCAGATCCGAGCCCATTTACAGAGTAGTGATTAGTTGAAGTGTTTCTGACAGCTAAATAAATATTTTCTAAATAAAAGCATACCGCCTGTTTTAAATGGAATATCAGGACCATTTTTAGAAAGGAGGATTACTACTGCTACTCTGGCATTCCTTTACCACTGGATGCTGTTCTTAGCAGAAGCTATTTTCCTGACTGTCGCCAGCTGGAAGCCATGCTCTGCCAACGAAGTGGCATTGTGGTTAACAAGGTCTAAAACACTGCAAGACAGTCCACATGCAAGCAAGCAATGTGGATGTTAGAAAAGTATCTTTTAAAAGTTTTGTGCAATGTGAGCCTTATCTCAGATTTAGAGTATGAGTAATGACAGAGAGGGAAAAGGAGGAGGAACAGGGTGAGGAATAAGAAAAGGGAGGTCAGAAGAAAAGGAGAGCAAGGAAGGAAGGAAGGAAGGAAGGAAGGAAGGGAGGAAGGGAGGAAGGAAGGAAGGGAGGAAGGAAGGAAGGGAGGGAGGGGAGGGGAGGGGAGGGAAGGGGAGGGAGGGAGGAAGGGGAAAAAAAGAAGAGAAGCAAAAAAAGAGGGCAAAGAGGAATCATAGAGCCCCATTTTTTTTAAACTATTATTCTGCAACTAATCTCCACAAGTGACATGAAAAAACATCGGTACAACACCTTTAAATGTTTGCTTGTAAGACTGAAAAGAAAAGAAAAGGAATTACAAAAAAAGGGGGAAGAGAGATAACTAGACAACTAGGAAAAGTTTCCAAACTTTTAAAGAACATTGTCAGGTCAAGGGTGAGTTGAGAGAGACTGACCATGACAGAGAGATAATATGTAGTTAACAAAAACATATTCCTTAAATGTTTCATAGAAATATGTACATATTTAAACAAATATATATATACATATATATAATGTAGGTATATGTTTTAAACATACATTTGAGCTGTTTGAATTATACACAAAATGAATAAAACTTGGGTTAGGATGGAAATTATTCTCCACCTTCAACTTTTTTCTTGGAAATATGGCTTTTCCATTTGCTCCGTCTTTAAAATGCAAGTCTGTCTTATTTTTCAGGTTAAGTGTACAGCAAGAGCTAATGACCCTTTAAAGCATGGTAGGATTTTTATGTTTTCCCAGAAATCTGCCGAATGTAAGCACCATGCATACTGATGGCTTTCAAAAAGAGGCATAGAAATGCACACTGGAAGATGTTACAGCTCACATCCAATTCAGGAAACAGAAATAAAATCAGAATTGGCTAAAAGCCCCACCTTTGCTTAACCTGCACCATATGACGGTGTAGATTGGTGTAGATTATTAAGAACTTGAGTACTTCACTGGGATCAAGAACTCGGGTTTTGTTAAACCTTTTGTTAGCAACCAATTGCCCATCTAAGTACAGTATAAGAAAAGGGAGCTCCAAAATTTAGATGAAAACATTCAGTGGCATGTTAATATGGAAAGGAAAGTAATTTGGGAACAGGAAATGGTAGGACTACATCTGACACACCTTTGTTTGAGTCTTCCAATGAAGGACCCACCAGCACAGCCAGCCCGCTCTACTGAACAATGCAAATAAAAATGTTTAGCCTGACCTACAGTGGCCTTTAAAAGCTACCAAGTCTTTAATAATCATTAACATTCCTAAAAATGTTGATTTACTAATTTTTAAAAAATATTTTGTCAATATTATACAAATAATATGACATCAGAACATAGAGGAAGGCTTCTTGGGCATCAGAAGAGAATGTGTTTTGGATCACAGATTGGTTCATTAATCTTGTCTTATCTTGTCTGATTACTTGAGCCAAAGCCCAAGTGCAATCTAACATCATTAAAACTTCTGGCACTACAATTTTAATTCTTTTTCAAGAAAAACTTCAAACATATCTTACCATTGCAGTTGAACTGTGAATGAAAAATAATGGTTGTAATCATAGAAATAAGAGTCACCAACCCAGAACTGTCTGGTGGCTTTTAATAATCTCATGGACAGCCTGGAGTTGATGCTATGGCTTAATGAGTAGTTGTTAGTTTGTCCCTGAGAAACAAAGTCATGTTTCTGCAGCTAGCAATGACTTACCTGCAACTATTATCTAAAAGAAACATGAAAGCATTCATGAATTTCTAATGAATCAAGGGATTTATAGTAATAAACAGAAAAAAAAAAGGATGAGATAGGTAGAAAGAAGAGATTTTTCTTGTCTTGGGAACTTAAGGCTACACAATTAGTTCATTCTAACAATCAGATCATGACCCATTCTTAAAGTGAGACCTATCTCATATAGACAGTTGTCTATGAAAGGTCATGTTTAAGGCAAAATACCAATATTCCAGGCTTTCAGCTTGACATTGGAGCCCATTGGGTATGACCTTGCCATTCACTCCATTCTCAAGATTCAGGATTGTCTTATTTCCCAATAAAAGTGTATAATGAGAATGGGTGACTATTTAAAGCTCAGCTGAACCACATTTTGACACACAATTTTATTATATCACTCCTGTGTCATTGCGCTGGGAATTTATGAACATTGCTTCCAAAATTTTAGGAGATGAGAGGGGGGGGAAACAATATTGAGGAACCATGACTTCTATACAAGCCCAAAATATTAAGTATTTCATGTACCTGTGTAACAAGCAACTAAAGAAGGTGCTAAACAGCATGTAGAGGTAATGATTGATATAGGTGGCACTATATGACATATAGAGGTAATATAAAAGATATTACATGTATGATATGTGATAAAATTTTATGTTATATCAGATATAGAGATGTATATTACATATATGATGTAAAAGATAGATATTAGATACAAGATACATAGAGATAAGATAGATATAGATATATAATGTAATATAGATATAAGATAATAGAGACAAGGAATATAACAATATATGACAAGTTATAACAGTATATGACATAGAGGTAATAATTGATATAATAATTTATATAAGAGGAAATAATCTTCAACTATAACTAGCCATATAGTTTGAAAATACAATTAATTCCAGAAATTGAAAGGGTTTTTTGTGGCTCCCTATGTCTCTTTTAGAAAATTTAGGAGTTCCTATTGGAAGAACATTGTTTTCATTGTTCACTAACTTTTCTGTTTTCATTTTTCATTTGGAAACTGGTATGGGTAGCTTGCATTCACATGTTTATTCTCTTAGTATAGTTTGTCTCTGATTTCCATCTCATAAAAAAGAAATCACCACTGAAAAATCATACATTGAGATCTGATGCTTTCATTCTAGCATCTTGTTCTTTATTTTTATCATTTGTTCAGAACTTGGGTTCCACCTTTACCAGGCTAATGAATATTAAATTTGTGTTTTTTTTTCTGGAAGACTCATAATCTTCTGGAGATTTGGTTTAATGGAAAGGCTAGGAGAAGGAGAAGAGACTTACATCAAGGGAGAAAGTAAACCAGCACATCTCAAAGCAGCTCCCAATAACAATTAGTTTTCATGAATAGAAACACTACTTTGATTATTGCATCAGATTTGATGGCAAGCGCTGTATGACCAACAGGTAACAGGTGAGTCCAGCTCAGTTTGATAATTGTTGATCTTGAAATGATTTCGAACAGTGATCATGGTGTTACTAGACTACCCTTCTCTATATGTTTTCACCACAATGATTTCAATGTAGGTTGATAGAAAATGACTCTCCTGTATCCTTTCCAAATTCATTCAGAGCCTCCATCAGACCAAACCCAATGATCATTTCTATTTTCTTTATTTTGCTGGATCTCCTGTGAGCGTTCCAAGGTTTCTCTCCCATTAGAAATAGTAGCTTCACTAGGTATCAATAATTCCATGCCCCCTTTACTCTTCTCCTACACATTTCTCTGATATCTTTCCAATTGCTCCTTCTCCAAATTGATTGTTACATTAATGGCCTTACCTTTTATCTACATACTTTACTTGATTTTGTGTGTGTGTGTGTGTGTGTGTGTGTGCATGTGTGTGTGCACTGGTACTGGGGCTTCAACTGTGGAGAATGTGTTCTACCATTTCAACCACATCTCTACTTCTAGCTTTCTGCTGGAAAATTGGAGCATATTTGTCTGCCTGACCTGGCTTGGAACCAGGATCCTCAGATCTCAGCCTCCTCGGAAGCTAGGGCAACAGTCCCTTGACAGTGATTTCAGAATCAACTGAATAAACTTCAATCCTAATTTCTTCACTGCTTTCAAAGTCTCTCTAATAATACCTAATCAGTGCCCATATTTTAATGAATACCAATCAAACGAAGGGCATATCCTCTTGAACTCTATCTTCTGGTAGGTTTTATTTTTTCAACAAGGCTGAACACAACACTATATAGTCTGACGCTGAAGCCAATCATATACAAATTATCTTTTCTTCACCCCTCCCATCTAAAATTTATCCCCTATCTTCAAAACATAGGCACAAATCTGTTTATTTATATCTCCATCTTTATTAGAATACCTGAATCCAAGTAAGTCTGTTAGGTATCATATGGAATTCTGAAATAACTTCCACCGTGGTCTATTTCTTTCCTTCTTTTCCTTCTACAACTGAATCTCTTGATATTACTAGAGTGATCTTTTAGATATAACCAAATTAAATAGCTATTCCACTTATACATCTACAAGTGTGCCCCTCAACACTGTAAACAATCAAGTGCTACCCTTCCTTTCACAGAACTATAGCCCTGTCTGATTTTTGTACCATCACTGGTTTAGCCCCTTAAATCATAATAGATTGATCTTCTCCTTCACTCTGTACTGTCTGTCTCCTGTCTCACAAAAAGGGTACCAGCTGTTTAGTCATCTTTACATGAGTGACTTCTTCTAGATGTTCAGAGCTCATCAGCTATCTATATTTTTTCTGAACACCAGCACAGGATATTTCTTCTTGCTTTCTCTTATTCTCTACGGAAAGGAAGAACTATTCTAGCTCCTTTGTCTCCAACACTTAGAAAAAAGATCCTAGAATTTTGGTGGGTAGGTAGTTGATATGTTTTTGTCTGGGCTAGGAGTAAATTTTAAATGCAAAGACAAAATGAAAGGCAAAATCCATAAAATTGTGCTTCTAGCTGATGGCAGCTCGTCAGGAGATGTTAAAGCAGAGCTAGCAAGGTTTGACACTTAAGTCATGTGAATCATTACACTCCTTAAGAAAGCCGTATTTTTTTCTGGAAAAGTGTCCACTAAAAAAAAAAAGTGTCCACTAAAATTGTATCACGAACTTATAACTTTATACTATTAGTGGAGGGGGAAGGGGGAAAGAGAAAAGAAGGAAGGAAGGAAGCAAAAGGAAGGAAGAAACTATCAAGAATCACACGTGGATACTTACAACAGGAGGAATGAGTTCATCTACGTTAGTTTTATTTTTGAGACAAGTTGAATACAAACTTTGGCTTGCTATTCTTTCAGGTTATGCTAGAAACAGATTATATTATTGTTTTACTAGTTGACATATCAACCATCCTAGGATCTTCCTGAGAAAACAATGATGAAGAGTCTACTTTGTAAACGCCTGCTTTTCCACTCTGCTGTTCCTTTAGAGGGATGACTATTATCCACAACTCCCTCCCCCACCACAGATACCCTGAATCCAGGGAACAAATTAAGAATAGGTAGATGGGTCTCTTTAACATGGTGGTCACCCAAATCCTCACTGCCCCTAGATTTCTTCCCTCTGTACTGTCCCAGGGTCATCAAATAATTTATTTTCTGAAAGCTTTTCAGGCTTCTTTGTAAAAAATAAAATAAAATAAAAATGGTCAAAACCTCGGTACAAATAGCTCTGGGGAGTCAGAATGCTTTAAGCCATTATCACAAACTAAAGAGAAGTGCTTAAAAAATGAAGGCAAGATTAAAACCTGATGGGGTGAGGAATGAAAAGCCAGGAAGGGGAAGGAAAGGCACTAGAAGAGGAGAGAGAGTGCCAAGACAAATCCTACTTCCATGAAAAATGTCTCAGAGGTATCAAGCCGAGTGAGAGACACTTCTGCTTATACCCAGCATTTCTGAACCCAATACTTTCCATGGGACTACAGAAAAAGAAAAAGGAAAAAAAAAAGAGGATAGGATGTTGCAGTTGATGTATTCATATATATTCATATATACACTCATTGAAACGTAATGAAAACCTTCCCCTCGAAAACCAATGGGGGAAATTTGTTCCATTTTCTGCAGTTGCTAGTGGCAGTCCAGACTTTATTTGAGTTTGTTTGTGCTGGTCAACTCCCTGGTGATAGAGGGCAGAGAGTTGTAGTCAATCCTGTGGGAGAGTCCATTTCTAGAACTTTTCTCATATTTTCTGATGCAACCAAGCGTAACAATGTTGTGTCCTAGTAAACATGGAAATGGAGCGAGGAAAAACACGACACTGCCAACTTGGGAGAATAATGGATTGGATTGGGTTCTTGGGTTTGAATCCAGGAAACTGCTCCTCGTCCTCGTCATCTTCATTTTATAACCAGGTCTCTTACATGATGTTTGCGTATGTGTGAAAAAAGTCAGCAAGAAGAACAGGAGCTAGCTATGCAAAACCCATTATGTATTCAGTGCTACAGTTTTCAGAATGGACAAGTGCCAAGCTGGCTGAAAACAGATCTATCTTTGGTCATTCCAGCTGCCCTTCCTATGCAGGGAAGGCTGAATTTGATCCCCTACTATGCAAATGTCTTCCTTTTCATGCTGATTTTCTGGCTGGGTGGTAGAGAGGAAAGACCCTTTTCATATGACTGAATCACGCTCTCTTGTCTGGTGCTGGAGATGTTGCACAGGGGTATAGCCCTTGTCTACCATGTTTGAGGCCCTGAGTTCCAGTTCCAACACCACAAAACAAAACCACAGCATCTTACTTTGAAGAAGCCTATGCTATCTTTAGGCTGTCTATTTCTACATGTATAAAATACTAGCGGCAGCTAGCTAGGTTCCAGTAGCTCACATCTGTAATCTTAACTACTTAGGAGACTGAGATGTTAAGAAATGTGGTGCTTTGAAGCCAGTCTGAGTAGAAAATTCTACATGATTCCATCTCTAAACTCACTTGTAAAATGTAGAATGGGAGTCACGGATCAGGTGGTAGAACACCAGCCAAGCAAACAAAGCAAGTTAGAGTTCAAACTCCAATATCGGCAAAAACAAAACACAAAAAGGAAATTAAGCTAAAAAAGACAATTCTGTTATGTAATGGCTAGATTTTACCCTTATGAATATGAGACTCTGGAGAAATAAGATCCAGGTTTGGGAAAGCAATTTCCTTAACATCTTATATACCAGCAGTAATTCATTACTATAATTAGCTGTTATAATTAGTATAATAATAATTCGCTATTCATAGTTAGCTATAATTTGAAATCAGTAGTATATTGACTCCGAAAATGAGGAATTTGGAAAAATAGAAGGATTATAGAGGTATTAAGTGCCTGTCACAGATCAAACCTGAGTGAACAAAAACTATAGCACTATTTGATCATAGCCCCAGGACGTTTGAGAAAAGAGGCAAGGACTAAGAGGTTACGGAACTAGTATTAGAGACTATAGATCATAGGTAAAGTTTTCAAGCCATGAACAAACATATCCCACTGCTAAATCTCAATAGTGCCTACCTTGAGTGCCTTGTATTCTTGGTCATTTTTCTTGGTTAAACATACTGCTAGAAGCATCAAACATCAGTGTTTCTAGTCCTGATAAAATAAAACCTTTGGGCTGGGAAGGTAGCTCAGTGGTAGAGTGCTCGCCTTGGATGCATGAGGCCCTGAGTTCAATTCCTCAGCACCACATAAGCAGGAAAATAAATAAATAAATAAAACCTTTATTGTAAGCATCTGATTTGCAAAAAGGAAGGATCCACACACACAGGAGCCAACAAATAACTTCAACTTTGTGAACATTTTTTGAGCTGGTTATACTTTATCATTAAACGATACTTTAGGAGAAAGCATTAGATGTAGAAGAATTTGGGAAGATGGGGCTGATCAGCATGAAAAATAAACCCAGTCAATTAAAACATGTTTCTTACGTGCATCTGCCGAGCATAGAATAGAGTTTGGAAAAGATTTGGATGAGGATAGTAAGTTTTTGTGTGTCAGAGTTAAGCAATGACACCTGTGAACTCGATAGCATTAGCAGTCTAGACCTGTGCTTAAGATGGACTTTTTGATTAAAGATCTCTGAGAAGAACATTAAGTCAATATGTGATGATTAAATGCCTTGGCATTTTTAAGTATTTTCTGAAACTTAGGAGATAAAGAAAATCAGGCATCATAAATCTCTTTCACCAGTGCCTCACAAATGTCCAATAATAGAATTAAGAGTTAGAAACAACATCTTAATCCCTTCCACTAGAGGAAGATGAGCTCATGCCACCAGACTGAACCTTTCTTCAGTCAGATTTTGACTGTGTACTTTCACTGACAGAAGTGAAATTGTCTGGGAAAGGAAGCAATGTATTCCTAAGAGTTCAGGATTTTTCTTTGTACAGAGAAAAATTCGTGAGGCATTTACTATTCAGTGCTGTGCTGCTTGTGAAATTGCTATAGGTTAATATCTTTGGTCTACTACTACTTTTTTATTCCTACCTGGTGTAGTATTCTCAGTAGAAACTGATAAAAAAAAAAACAAGTCGGACAGAAAGCATCCAAAAATAAAAAAGCAACCATCAGGTTTTGAAACTGTCTGTATTGAGGATACCATGTGGAAGACTAAACACCTGTGGCTCTTTTATTGCTCAGACAGACAAACATGTTTGCTTAGGAATTAAACGTTCCATAAAGGTATATTGGTCTCCTCCTGATAAATGTATATTGCTGTGCTGGTATAGGTATGTCACTCCTATCTTTAGACTTGGAACAAGAAGGAGAAAGGGCTGGTCACTTACATGAATTCAGCCCATTGGGGTGGCCAATTGTCAAATTGCACCTTGTAAGTTGCAATTTTCATTTACTACAACCATAAGCCACAGTACCACTTCAGGATGATTTCCCCCCTTTCCCACTTCCTGCAAGCTCCCTCTTATTCCTCTGCCTAAACACACACAGAAAACACACACACACACACACACACACACACACACAAAATATAGCACTTGTGTTCTATGCCCATTATGTGCCTAATATATCGCTAACAACTTAGGTTAAAAAAAATTACCGATAATTGCCAAATACCATCGACTTTGTTTTGACAAGTCAAGGATTAAGCATAGAAGCTCATTTCCATCTGTAGAGTTTAAAAAACAACAACAACAAACTTCCACTAAAGGAAAATGCTTTGAGAATGCACTATCACAAGGGGAAAAGTAAAACAGAAAAGATATAGCTTCTGGTTCAAATTAATTAGTTTTGTAACCATTGTAGTTATCTCATTGTGTTTTGTTAAAGTGATACCTACCACACTAAAGTCCCTTACACTGATTCCTCTATACTTTTCTTGAGGAGAATGTTGCCAAACCTCTCTGGTCAGAACTGTTTCTACTAACCCTCAAATATAGCCCTAGAGAGGCTGTTGGAAGCAACAGAAATAGCACTGCAGTCTACCACAAAATAGAGTGTTTCTGCTACCAGTCTGATCCTTTTTTGACCAATGTGATTTGTTTTGTGGGTATTCCAACTGGGATTTAAAAGGTGGAGAAGGAGATTAGGAGGTGCTTTCTCCTCATTCCAGAAAACAGACGTCATCTCTGTTCTTGTGGAAAAACAACAAAAGAAAAATTAGACCATCCCAAGACACATGTCATTGTCTAGTGCAGACTTTGCCCATGCATTTTCTTTGCAACGGCTTGTCCCAGAACTCTCCTCAAAGACTGATGGAGGATGGAATTGTGAATTCTAGTGACTATAGTCAATAAGTAGATACATACGTACATGCATGCATACAAACATACATTCATGCGTACATGCGTACATGCATACATACATAAAATAGAAGAAAAGAAAGAGAAGGGGAAAAGCCATCCACGCCCATATTCCTTTCTTTGTCATCTATTACAAAGCCACTTCTCAATGCAGTGCCAGGGCACGGCTTGGAGCAAAGAGCGAAGTCTGTTAGGACATGATTTTCCTGACTGCAGCATCCTTTTATATGGTAGACAAACCACCTTTCTTTTAATGACTTTGACTAGAGGTGGGAGAGAAGCATTCATCATTTCCTCACAAAGCTTTCATTGACCAAAGTTTATGAATTTTTTTGTTCGAAAGAACTTCCTACTATACAGCAGGACTTTGAAGTTGTTTCTTTGTTCAGTCATGCCTTTTATGGTTTCTTCAAAAAAGATGACAAAAGAATTATTACTTTTCTGGCCAATTTTCTAGATGAAAAATACTTCTGTTTAAAGGTCCCCAAGTCAACTATCAAATTCTCTTGCAATGTTGTTTATATCATACTCATATGCAAAGCCAAACTAACTCCTCTATGTCTGTCCTATATGCCGAGTTTATTCTATTTTGTGTGTATATGTGAGTGTGTGTGTGTGATTGTGTGTAGTGTGATTGTGCACGTGGCCGCCTGGGTTATTGTGTAGATAGCGTGATTGTGCATGTCTGTGATTGTGTGCGACTCTGTGTCTGTGGAACCCGTGGGTGTCACATGGGGATTTCCTTCATTTCATTGGCTAGATCTGTGTCTTTTTTTGTGTTCCACAAAGTTAAGTATGCACAGTTTCAAGGGAAGGGTTAAAATAATCCTCGCTGTGATTTTTCACTTACGTTTCTCTTTTCGGTGATTTGGGACATGGCCACAGCTTTCTGACTAAATCCAAGTTAAGCTTAATGAAGGCAGCAGTGTCGCTTTAAATTACTGACTCCTGGAAAAGGTGCTTTTTTATTCCCTGTTTTCTTTATTTTCTTTATATTTCCCATATTACTGGCAAGTATTTGCCACATGTCTAGATCTGGTTACTTTTGTTGATGTTTCGCCTTGTTTTTGTTGTTAAGCCCTGGTGGTCTAACAATTGTTTGAGTTGTTCCATTCACCTGGTCCCCAGCTGTCCCGTGTTTCCATAAAACCATGCTGAAAGTTCCCAGTGTAGGATACACACTCCAGTCCAGGAATGAAAAGTGTCAGGAACAGAATCCCACAGAAGAAATGTGAATCAGGAACGTGTTCTCCTGTGGCCGGGGTGGAAGGCTTCGCCCGGGGAGACACATCATGAGTAATTTTACTTCAGACCACAGACATTATAAAATCACTACAGAAGATTTCCTGTAGCTTGACACTCTGCTCTTCCAGCCAAAGATACTAAGTGCATTTTACTTCTTATTAACTCTCCTTTTATATTAAACCTTATAATGTAAACTACCTCCTTTTATTGTTATCCACCAGCAGCAATTTCTTGGCCTATACTTGAACATGAAACATGGCCAAAAACATTTTTTTTTTGGCACTGGGTACGAGTTAAAACTGATACACTAATGTAAAAGGAAGGGAGATGAGAGGGAATTCCTCAGCACTGATTTCCTGAAGGTTCCAGATTCAGGCTCTGTGTGTTGCTTCTTTGGGGTGGGTGTGAGCTCTCAAATTATTCTTCAGAGACCCAAGATTTTGTCGCCATCATGATCAGGGACATGACAGCTTTCGTTTAAAATAACTCCTTGCTAAATTGATTACTTCATTCACCTCATACCTTTTTCCATGCTGTTGTTGTTTTTTTCCATTACAACTATTTGTTTTATGTGGAATAAAGATTTTAGAAACTGGTGCTGGGTTTTCAATAGCTTGCAGTGAGAATACACAAGTTAAAAGGTAGAAGCTGTACTCATGGATGTGCACTTCATTGATGAAAACTACGAAGTGTTGTTCAAAAACGAATTTGTACTGCCTGTAATCCTAGCTACTAAGGAGTCTGAGATCAGGGGATCACAGTTTGAAGCCAGCCAGGAAAGAAATCTATGAGATTCCTATTTCCAATTAACCTGCACAAATCCAGAGTAGAGGTGTGGCTCAAGGGGAGAGCACCAATCGTGAAGAAAACAGCTACAGGATGGTGCTCAGGCCCTGGGTTCAACTCCCAAAACTGCACCTGATTTCCCCCATACTGTGCATGCACGTGAACACACACACACTCTTCCCCCCCAAACACACACATACACATACAAATTCAAGAACTAATAGTGGATATTGTGTGGAATTTGTTAGGAACAATGTCAAATCCAAAGTGAACTGGATAGCAATTCACATCCATTTGCTCTAAGGGCATTGCTAATATTAACCGCACCTTCAATGAATGCTCATCCACAATCAGCAGCTTCAACAGTGGCTACATGTGTCTTGTGGGGACGGGGAAAAAAAAAGTATGCAAAGTGTACATATCAACTGCTACTACATCTCAGCTAAGAAATCGCTGACTGCTTTCCCGCTCTCCTGCGATTTCTATTCCTTAGAAATAGCCTATTCAACCTTCATCAGCATGATCCTCTGGAAAGCTAAATGTTCTCCCTCTGTGAACCAGGGTTCTCCCCAAGGGATCCTACCACTGGTAAATAACGAGACAGTCGATCAGACTCACTCTTGGAGACACTGATGGTCACACAAATAGTGTGGATGGAATCTGAACTAGAGGACAGAGAATAACCCTGAAGATCAAAGCCAAGCCTAAGTCTGTCCCTGTGAACAGTGAGCTTGAGCAAGCTGCAGAGGGGAGAAAGCTAAAGCTGCTGCAGCCCTGGTGCTGAGCCGGCTTCCACAGACACTCCTGGGCACCAGGAGAGGTGCCGTCTCCGCAGGAAATGTGTCTAAGGTCAGCATGAAGAAACCACACATTAAGAAAACACATACATGCCTCCTGTTCCTCCCTTCTTTCCTTTCTTCCTTCTCTTCTTCTTCGCTCTCCTTCCTTCCTTCTTCCCTTTCCTCCCCTTTCCTCCGACCCTCCCTTTCTCCCTTCCCTCTTCATTTTCTCTGTTTCCTTCTCCCTTCCTTCCCTCCCTCATTTCCTCCCTCTCTCTTTTACAAACTTCCCTCCCCCTCTCTTCACTCCCTTTTCCTCCTTCCCTCCCTCCCTCAACTTTCTCTGTTGCTCTCCCTCCCTTTCTCCCTTTCTTCCTGGCTTCGGGAGTCTGGCCTAGAAATCTTGTAAGAGCATTTTTTTATTTGATCATGCACTTAACTCTCAGTAACTAACTCACCAATTTTCAGACACAGTTTAGCTGCACAAACAAAGCCAGGACACTGGAAAGGGAACGGAAGATGGAAAACATGATGTGAAACCATTCACTCACTACTCAGGAGCACACACACAAGCAAAAAGCTGATACAGGACATCTGAAAGGCACAGTGTTCTCATGGAGTCCAGTTTGTGACAAGGATTAAAATGGACTTCACAGCAATATGAGCTCACGGGAATGCTCCTTCTGTGTACAGTGTTTACAAAATATGTGTTTTGACATTTGATTCTTTTTGGGTTTCAGATCGTATTCACTAGGGAATAGTAACAAAGGACTTTCCTCTTAAAGAAGCATGAGTGGAGCAGAGTGAGAGATTCCATTGGAGTCCTATTCACCGAGTCTGGAGCCTGCAGAAGTGATTTTTCACATGTGGATGGAGCGTCTTCATTCACAGGCCTCTCATAGTGGTTTTACCTTTGTCTGTAATTAAAGGGCTAGAAGCTAGTTTTATATGTAACTCAAGGCAATTGTAAAATATAAGTATATTTCCCCTCTGTTTAAATAATGGAATAATTTGTCCCATAATCACATTGGTCTCTGTGAGCTCTTGAAGTTTTATGAAGGTGCAACCTATGAGTCATGCCATTACTTGGTTATTAAGCTCGATTCTCATAGCACTTAGTAAGAAATATGAATCTCAACTTTGTGTGACTTTAAATATGGAATGATTTGAAGGCAAATCACAAGGTCCTCTCATGTACCTCACATCCAAGCATAAGCTGTGTCCCAGGACTCATGTGCTAGGGAAGGAGACTCACAGCAGGCAAATGGGGAAACCTAGAGCGTGCACTGAGGAGCTGCCTGTGTTGGAATAAATCCTTGCTGTTTACTGCTGACCAGTTAAGAAGATTTAGGAAATACATATAAAACATTTGAGCTCTAGTTTTCTATACTAAGAAGTCAAAATCAGGCGTCACTGAGGGACAGCACTCAAGCCCAGAGTTCAAGCCCCATGACCGACAAAAAAAAAATCAGGCATCATTCTTAAGGATGTTTGCAGAATAAATGTGTTACTATAAAGCCCTTAGAGGAGAAACCAGCATCTAGTAAACATTCAATACGTGCCAGAAATCCTTCATCATCAAGGCTCATGTGTTCTCATCAAGGTG